>NC_083354.1:113067566-113370597 GCF_030254825.1 Meriones unguiculatus
TACTGCACTCGTTGTACCGTGCTTATCTCTGAGTCATTGATGGCGGCGTGTCTGGTTCCCAAGAGCAGAGGTTCCACTTTGCTCCTCGATGCGTTTTTTCCAAATTCCTAGGCGACGATAAGCCCTTAATAAATATTTGTGGGCTTGTTTGGGTTTTTCCCCCTGTGCTTCGGGCTACCCATAGCCTATTGCTTATTAGATTTTCAAAAATTATCTTTTGAAATTCCTCTTCAAACCGAACTAAAACTCCTGCTGTTGCTCAAATATGATTTAGCTTTCCCAATCCCTCACCCCTTCCAATCCTTAACCGCCCAGTCCCAACCTGCTTAGCTTCCACAATCAGATGATACTAAACACAGCTGTGTGTATGTGTGAACGTGTGTGCGCATCTGAGTGTGTGCACATGTGGCAGCCAGAAGCCAGCCTGAGCGCCCTTCCGCAGGCATTGTTCCTCAGGCGTCACCCACCTGTTAAGTGGGTGTGGCTGGCCGGCCAGTGAGCACCGCACTGGGTGCTGCAATTTCAGTGTGTACCGCTACACCCAACTTGTTTTGTTTTGTTTTGTTTTTAAATGTGGCTTCAATCCTAGCGATTGGGTGGCCAGCACTTTACAAAACAAACTCTCACCACGGCCCACAAAGGAGTCTTCTGTTTAGGACATTCACCATCCTTCAAAGAAAGGCATCTATTATCTCTGATGGCCCACTTCAAACCCAACTTTTTCCAAAAGTCACCCTCCCCCCCAGGACCCAGACAAGGTATTTATCTTTGAAACTTTACATTTTAGTTATATAGTTCTTAAAATGGTGGCGAAAACTAGTCTGGATTGTAGTCATTTAAGTACCTTTCACTTCCTTGCAAGGTAATGACCACTCTGAGTCAGGAATGATGCCTTGTTTGTTAATCTTCCTCTCTCTCTCCCTGATGGATAATACATCACACATAAGAGTACACACTTTCCCACCCTCATTAGTGACTGAGACCGTGCAGATGTCTTGCATAATCTATTCACTGTATTCTATTTATATTAAGGGGCATACAATAGAATTAAAGAATGTGTTCTGCAATAAACTAGTTCTAACAACTTGCTTGGTTTAGTATGCGTTTGTTATTCTGTATAGCAAATTGTTGTATCACATGCACCACACAAATGCAGACCTGCTTATTTCATGAGATAGAATTTCAAGACCCTACATAGATATTGCCATTCTACTCTGGAAGGCAAAAATGATTTAGAAAGCAATATGACATTACATCCTAGTACAAGTAAATTCCTCTTTTCCCTTTTTCAGGCAAAGGTAATTTCTCCTCTTTGCTTTTGCTCACATATTTATTATGGCTTCATAATTAAATGTTTTTACATTTACCTTCCCTGACAGAATTTTAATATCTTAAAAGTAAGAATTAAAGATTACAGGCTATAATTAGTGGACATACATAAACATATTGCTTAGTTTATTTATGCTTATCTATTTTACATACATACACATATAACTATATTGCTATGCTTCCTGTAACTATAACCAGAAAGATGAGAGGAGTCCCTAAAAGCTTGATGTTTTTATCCTAAAAATTTATATATAAAATGACTAGAATGAGAAAAGAATTAAAGATATCAAGACTCATTGACTGCAAGTTTGTAATTATAAATTAATATAAAATGCTTAGAAAGTAATAATGAAAGCTCCAGTATGATTCAATTTCCACGGAACTTTCTAGTTTGATTTCAATGCTCTATATAGCCAGATTATTTAACCACTGTGGCAACACTGATCTTCTATATAACTTAGAGCTGTGTTTCTCAAATGTGAAAATATCATAATTCTCCAGATTCACAAATTTGCCCTAATTAGTGTCTCCTGCTCTAGTATCTAAAGAGAGAAAAACCTTAAGAAAACCCCAGGCATGGTAGTGCATGCCTTCAATTCTAGCACAGACATAGGCAAATGTCTACATGCTAGAAGCCAGCCTGGATGGCAGAAAAGTCCTAGGCCAGCTAGGGCTACCGTAAGTTCCTTTTCCCAAAAACTCCAAACAAACCCTAAGAAAAGCTACAGATATCTTATGCTTATGGCCTCAAAGAATTTTAAATTCAAATAAAATTGTAAATCACAGTAAAAAAAAAAGTTAAAATGAGTGAAATGCCAATCCACATTCATGTTATGATTAAGCCCATTTGATGAAGCCAGATCGCCATCTTCATTGAGATTATGGTACCCACGTTTAATATGGGATCTCTTGTGTTCTTGGTGGCCTCATGGTCTAAGTGTGCCTTGGCCTCAGAAATCACGCTACTCTTCCACTGCTTTCTCTAGTCAAGTGTTAAATCACATGTTTCCCTTACTTTGTTTCCCCCTCAAGTGGCCTTTATTTTCCCATCTGACATTCTTATCAAAATGCCAGGTAGATGGAGTTAGATGCAGTCTACCACAGGAAAGATAAACAGACCCGTGAAAGCAATTAAAAAGAATTTATTGCCCCATTAGAAAACTGACCCAGATTCACCAGCAGTTGGTTCCAGTTCAACCTTACTGTGTTTCAATACCCCATTTGCTTCATAATTCTGAAAAGCACATATAATACCACACTGAGTTTTACCTCTTGGCCTTTGCTAACATTAATTAGATCGACCACTGCTTGTTTGTTACAAGCCTTAAGAGTTAGAGTAGCTGAGTAGCACTCGACACGAACCCAAATAACTGAAGTAAAAATAAACACTGCCGCAAAGCTGCGAAGCAGTGCTCTGTTCTAAGGTAAATCCAGCAGTGAATCATAAATGTCCTTTGGTTAACACTTTAGATTATCGCCAAATTAGACCATCAACATGGCTGCTCTGACAAGATATCTCATCCAAAGACTTTCTAGGTCTGTGTGGTCGGGTTGGAATACGAGCATACCTTTAATCCAGAAGGCAGAGGCAAGTGGATTTGAGCTTAAGGCCTGCCTGGTATGGAGCAAGTTTCAGGTAAAGAAAAGCTTAGGTCCAGGCGTGGTGATACATGCCTTTAATCCCAAACAATGAAGGTAAAGATAGTTTGTAAAAGAAAGCCCCCATGTTTAAAAGTGATGTCTAATTGAGAGTCAGAAAAAGTGATGAATCAGAAAAAAAAAATTGGACAGAATAGGATATGCTGCTTAAGGGGTAATGCAGAAAGAGAGGAGGCAGTTTTATGGGACAGTAATGGGGAGACAGGTTGCTGAGGGAGAGAACTCTAATGAAGACAGAATGAGCCAGAGAATGAGAAGGAGCCAAAAGATAAGAGCAGATTGCTAGAGTTAGTTTGAGACTAAACAGAGCAATTCAGGGGCCAAGAGAGAAGCCAGATGGAATAAGTCAGCTGGGAGAGGAGTTTGAGCCAGAACAGCTGAGTTGAACCAGCCAGCCCAGAATTCAGTAAAAACAAGAAAGGGTGAGCTTATTCAGCAGTAGGTCTCAGAGGCTGAAAACATTCTAGGCCTAGGTTAGATTGTACAGCTTCCAGAACCAGGCCTAGGTTAGAGACAGAGATAAGATGGTGGAGACAACAGCTGAAGCAGGCAAATAGAAGTTCTTTTTACACTCCAGGACACACCTTCCTCACGAATACGCATTCAAAAGATCAGGTAGACAAATAAAGTTTCAGAAAGTAAACATCTTCCATTGTAATCTTTTGAGTTTCTACAGATTTCTACCCAAAGTAATATAAGGAACTTCTAAGTTTGCATACAAGTTCACACTTTTAAAATACTAGTAAGATGAACCATCCCTGAATTTCTGGGGTGAAGCTGATTTGGCTGCAGTGGAGAATCTTCTGTTCCGGTTCTTAAATTTGGTTTTCAAGTATCTTTTTGAGAAATTTTGCATGAGTTCAATCAGGAAGTTGGTCTATAATTCTCTGTGTCTCTTGTTGAGTTTTTATCTTCTTGTATCGGGTTTAGAAATGTTTCTTCTCTGTCTTACAGAACAAACTAAGAAGGGCTGCTGGTTAGTTCATCTCTGAGATCAGGCAGAATTCTGCGCTGGCTCTGTCTTGCCCCTTGTTCTTTTTAGTTGAGAGATATTTAACTTCTGTTGCTATCGCATTGGTTATAATGTGTTTATTTAAATTATTTATGTCATTTTAGTTTAACTTTGATAGGTCATATGCATGTAGAAATTTATCCTTTTGTGGTTTCCAATTTACTGGAATATTAATGTTCAAAGTATGCCCTTGTGGTTTTCAGGTTTTTGCCAATATCTATTGTAATGTCTCTCTTTTCTTTTTGAGACATGGCTTCTCTACAGAACCCTGGCTCTCCTGGAACTCACTATGTAGACCAAGCTGGCCACAAACTCACGGAGATCTGCCTCCTCTGATTCCCAAGCACCGAAATTGAAGGCGTGCACCACAACTCCCAGCAGTGTCTCCCTTTTCGTTTCTAATTTGATCAGTTTGGCTTCTCTCTCTCTCTCTCTCTCTCTCTCTCTCTCTCTCTCTCTTTCTCTCTTTCTCTCTTAATTTGGCTGAAGTTTGTCAGTATTTTCAAAGGACCAACTCTTTGTTTCATTGGTGTTCTCTATTGTTTTGTTTGTTACTATTTCGTTAATTTCCGCCCCAATTTTTATTACCTCCTCCCATCTGTTGTTTTGGGTATAGATTGTTCCTTGTGTTCCAAGGCCTTGGGCCATTATTAATCTATTAATTTGATATCTCTTGGCTTTTTAAATTTTTTTATTTATTTATGTATTTGTTTTAATGTATGAGTGCTCTGTCTAGATGGATGCCTGTACACCAGAAGCAGACATCAGATCCCATTATAGGTGATTGTGGGCCACAATGTGGTGCTAGGAATTTAACTCAGGACCTTTGGAAGAGCAGCCAGTGCTCTTAACCATTGAGCCATCCTTCCAGCCCCTAGACTTTTTTTAATGTAAGCACTCAGTACTGTAAACTTTCCTCTTAAGACTTCCTTCATTGTGCCCCATGATTTTTAGTATCTTGTATAGACTCAAGCACACAGGCAGCATGATCATCTTACTAGATGCATCCTTCCAGAAAGGATCTTTGATAATAGCTTTCCTTCATGTAAAAAAGTCATAGAAAAAATGGGGATGCAGAGGGTGTATCTCAAATAATAGAGACAATATACAGGAAGGCCCTTTCCACCATCATCTCAGAAAAAGCTTCAAGCATTTACACTAAAATCAAGAACATGACAAGGACGTCTGTTCTCTCCAGTCATGGGCTTGAAGTCTTAGCTAGGGCAATTAAAAAAAAGTGAAGACAAAGAATGTAAAAATAGTACAGAAAAGGTTAATGTTTCTTTATTTGTAAATGATATGATTTTTTTTATACATAAAGACCCTAAAGACATCACCAGAAAACTCCTGCAAGCTGATTAACACATTCAGCACAGTAGCAAAATATAAAATTAACATAAAAATAAGGACCCTTCAAAACACACCAATGACAAATATACTGAAAAAGATATTGGAGAAACAATTCCACTCACAATACTTTCAAGATAAAATGCAATATCTTGGAATAAATCTAAAAGACTTGTAGAGTGGAAACTATAAAACAAGGAGTAAAAAAATTAGAGAAGAAACAAAACAAAGACTTCCCATGCTTGTGCATTGGTAGGATGATTGTTGTAAAAAGCAACCACACTTTCAAAAATAACCTACAAATTCAATGCACTATCCATCAAAATTCTTAAAAGAATTAAAAAAATTAATCCTAAAATCTGTATAGAAATATAAAAAACAAAAAATTGAACAATATACACTGCTAGAGGTATCACCATCGTTACTACAAGTTTCACTATAGAACTACAGCAGAAGAACCAGCTCGTTACTGGCATCAAACAGACACAGTGATGGATGGAATAGAATTAAGGAAGGACCCACATTCCTACAACCACCTGAGTTTTCACAAAGGAACCAAAAATACACATTACAGAAAAGACAGCATCTTCAATGCATAACTACATGCATAAGAGTGAAACTAGGCTCCTGTTTATTCACCCTGTACAAAACTCAGTATAAACCCTGATAGCCTGAATCTGATAGGGAACAAATGAAGGACTATGTTTCAACTGAGAAGCACGTGAAAAGACTTTCTGAACAGTACCTCAGTAGCACAGGCTTTAACATCAACAGTTGACAAATGGGACCTCATGAAACTAAAAAGCCTCTGTGGAGCAAAGGACACTGTCATTCAAGTGAATAGGCAGCCTATATAATGAGGAAAAAAAAAATCTTTACCAGTTATGCAACTGACAAAGGGTTAGTGTCTAGAGTCTACAAAGAACTCAAAAAGCCAAACACCAAGGGACGTGAAACCAAAGAGTTCTCAAAAAAAGAAAAATACAAATAACAAAGAAACACTTAAAAAATGTTCAACATCTTTAGCTATCCAGGAAGTACGAATAAAACTTCTTTGAGGTTTTATCTTACCCAATTGAAAATGAATAAGATAAAAACAACAAAGGAACAAATGCTAGTGAAGGTGGTGGAAATAATACTTATTCATTATTACTGAGTAAAAACTGATGGAGCTACTATGAAAATCAATATAGAGGTTCCTCAAAAATCTAGAAATAGGTCTACTCTATCCAGCTCTTCTGCTATTAAGTCTACATTCTACTACAGAGATTCTTGCTAATCCTTGTTCATTGCTGCTTTAGTCACAACAGCTAAGAAATGAGAATACCCTAGATCCCCATCAACTGACGAAAGGATAATAAAACTGTTGTATATGTATACATTGGAATATTACCCAGCTATAGTAACAATGAAATTATTAATTTTCAGGTAAAGGGATACAGCTGGAAATCATTCTGAGTGAGGTAACTCAGACCCACAAAGACAAATGACCCGTGTTCTCTCCCATATGTGGAATCTAGTTTCAAGACTTTAGATAAGTATATTAAATTGCAGTGCCCATCGGTGGTGGTTTGAATGAAAATAGGGTCATTTATTTTAATACTTGGTCCCCAGTTTTTGGAACTGTTTGGGAAGGATTCGGAGGTGTGGCCTCGTTGGACAAGCTGTGGCACTGGGGACAAATCATGAGGTTTCACATGTCTGGGCCATTGCCAGTTATCTCTCTCTGCCTTGTCCTTGTGCGTAAGCTCTTAGCTCCTGCTCCAGCACCATGCCTGCCTGCCTGCTGCCATCCTTCCACCATTATGGTCATGGACTCAACCTCTGAAACTGTAAGGCCCTATTAAACGGGTTTTTTTTCCCCCCTATAATTTGCCTTGGTCAAGATATCTGAGCACAGCAATATTAAAATAACAAAGACATGATAGATGTCAAGAAGCCTGGGGACAGGTTTCAAGGGACAGGAGGAAGACTGCAAGTGGTGTGAAGAGGAAAGGAGAATGATGGAACAGAAGAGTAAATGGGGGGGGGGAGGACAGGGATGAAGTGCAGGGTAGAGGAGGGATAATGGGGAGGGATCCCTAATACTAAGGACCATACAGAAAACTACTGCTATAGAAGCTTCCTAAAACACATACATATACAAAAGAGGTTTAAAGGGAGTTATCCTATAACGGAGGGATAATGCCTCTTCCAGACGGCAGAGGCTATCAAATAAAAACCACGGAGCCAGGTGTAAATTAACTCTTCTTTTGTTTTCATCAGTGGGGTCCAGTAGACTGCCTCCCAAACAACAGAGGTGTTTTCATTGCTCTTGGTGACCCTCTAGAACTTGATTATAAGACCCTCATGCTCAAGACACCACATGTTCAAATCACAGGACATGAAAAAGAATCCAACTGGTATTGACCTGGTGATAGCTTTCATAACTCTGGAAGGTTCTATGGATGTGACCAGGAAAAGAAAGCAATTAACAGTCTTACCAAGCTGTGAGTTCTGTGCGATACAGTAATGGCAACATGTACCCACTTGTGCAATAGTGATACACACATTAAGGAGTAACTAACTACTTTCTGACTGAATTTAAAGCCTACTCCACAATTAGGAAGCTGTGCCTTATGGCATTATGAGCCAAAGACATGTCGCTGGCTAGGGTATAGGCCACAAGCCCTAAGTCTAACACTGTTATTCCGCTTAAATGGACACAATCTCAAACTGCTCGCTAGCTCTTACATTTACAGCTATGGCTTAGTGCTTCTCTTAACCGTCATCAGAGAAGATCCTTTTCCCAGCCAATGGTGATCAAGACAGAAATCCACAACCGGTCAACTGCAGAGAATTAGAGACTATGGAGTGTTCAAGTATGAATGGGACGTCTAGCTCACAACTCCTCCTTGAAAGGCTCAGGGATCACCATGGAAGAGGAAGTATGTGATAGTTGAAAGAATCAGAGATAGCGGACACCTACTTTGAAACAGTAGTTGCCAGGCATGAAAGCACGGTTGCGCGCATGAGCTCACAGCTGCTATGCCTGCATGCGCAAAATGAAGCCAAGATGAAGCCAACCCGAATCCCAGCATAGATGGGGAAAGGCTCACGACGTACCACCCTTAGCTAAAGAACTATTCACAGTTGAGGACTGCTGAGAAAAAGTCAGTTTTGGTCAAAGATGTGGCCCCTGTGAGGTTACTCATGCTCCAATAAACACATGTACAAGCACTAAGTGGACTCAGTGAGTTTAAAGCGCGTGAAGAGTGGAAAATGGTGGCAGTAATTAGGTAGTGTGGTGCTTTGAATAGGAACAGCCCTATAGACTCAAGTGTTCGAATGCCTGGCCTGTAGGGGGTGGCACTATTAGCAGGTGTGGCCTTGTAGGGGTAGGTGTGGCCTTGCTGGAGGAGGCGTGTCCCTATGTGAATGGGCTTTGAGGTCTCAGGCACTCAAGCCGGTTCCCTTCCTGCTGTCTGCAGATCAGGACGTAGAACTCTCAACTCCTTCTCCAGAGCCATGTCTGCCTGCGCACCAGCATTCTTCCTGCCGTGATGAGACCGGACTAAACGCCTGCAACTGTAATCCAGCCCTGACTAACTGTTCTCCATGAGAGTTGCTGCGGTCATGGTGTCTCTCTTCAGCCACAGAAGATGTAAGTGAGATAGGTAGGAATTGGGGGGTAGAGATTGGGGTGGATTTTATCAAAACACATGCGCATGCATTAAATGATCAAACCATAAAAATAAAAGAAAAGTGAGAGCCTGTGTTCCTCCCATTTTGTATGGCGTCTCTCTCTTTCCTGTTTTTCTCCACTGCCTACCCACTCTTCCTCTTTTTAATCCCCATTTTACCTGTTCTTTCTCCCATCTTTCATGATTCTCCTCATTTTTGTCAACTCTCCTCTAACTGAACATTGCACAAAATTGAATTGTACTCCTAAATTATTTACTATACCTCTTTGACTTTTGATTCTATATAGATTCGTAGTCAAAATGTCTTTCATCTCTCATAACATGGTACGATCACAAGATCTCACATCAAGGACAAGTTCTTTTAGGCTTATCTCTAATTTCCCAGTTCCAACAAGTACTTCTCTGAGAAGACTAGATTGTTCTAACTGTAGACACACACACACACACACACACACACACACAATCAGATGCTGAAATTCCCACTTTTGTATCACTCAAGATGTTTATCTGGGCACACATTTGTAATCCCAGGGTTCAGTTGTTGGACGAAGGAAGCTACATAGTAAATTCTAGCTCAGCCTACTCTGTCTCAAAACACAAAGAAAAAAAGCTTACATATGGCAAAATATTTTTTCTTAAGACAGGCCTATCTTTTCATACTAGCAAACCTGTCTGATTTCTATAAGCGCCTAAGTTCATCTGCAGACGAAAAAAAGAAAAAAATAATTCCAATACCTGTCTTTTCTCTTTCTCTCTACAGATCAATAAGACATGGAGGTGAGGCTCTCTCTGAAGGGAGGAATGCTGTCTGCTTGAACTGATAGTAGAGACTGACATTCTGATTTTCTTTAAAGTGACTACAGAGAAATGGGGTTGATCATTCCATGTGGCAAAACATTCTGTAGAGACAATTTCTGAAATATTTTGACTATTGTCAGCATCAGTGAAATGAAAGCACAGCTGCTAAGCTTATCTCTTTGAAGGACAGCGGTAGCACCTTAACTTTTAATGATTCCTTTTGATGGACTTAGATCCCTTTGTAAGGTTGTCTTTGATCCGTTTTGTCAAAAATCCATTGTTCTTGCCTCTCCATTTCCGTGAATATGCCTCTGTTGAATAATTGTCATCCCACTTCATATTGTCATTAGGTATTTAAAAAATAAAGTTGAGCCAGATGGTATAAGCCTTTAATCATAACTAAACAAGAGGCTGAGGCCGGGGGAATCACAGGTTCAAGGTCAATTTGGATTGCAGTCAACTCAGTGCCAGACTGAATAATTTTCTGAGTTCATGTCTCAAAGGAAAAGTTACAAAAACAACAACAAACAAACGACAACAGCAACAACAACAAACCAACCCTGGGTTTGGTGGCGCACACCTTTAATCCTAGCCTTTGAGAGGCAGAGACAGGAGGATCTCTGAGTTCAAGGTCAGCCTGATCTACATAGTGAGTTCCAGGGCAACCAGGGCTACATATGTCAAAAACTGTAAAGTAAATACACCAGAGAGCACACACTAACTCTCTTAGAGACAAAAAGAAAGTCTATATTGTAGGCCAGCAGCTGCAGGTGGAACTTGCCCAGATCATGCAGCCCTGAACCTCACCATTCTTTGTCTTTTATGCACAAAAACCATATCCTGGTTAAGCAGGAACAGTTTGCAAAAAGCGAAACTATAGAAGTCAAAACGCAAGGTTAATACATTGAAGAGCTTTCCTAGACCCTGGAACTATGGACTAGGTCTTCCATGGATCAGGTCTTTGTCTGTTCCCAACCCCCAGGAAAAAAAAAAAAAAAGAATTACCCAGAAAATAATTAAAATGCTTCAGGGATGTCTACTAGGCATTTCCAGAGATAATTAGATCTTGAAGACTCCGACCTAAGGGATGATTTAATCTATTGATTGAGTCGATATCTGAATAGATATTGGGCAATGATAGAGCTGTGGAAGGTGAGGGCTGTGATTCCTGGGACATGCCCTGATTCAAGATATTCTGCCATACTCTCCCCACCGTGAAGGGCTGATAACTGAATCAGTGAAGAAGATAAATCTTTCCTCTTTTGGTTGTTTCTGTCAGGTGTTTGGCCACAGTGACAAAACTGATCTGCAGACAAACCATTATATAAATATCAGCAGCTGGTTTTTAGGACTGAGATGAGCAAAGGATCTACAGCGACCACAGACCCAAAGTGTATTTTTGACTATTTAAATATGACTATTTAAAATAAAATGTAGTGTGGGGGAAAATCCGCCACTAAATCAGAATTCGTCTTTGGGATCATCTGCACTGAGCTGTATGCTTGCTTTAATGACAAATGCAAGAACAGGAAAGTAAGCTATTTTCCAAGACTCTGATTGCCCATGTTTCTGTAATAACATGCCCATGGCTGTACTGAAACAAATTACAGAATGAAGGCAGGAGCCAAAAGCTTCTTAACAAGACCTCAGCTAATCGGAGGGTCGTGACTCATGGAGCTAAAAGAATTAAAGCTGCTTAATGCTTAAAAATAGCTTTTTATTCATACTTTTATTTTTGCATAATTAGTAAGGTGGCTTCTTCACTTTTTTTTTTTTTAATGTGTATGACTGTTCTGCCTCAATATGCGTCTATGTATCATGAGCGTGGCTGGTGCCCACAGAGGCCAGAAGAGAGTGACCGGTCCTCTAGAGCTGAAGTTACGGACAGCTGTAAGGTGGCATGTGGGTGCCAGGATTTGGGGTCCTCTGCAAGAGCAGCAAATACTCTTAACGACTGAGCCATCACTCTAGCCACTTGACAATATATTTAAAAGTATTTTGGACACACATTGCCAGAGGACCTAGGAAATCTCAGCTGCTGTGAAAGAGATCACCATTTTCAACAAGCAAAAATAAATAACCTTCAGTTCTCTGCAAGCCAGTAGAAAGACTGCTTACATTCACAGAAATTTACTGTTGTAAAACATGACATGACATTTAAAATTCAAAGCATGTCTTTGAATTAAACAAAGGAGTCTGGGGTCGGGGGAGGATTCACTTGCTGGGAACTTAAACCCGTATAGCTATAGTTGGAAAAATCATACATATTGTTCCTTTGACATATAGTCAGATGTGCTACTGTTATGGAATAGCTAATACTTGAGGGACTTAAAGCTTCCCTTCATGCTGAAAACTAACAAAAGAATGAAGTCAATGTCCAGAGCTATAACATGTTCCTAGAGGAAGTATAGATGATGACTCATAAAATGGAATCTGAGCTTAGTCACGTTCCACTGAGTGTTGGTTTCTGATTATTCAAATGGTTTTCGTCAGAATTTTTCAGAGGTATACCAGCAGACGGCCTGAGTTCCCATCCCATGTAAAAGCCCGGGCACATGTCTGTCACCCCAGCATTGGAGTATGACAAGTCCTCAGTAGCTTTAACTGTCAACTGACACAGCTGAGAGTCGTATGAGAAAGTAGTCTCAATTAAGGAATTATCTGGATCAGACTGGCCTGTGGGCATGTTCTTGAGGGATCGTATCAATGGCCAATTGATACAGTAGGGCTCAGCCAACTTTGGATGGCACCATCCCCTGGGCAGGTGGGCTGGGCTGAATAAGAATGCTAGCTAAACATGAAGAAGCGAGCAGCATCCCTTCATTGTTCCTGCTTCACGGTCCTGTTTGAGTTCCCGGTCTGACTTCTCTTAATGATGGACTGGAACTTGTAAGCTAAAATAAACCTTTCCTCCCTTAAGTAAATTCTGTTCAGAGTGTTCTATCATAGCAACAGACACGGAACTAGCAGACAGAGACAGGCAGCTCCCTGCACTCCGCCAGCCTAGACAAATAAGTGAGCTCTAGGTCCATCAAGAAACCCTGCCTCAAAAACCAAGGTAGAGTGTGACTGAGGGAGACACCTGGCTTCAACATCTGGATTCCATATACAGGTACACACGCATGCACACACCCGCACATATGTAATTACACACTAATCACATGATCACACACATATATTGAAGAAGAACACACAGCCAGAAGCACTTGTGAAAGCCAATACACAGAAGGGAACTGCATACTGGTTTCGAGACGCTAAGATCAAAGATGCTGATACAAAAAGGGAATGGCGGACTTTGATTTTAAAGATTACTCCCTCATGTGAACACACTTTTGTTTTTTCCTATAAATTTTGTAAAATAATATTTGAAACGTGCTGCAAAAGACTAAGGAGTAGGCAAAATAAAACGCCTGCCCACAACTCTTTATTATAAAAATGCCACAAAGGAGTCACAAAATACTTCGGTGTTAAGTCATATCCTAGTGTTATGTCAGGGGAACATGTTTTTAATTACTCCAGTAGAAAAATTAGAATATGTAAGCAAGCAAAAAAGAAGTGAAAAAAATTACTAGTTTGTTATTCAGAGAAAAACAATATAGACATTTTTGTTCATACACTTTCAGACTTTTTAAAAATGTATTCATACATTATACTGTAAGTTTATCATTCCCCTCCCCATTACTATAATGTAGGCATTTTTCCATGTTAAAATATTTGCATGCCACCAATTTTAATGGCATCAGAGTATTCCATTTTATGGCTATATTATAATTTACTTACCCAATTCTGCACTGACAGATGCTTAGATTATTATTTATTATAAATCACTCTACTAAGCAATTTATTCTCCATTTTAAAAAGTTATTCCTCCAGTGATAACTTCATTTACTCTTGGCAAAAAAAAAAAAAGGCCCTAGTCTGTCAAGATGGTCTTTGAGACCCTTCCCTAAGAGGGTTCTGGTCCAATGCGAAGAACCTCCCACCCCTCTTCACCTTGGTGACTTGTCTGAGTGCTGGTTGCCTTTTTCTGTGGTCAAACAAGCCCACAATGCTGCTGTTTCTGTGACAACATTCCTTTCCATTGGCTAACCTCCCTACTCCTCAGGCTTCTGCCCAAGCCTGCCTTGACCAGCATGACTTCAGTTACTCCATTTCATACTGTCTGAAATGATACCCCTCTGTGTGTGTGTCCGTCTGCCTGCCTGCCTGTCTGTCTGTCTCAGGCACGCACACACCAGGCTGTTGCTCTTAAGGTCCATGTAACCTGAGCATAATGGCAAATACATCAAATTCCCTCAAATCTCAGACTTCCTGTTTCAGGCGGCCCTTCAGAGGCCACATTTGCAGGAAAAACAAAACAAAAGCAACAAGGACCTAGGTGTACCCAGCCTTTTTAGATCCTGAACAAATTCACTGTCATCAAGAGACATTTTACCCCTCATGCCTTTCACCACCACCACAGCCTGGTGGCCATTTTGAGATTTTCTTTTGTGGCCTTTACCACAAATAATTATAAATATCATTATTTGTCTAAAGCATTTCTCCTCCAGGAGATGAAAACTTCTCCAGGGTCAAGACTGTATAAAATTCCCTGCTGTGTTCCCAGCTCTAGCAATAATGTTGGCATAGAATAAGCGTGTACACACACACACACACACACACACACACACACCTTTTTGAGTAAAAGAAATGTTAGTATTCTCAGAGAGCTCTGGAGTTTAAAAATAAACTATGCAGGATTGATATTTGTATTTTCTTAACAGTTGGCTCCAGAATTATTCTCAGGAACAGACAGATCCTGGGGAAACCTCTGATAAGCCACTGTGGAGGAGGAGGGGAGCACCTGAAGTTGATGTGAAGACCCCAAGGTAATGGAAGGAATGTTCTGGCGGTCTGTCTGACGCAGGGAGTCAGAGGTTCAAGACCGTGTGAGTTGCGTAGCAAGTTAGAGTCCAATCTAGACTATATGAACTTGTCTTTAAAACAAACAAAAGAGTGGGTTTCCTTACAGCATTTTCACACATGTACTATCACTATGCCTTACTCTTATCTGCAGCCCCGCGCACACACTCCTGTAGGAGAAAATGCGTCCTATAGGACGCATGACCTGGCCGTCAGTCCATCCGCACACTGCTCTTCTAAATGGGAAGCCTGGCACACCTCGCTCCTGAGTAGCCGAGCCAGAACACTGAATCTTGAAGCAGTGAGAGTAACGGGTAGCTGGTCTGCGCTATGCGTTTCTTCCGCAAAGAGAAGAAACTTCTTCCTGCTAGTATGAGTGCTCCCTGTCCAGTCCGAGGTAAGGTGCTAACCAAACGTATATGGGCCTCCACTATATAAGTGATTGCTCACATGCCGTAGAGCAGACGCTGTTTCCTGAAACTGTCTCCTGAGCGGTTCTTCTCAGCGCCTGATACCGACCCACTGGCGCTGCAGTCTTCGGGGATGCCCCGGTAACAACTGCAACAGCCAAATGCTACCCCTTCTCCCACTGCTAATAAGCCGCTCCCCGCCCCCGTCCCCGCCCCTCCACTCATGCATTCATCCCCTTTAGTGTACACGTCATTTAGGGGGGTGAAATCTAGATTCTGCCTATGAGGGAAAGCGTGCCGTGTTTGCCTCATCCCATCACCGTCACCTGGTTCCTGCTCCGGTTCCTTGTGTGCTTGAGATCAACATCAAAGAATTCAGCTGAGGCATGCAACGCGCAGTGTATAAGATGCATAGGATTTATCACAGAGAAAAGCAGATCGCTCTCAAGTGGTGAGCATGGACTGTGGCCAGGGGTACCATTTGCTGATCCACATTTTAGGATGTTTCTAGAACTGACAACTTTTCCTGAGAGGCGTTTTCCTGTCCAAGAGATTGACAGGCCCATTTGGATTAATCTTAGGGAAAGAGACAACAGTATGTCACTGTCCTTTATCAAAAGGTCTTGGTGGCAGTGATTTTATATGATCAGGACAGTTAAGCTGTTGATGAACTTTCAGGCAGTTCAGAATGTTAGGTTTCCACCCAGAAATACGACCCGGACCCCATCCTTTGAGCAGCAGTCGGAACCCTGCAGCTTCATTTCCTGGAGGGAGGAGTTCCCTCTCAGGGATTTCCCAGCCTGTTAAAATCCAGCCCCCAGGTGCTAGCCTCCTGTTCTCCCACCTCTTCCTCCCTCCTGATAGTCTCCCTTTCCTGTCACACAGACTTTTAATCCAGATGCTTCATATGAGAAAAATATGTGAAAAACGTGGCTTTTTGTGTCTGGCTGTTTCACTTAACATGTTGATTTTCAGTTCCATCTATTTTCCCCCCATGCACGATTTCATTCTTCTTTGTGGCTGGGTAAAACCCACATACCTTCTGTTTTCTTCATTCACTGACCTGCTGAGAGGCAGCTAAGCTAACTCTGTGTCTTGGCTATCATGATTAGGGCAGCAACAAACATGAGCATGCAGTTGTCTTTGTGTTGTGCTGACTTTAGATTCCTTTGGCTATACCAGGAGTGGTATGCAACAGTTGTTCAACTTTTAGTTGTTTAAAGAAAGTTCGCATTTCGATGGTGGCTACACTGGTCCACTTTCCTGCCAGCAGTAGGAAAATGGTTCCTCTTTCTCCACATCCTAGCCAATATTTGATGGTCTTTGTTTTCCTGATGGTAGACATTCTAACGAGGGTGAGTTGAAATCTGAAAGCAGTTTTAATTTGTATTTTCCGGGTGGCTAGAAATGTTGAACAGCATTCAAGTATTTTTGTCTTTTGAGAAATGTGTATTTGGTGTATTTACCCATCAATTTTGGGTCTTTTTTTTTTCCTTCAGTTTTTATATGTCCTAGGTACTAATAGCCTGACATATTCATAGTTGGAAAGGCTTTTTTCTTCCATTCTGTAGGTTGTCTTTTCACTAATGATTGTTTCCTTTGCTGTGCAGAAGGCTTCGTTATCAGTTCTCGCAATTAACCCCTGAGCTTTTGCAGTCATTTTAGAAAGTCTCTGCCTCTCTCTGCCTGTGTTTTGAAGTGTTTTCCTCCAGCAGTTTCAAAGCTTAGGTCTTATACGGACCTGGAGAAAATCACCATTTCCATGCCTTTCTCTCAGATCTTTAGCCAAGTCTACTCCTGTGCAAACTGCCTGCTAGAAGTGATGTGTGTATGTGTGTGTGTGTATACACATGAGAGCAAACAGAAAAAGGGATTGATGTGCTGTGTGTGTGCGCACATGGGAGCAAACAGGAAAAGGGCCTGAATATAACATCTGAACCAATGCATTGTCAAACAGAAATAAAGATTAGAGGGTTAGAGCCAGAGGTGACTTTGAGAATGTAAACTGCCTGGAGATTCCTAGAAATTAGGCATAACCTTAGATTTAGAGTGTTGGCTTCACTTTAGCTAGACCTCAAAGGCCAAAGAAACAAATGAGTTTTGCCTCTGAAAACATCTGTAATCCAGGTGGGTGGTACATCTTACTCATTGCCCATCTCTTGCCTATTTTTGCTGGCATTTTTTTTTTTTTTACCAGTTCAGAATCTAGGTTCTGGAATCTAAAAAGATGAGAAAAATAGGAGTCATGAAAAAATAAAATGACTGGAATGAGAGATATGTCTGCCTATCATTAGATTCCATAAAATTTGTCAAAATACCTCTTCCTGTTTGTTTTTTAAGAGAAAATAGAAAGAAGGGGGTAGTGGCTCATCCTGATAATCCCTGCACTTGGAAGGCTGAAACGGGGTGACCTTGAGTTTGGTTGTTTCGTTTTGAGACAGGGTTTCTCTGTGTAGCCTTGGCTGTCCTGGACTGGCTTTGTAGGCCAGGCAGGCCTCAGACTCACAGAAATCTGCCTGCCTCTGCTGGGATTACAGATGCGCACCACCATGCTTGTCTGACCTTGAATTTTAAAGTCAGCCTAGGCTACCATGAGGGATTTCTTTCTTTCTTTCTTTCTTTCTTTCTTTCTTCCTTCCTTCCTTCCTTCCTTCCTTCCTTCCTTCCTTTCTTTCTTTCTTTCTTCCTTCTTTCCTTCCTTCCTTTCTTGCTTGTTTCTTTTTTCCTTCTTTCTTTTCTGTGTGTGTATGTGAGAGATTTAAAGTGAATAGAAACCCTATAAATAATAATTGCACCTCCCTTTACAGTTATAATTAAGTCACACAAAATAAAATTGAAATAGTTTTCTTAATTTCATTTGATTACTCTGGTTTTGCCAGTCTGAAACTTCCTGAGAGCATGAACGACATGTTGTTTTCAGCTCCCTACCTGGAGAACAGATTGTGTGTCCACTCTTACGCACAGCTTAGATGCTGACTCACAAATGACTAGCAGGGAAAAAAATGCACCATTCTTTACATGGGTGTAATCTTAGAATGCTAGGAAAGGAAGGAAAGAGTTGTCCAGCCGGACACAAATTATTAGAGAACATATGTGAAAAATCCAACTCCTTTCTTTTCCAGAGACCTCAGCAGGCTGAAACTTGATTTATTACAATTGTGAACAAACCCAGGCTTCATTTCAGCCAGTAGCACCTGTTCTCATTAGAATAGCCCTAATTCTTCCAAGACAGAAAGATTGCACTTTCTGGCTTGTGGGTCTACTCAGGAGTAGACCATAATCTCATTCTAGCTCCACGGTTATGTGACTGGGAAAAGGGTCACCTTTAGTGAGGCTAGTATGCACTTGTTAAATTCAAAGTACCCTTGTTAATTATTAGCTGAGCTAAAAGTGGGCCTGGCTCCATTCCCTGTATGCACATTATCTCATTTTAAATGAGTGAAAATGAATATACATACATATATATTTGCAAATATCAAAACCTTATAAAAAAGAGTAGAGAGAATGTGGGTGGGAAAGAATAATGGCACTATATACATGCTTACAAATATATACACACACATATATTTTATAAATATCTACACATATACAAACCTTATTGGAAAAAAATAAAGAGTGGAGAAGCTGGACACACCTATAACCAGCACTCAGGGAGGCAGAAGCAGGTGGATCACTGTGAGTTTGAGGCCAGCCTGGTCTACAAAGCAAGTTCAGGACGACCAAGGCTCCACAGAGAAACCCTGTCTCAAAAAACAAAACAAAACAAAAAGCGGGGCTCGGTGTCACACACCTGTGATGTTCCAGCACTCTGGAAGGCAAAGGCAGGCAGATCTTTGTGAGTGTAAGGCCAGCCTGGTCTACAAAGCGAGTCCAGAACAATCAAGACTACACTGAGGAACCCTGTCTCCATGAAAAAAGAAAAAAAAAAAAGTTTCTCCTTTGGCCTGGTGAGATGGCTTAGCAGATTAAGACACTTGCCTTCAAACCTGAACCCCACAGGATGAAAGAAACAAATGGTCTCCCAAAGGTTGTCCTCTGACCCTGACATATACATGTGCTCACACACATACACACACATCCATATTGACATACAAAATAAATAAATGTAATGAAAAAAATTGAATAAATCATTGGTAGAAATTTCACTTTATATTTATGAACTTTTGCTGACCTCTAACTTAACACTGAGAAAAGTGAAATCACATATCAAGAGACGTCAGCTGTAACTAGGAAAATTACAAGACTCATTTATTTTTAGCATTACTAAGTAGGAGCTATGGTCAAGGCTATTGAACATTTAAGCTAAAATTTGACAAAAATCTCAGCTGCTTCTTGGTATCCCTAATCTCATTTATTGAGAAAAAAAAAAAAAAAACATTGACTTACAAGGAATCATATAACAAAACGTAGCTGAGTTTATTTTAATCAAGATCTCATAAGCAATTAAAACTCAATTTAACGGAGGCTTGTTGAAGCCCTGCAGAATACCAGACACCATCTGGATCCATCTGCCAACGTGGATCTTCTTCACAGACTTCAGTGGAGGACAAAGGATGTCATTCCCAGGAAGGACAGTGTGCAGCCCCTTCCTTGTCCACATCCTCTTTGCTCACTTCCGTGTGCTTGGCGGCTATGGTGGGATTCGGGCAGGTGGGGTGTGGAGCTGGTGATAGTGCTTCTGATGGGTAAGTCTGAAACAGCAGAGCTGGGATCTCGGGGTCTCTGTGCTGTCAGGTGTAGTGGAGGGGAACTTAATGCTGTTGGCATCCATGGAGTGGGGGATGGGGAAGGGCGGACTGGTAAGAGAGGGGTCAAAGGAGGCCGAGACAGTAGGCGTTTCACAATTCATTCATTAGGGTACAGGGTGCTACCAAGATGTACTTGGGGGTTTTGATGTATTACTTACCATAGGTCTTTTTTTTTTTTTTTCCTTTTAAACCAGACCAAGCGGACAGAGAAGCAAAACTACCACCTTTTTCTTCCCTCCAGAATCCCACGGCCTTTTCACCAAGTTCCCAGTACTTTTGTCTACTGTAACTGTCCCCTGTCCTCATTTCCATGTCCTCTTTGTAGTAACTGCACAGCAAGTTCACTGCCGAGCCCCCAGCCTGTCGATGCTGGCTCTGTGCCGTTTCCCCAGCCTGGAACACCCTCCTCCTCTATTTAAAAGTCTTCTACCCTTCAGACTGGAAATCCAGTGTCAATTGCTTCTTGCAGCAATAAGCGAGATGGAGCACAAAGGACCTCCTAGGCACCCTGTCGCTCCATCTGCTGCTGTCTCTCATCTTGCTTTCTCGAGCTCATGGTTGTGTAGGTGTGTGTAAACTGGGGTATCTGAACCTGTGGTCATTCCGGGGTCCTTGTGTGAAGCTTCTCTCAACAGACTCACACTCTTGCCCCTTCGTCCCCTTAGACATATACAGAAATCTCCGTCCTATCGTTTATTTCATCCTGCTTCGGCAGCATTGTTGTCTGTGTCTGATTCTTCTCTCCTGGGTTCACTTCCAGCCTTTGAGGATGGACAGTCCCGGTGCAGTAGGAGTGCTTTATAGAAGACAGCATGTGTGTCAGATCAAACATATGCACATAGGAAGTGACTGAGCAGCAACTCCTTCTCTGGTTTTTTCACCTACCCATGAATTTTTTTTTTTTTTTGACAACCAGAGGTTTTTGAAAGGTTAGAATTTTCCATCTTGCCACGAGATGTGGAAAGTTCATGGGTGTGTCCCTAACAGGAGTTAGGAAATGTTAAACAAAACTACTGCTTGCTTCTGCTATTTTTTTTTAAGCTTTTACTAACAGCACCTGTTGCTTAATGGAGCAGAGTAAATGAACCTGGAAGAAACGGCTCTAGATGTGGTTGGCTGATAACGTGGCTGGAGAGGAAGTAGAAGGAAATAATTAACCTCCAAGCAAGAAGAGACCACCTCTGCCCCTCCCGAATGAACTCACCTTTGCTTTTCCCTTATAAGCCATGCTTTGGGGTGGGGAGGAAGGTAGAAGAGAGACTGGTTTGACCTGTTGGTACAAATGTTCGGATGAGGCAACGGTAATCCACGCCATAGGTGAAGCTTCACAGTTATTGAAGAGTTCCCAAGAGAGTTCAAAGAAGCATTGATGTAAGTGAAAACTAAGGAAATTTCACAGAAACTCTTTGATTATTTGAAGAGCAAGTGGGCTGTCCTAGTCACTTTCTTATGCTGTGAAGAAGCACCACAACCAAGGCAACCTACCAAAGAAAGCATTTAATTGGGGGCTTGCTTACAGTGTCTGAGGTGAGTGAGACCGTGACAGTCATGACCAGGAAGGTGGCCTACAACAGGAACTGAGAGCTTACATTTTTAGCTACCAGCACAAGGCTGAGAGCGCTGGTCCACCCCCAGTGACACACCTCTTCCACCACGGTCACACTTCTAATCCTTACCCAGTAGTTTCACTAACTCGGGACCAAGCATTAAATCATATGAGCCTATAGGGACCATTCTCATTCAAACCATCATGAGATCATACTGATTTGTGGTGTATATGTTGTCTTGTTGAGACAGAGTGTCACTATGTATTCCACCCTGGCCTTGAACTCTGAGTAGCCTAAGCTGGCTTGGAACTCAAGATTCTCCTATCTCATCCTCCGGAGTGCAATTAACATTGTATGCCATCACATCTAGCCATTTTTGATAGCTCTTAGGAATGACATCTCTCAAAATTTGTTAATTTGCCCCTGCCTGGGGGGAAATTGCAAAATAAATACTCTAGTTTTAGAAATACAAAGAGAAAGCCCTTTGCTACAATCTGTTTATGAAGTTCAAGATTATTTTCTATGCCTCTGTGCTTTGAAAGAACACTGTGGGTATGCCTGTGTATGAATAACTATGTTTTCATTTATTTTATCATATCATGTATTTTGCAAAGCCACATAAATATTTAACACAGAAAAAAAACCAACAAAAACTATTTTCCCTCCAAATAAAGCTTCCTCATATATCCCCTACCTCCAAAACAAGTATTTTCAGAACCAGAGACTTCTTGCTGTGGAATGTGTCTTGCAAATGAGACGCGGGAATACACAGCAGTTTGTTGACGGCTGGAGTACAAAGGAGAGAACCATACTTCTTTCTCCTCTCATCTCTCGCTGTGGTTACCCATCCCCGAAAGCCCCCTCTTCTCTCTGGTAGTAGGAAGAGTGTGCAGGTTGTACCATTAACAATTAAGACTGAGTTGCTAGCTGTGCATCAGTGCCACATCAAGAAAGAGAAAAGTGCTTCCCCCTTGGAGAGATTCAACCAAGAGCGGATCTAGATTTGAACTCTCTTCTTCCTGCTCCCCTGTGTCTTCCACCCTCCATCCGTCTGTTGCATGAGACTTAATCTGTATCTGCCTGAAGTCTGCCTGGTGAACCTGTTTGTCCCTGTGTCTGTCCATATGTGTATCTGTTGTTTTTGTCTGTGAGTGATCTCTCTGTCTCTGTGTGTGTGTGTGTTGGAGGTGTGTGTGGGTGTCTTCATGTGCTATATGTGTCTGTGTGTGTAAATAGTGTCTGGCTGATGATGTAAGTGTGTGTCATGAGCTGTGTGTGTTTGTCCTGTCTTTGTAAGTAGCATTTGTGGCTGTGCGTGTCTGGCCCTATGTGTGTCTGTCTCGCGTATTCTGTGTGTCTCTGTCTGTCTGTCTGTCTTGTGTGTAACTGCGGTGGAGTCCAGCAAAAGTTCCAGCCTCTTAAAATGTAAAAGATATTTTCAGAATGTTGCATCCATACAGAAGATGCTGTTAAGTCTGAAATCACCGCGCAGAGACCACCACTCACATATGCTATTGGCAGGAGTGTTTTACTTCAAGAAAACCTGCAGGCAAGGGTCAAACCATTTTACAAAATAGTGAGCCTAGACAAATGCTCGAAGGCCTTTTTATAAGAAACTAGGGGAATTCTAGCAAGGGTTAGGTAATCTAAAGCTTCATTGGTGGCAGCCAGGGAAGTTACAAGGGTCTATTCCTCAATAGCTTTTGTCCAGGTGGTCAGTGGGCTGCATTCCTGTGCCATGAATGTTTAACTACAGGATGGGGTAAGGCTGCCCAGCCCAGATGCCTCATCCTGAGACAAGACGTTCTCCCATTCTTGTGGTTATTACCAGACTTTTCCTTGGATAGAGGATTTTATGGTCTTGTTCCTGGAATTTGTGACCTATGACCTAGTTCCTGGGACTGAGGAGCTTTCTAATAAAGTCAGGCCTGGTCCTAAAATAGAGACAAAATGGAGTTTTTGTTGTGCTCTCAGTGTTGGCAATGGGCTGGGCTACCTACTGAGGAACCAAGCTTTATATTCAACTGTAAACATAGAAGGGAAAGACAATCATATAAATACTATCATGTTTCCTTACCAGTCTTAATATCAGAAGCGTATATCCAATACAAAACTGCTGGCCAAAAGGCAAATTGTAGGCTATTTGGAATTTTTTTTTAAAGGAGGGGAAAATAAGAATGTATTTTGTAGGCTCTAGATCTTAACTTCCAATGCCCAAGGTTGTTACTGAACTTTAGAAATCCATGCTGTAATTTCAAAGACAGACAGCGATTTTCACAACTACTCATGACCAAGAATCCTTCTGTTCTTGTTTTGGAAGAAGTACAGTAAAGGGAAGAAGCAGGAACAAGAATGCAGACACATTCTTCTAGTTTATGTCTATGGATATAATGAGGCTCAGGTCATAGTTAACAACCAAGCAAGTCCTAATTAAACACACAGGATGTATTTAACCCTCTCCGCAGTGGCTGTCATTGTTGCCATGAAAGGTTCAGGTCGTGGTATACCCTAGCACTGGTGAGGCATAGGCAGGAGGCCCTTGGGCCAGCTTGGGATACATAGCAAGCTCTCGTCTGGTTGGAGGAGGGAGGGTCAGCACATGAAAGTTCCCAAGTGACAATGACGCTGTTGTTCCCATGTTCAGGAACACTGTCTCACAGACCGCTGCAGAACAATTCTAACTGCACCAGGAGATGCTTCTGTGGAAGTTTTTATATAATAGGGAAGAGTGCCTGTGTGAACTGAACTCAAGGTCATGGGGGGGGGGAGCAAACAGCCTTTTTAAAGCTGGTATGTACTAAAGGCAACACAAGACAAGATGGGGGTGAGGCCTGGATTGTGTGAGGGGAAACAGGCTTCTGGTGTATTGGCTATAGGAGAGGTAGCGATGTGAGTTACAGCACCTGTCCTTCAAGTGCCATCAAAGACAGGTGCACACCAAGAACTGTCTCTTGGCATGTTTTCATGTCAAGGAGATGGTTCTCAGGTCTTTGCAAAGACAGTTCTGGGTGAGAGAACATTTACACCTCAAAGGATCAGAGAAGAACTTAGCACTGAAAACTCTTTAAAGTAACTGCTTCAAGAAGAGGAATAGGGGTCTTTCTGCCTAGAATTTTTAGCTGGCAGGAAATAATGGAATTCTCCTGGTGCCATTGGGCTCTTTCAGATAAGAATGTATGGAGGCTGGAGTTGTCACTTCAGGGATGTGCAACTGAGCTGTTCAAACTATGCTAATGTCTGTTCTCATGTCTGGTGTATGCTGAAGGGGGATGGCAGGTGGATGAAGTCATTTACGCTGTGTTGAGTGAAGCCATATTGAGAAGAGGGTTCAGAGGGGGCTGGATGTGGAGAAGGAGAGTTGTTTCTTTGTGTCTTAGAGAGTTGTGTTCTGTCTGTTGAACTAAGTCTATGGATGAGTCTAGTGACTATGGCTCATAAGCAATCACAATAGTGAGATTTTCAATTTTAGCAATAGGGACAACAATCTTCTTAAAGGTATTTTTCCTTTTTTAGATAAGTTGTTCCTAATACACAGCTGCAAAAGCAAGGAACAAAGAGGGAGGGTTCTGCACTCTGGCACTGTGTGGACTTGGAGCTTCTGAGAGAAGCTGCAATTACCCAATGTTTTATAAAGCGGCAGATTATACCAGCTCCAAGCCAAGGAAATAGGAGACTGAGCATTCACTGAAGCAAATACCTGGAACTCAAATTTATCTGTCTGTCTGTCTATCTATCATCTGTCTATCAATCATCTATCTATCTATCTATCTATCTATCTATCTATCTATTTCAACATTTTAAAAAAATACATATTCACTAACTTCTGACTAGTGAGTGTGGAAACCACAGTATAAGCTCCTTGTCTCTGTCTGCTTCTTAATCCCCCTCCATGCCTGGAGCGAATTATATCATATGATATAACCTCTTGCTATAGCATTTTTTGTTCAAGGAGAAACATTAAACTAAATGCCAAACACAGCCTTGAATGAGATTAAAAACAAAAATGGAAATGCAGCCAAGGGGAGAATTTCTTTGATGATGGTAAGGACAAACTAATTATGGGATCTGCTATGAAATGAATTGTGTCCCCTTCATGCCCAAATTTGTGTGTGGGAGCTCTAGCCCTCAATGTGATGGCATTTAGAGAAATCCCCTTCCCATGAATAACATCAGGGGAAGGTCAGTCAAGGACACAGCCAACACAATTTCTTTTCTTTTTTTTATTAATTACACTTTATTTACTTTGTATCCCCCCATAAGCCCCTCTCTTCTCCCCTCCCGATTCCACCCTCCCTCCCCCTTCTTCACACATGCCCCTCCCCAAGTCCACTGATAGGGGAGGTCCCCCTCTCCTTCCTTCTGATCTTAGTCTATCAGATCACATCAGGAGTGGCTGCATTGTCTTCTTCTGTGGCCTGGTAAGGCTGCTCCCCCCTCAGGGGGAGGTGAGCAAAGAGCAGGCCAATCAGATTATGTCAGAGGCAGTCCCTCTTCCCATTACTATGGAACCTACTTGGGCACTAAACTGCCATGGGCTACATCCCAACACAGTTTTTTATGGTTTATTCTCTTATTGGGTTGCTTGCAGCTTCAATGTATTACATTTGGATTTGCAGCTAGAAGCTAGGATTTCTTCCCTCCCACCACCCTTTTTGTTTTGGTTGGTTGGTTGGCTTTTTAGTTTGCTTTTTGGTGTTGTTTTGTTTTGTTTGAGAAAGTACCTCCCAAGCTGGCCTCAGACTCAGTATGGATCAAGGAAAACATTGAATTCCTGAACCTCCTGTCTCTATGTTTTCAGTGTCGGGCCTAAAGTCACACTTAGTTTATGTGGTGTTGGGAATGGAACCCAAGACTTCATGTACACTAGACAAGCATTCTACCAACCGAGCTGCATCCCCAGTCCTGGGGTTTCCTTCTAACCCCAAGTTCTGAGGTCTTTTTGATTCCTCCTGGCTCTTCTACAGAGTTGGTAGCCTGAAGGCCACTCACTTTCCTGAGAGCCTCTGCCTAGGCACTGTCTCCATTTAACTGCATCCTGCCTGCTGGAACTATGTACTTCTGACAGGTAGGTACTTACAAATCTTCTAGGAGGTCTCTTTAAGAAAAAACACCTTGACTTAGTAGGTCTCAGTGAACACAAGTATTTTGTCTTTCTAGCCAGCTCTGGATATTGCCTAGGCAGAAACAACATTTTGAGTATCAATATATTAAAGAATTTGAAAGATCTTACATACTTATCCATTCCTTTGTGAAGAAAAAAAATATCAGACAAATGTGGACAATGAGAAATTAATGCTTCTGTTCACATTTTGGGCTTTAAGAAATAAAAACTGAAAAAAAAAAAAAGAAATAAAAACTGAATTACTGACTCTTCTTTTCCCAGTCAATTTTTTGTTTGTTTTTTTGTTTGTTTGTTTGTTTTGTTTTTGTTTTTGTTTTTAGATAGAGTTTCTCTGTGTAGCCTTGGCTGCCTGGGCTCACTTTGTAGACCAGGCTGGCCTTGAACTCACAGAGTTTTGCTTGCCTCTGCTTCCCAGAGTTCTGGGATTACAGGTGCATGCCACCATGCCTGGCTACAGTTAACTATTTCTAACGTAATATTATTTATTGAAAAAGAAAGGGAAGAGAGCTGGAGCTATGGCTCGGACATTAAATGAAAACTGCTCTTGCAAAGGACCCAATTCAATCCCTAACACGTTGGATTGCTCACAAGTGCCTGTGACTACAGCTCCTGGAGGCTCTAACACCTGTTGCCTCCTCGGCACATGCACTCAGGCACACATATCCACACACGGGCCCAACATACACACATAACCAAGGCTCACATATCCACACACGGGCCACACGTATGCACATAACGAAGAGTGAACTACATTGTTAAGGAAAGGGAGAATCTTTTGCTTTGTGTTTGTGAGATAGGATCTTGCTTTCTAGCCTAGGCTGGCCTGAAGTTCACAGCAGCCCTCTTGCTTCAGCCTACTAAATACTGGGAAAGGTTTTCATTTTACTTTTGTGATAAGTAAATGCTCATAGGACTTAACGTGTGAAATGTATAAAACTGTCATGATACATCTCAATTCTCAACATGAACGGCGTCCTTAGCTCTTCTGTATTCTTCCAGAGACAGACTCAAGTGTTAGGAATAAAATACATGTATATAATCCACGTATGCAGGAATATTTTACATCAAAGAAAGAATATTTCAGATATACTATTTTAAAGTTAGCCTTTACACCTAAAAGTTTTCATTCGCTGTTGGGGCATTAAAATTGACTTAACTCTTTTTTAAAAAGATTTGTTTAATGTATATTGATGTTCTGACTGCATATATGTCTATGCACCATGTCCATGCATGGTACCCTCAGAGGCCAGATGAGTCCATAAGATCCCCTGAAACTGAAACTGTAGATGGTTGTGAACTACCATGAGGGCGCTTAGAATCGAACACGGATTTTCTGGAAGTGCAGTCAGTGTCTTAATAACTGAGCTGTCCCCCCATATTTCCTTTTAGGTGTGTGTGTGTGTGTGTGTGTGTGTGTGTGTGTGTGTGTAGGTATGTGCTCATGAGCTCATTCCGTTGCCTACAGAGGCCAGAAGAGTCCAAGAGTCCATTAGATCCTGTGGAGCTGTTGTCCCTGTGGGTGTACTGAAAACTGAACTCAGGTCCTTTGGAAGAGCAGCAAGAGCTTTTAACAGCTAAGCTATCTCCCTGGCTCTGTGACTTCATCCTTTATGATGGCTGCATAATACTCTGCTAGATGGGCATACCACGGCTTATTAACTGCTCTCAAAAGGTTGTGAGATGGCTCGGCAAGTAAAACTTGCCTCTAAGCCTGATAACCTGAGTTCAGTCCCAATACTATAAGGGGAAAATCGGCTCCTGCAAGTTGTCCTCCACATGTACACACAAAGGCAAAATTAATAACTAAATTTTAAAGTAGTTTTAAGCTGGATGTGGGTGCAGACACCCAGCACTTGGGAGATGAAAAAAGGATGATCACTGAGTTCAAGGTCAAGCCAGTGGTGGCGCATGCCTTTAGTCCCAACACTTGGGAAGCAGAGGCAGGCTGGTCTCTGTGAGTTTGAAGCCAGTTTGGTCTACAGAATAGAGTTCCAGGACAGCCAAGGCTATACAGAGAAACCCTGTCTCGAGAACACCCCAAAATAAATAAACAAACAAATTAATTAAATAATTCAAGAAAGAGTCCAATGTCATCCTCAGCAACCTAAGACTCTGTTTCAAAAACAAACAGCTGGCTGGGAGAATGGTTCAGTGGGCTTGCTTGGCAAAGATGAGGACCTGAGTCTGTAACCCCAGTAACCTCATAAGAATCTAAGAGGGGCTGCACATGCTTGTAACCCCAGCAATGGGTCATGTGGAAGAGAGGGTTGTTGGTGCTTGCTAGCTGCCAGCCTATGTCCAGGTTCAGGAAGAGAACCCTGTCTCAAGAGAAGGAGGCAGAGAGTGACAGAGCAAGACACTTGATACCTCCTCTAGCCTCTGTGCATACACACTGCACAACACCTGTGGATGTACCTATACCTCACATATCACACACACACACCTACATGTAAAAGGCGAATATAATTATAGGTGACAATCCTAAAAGCCACCAACAAAACCAAATCAGAAGCTGTTCAGTCATAGGGAAAAGAACTTTATAATAAGATAAAGGTCAAATTTTTATTCCTATTATGATGCCTCTAAAATGTTAAAAAAAAAAAAAGTTTTCACTTAACTGTGGGAACCTGGAGGCAGGAACTGACGAAGAGGCTATGGGTGGGTGCTGCTTACTGCCTTGCTCACAGCAGCTTGCTCAGTCTTCTTTCTTATAAAACCCAGGACTACCAGCCCAGGGATGATTCCAACTACATCCCTGGACCCAAGGACCCTCCCCTTCAGTCACTAATTAAGAAAATCCTCAACAGGCTTGCCCACATCCCATTCTCATGGAGGCATTTTCTCGATTGGGGTTACCTTTAGGATGACTCAAGCCTGTGTCAAGTTGACATAAAATACCTATAATCCCAGCATTTTAGAGGCAGAAGGATCACTGTAAGTTTGAGGTCAACCTGGTCTACATAGCAAGACCCTGACAAAAACAAATAAAAAGGAAAAAAGAAAAAAAAAAAGAAGAAAAGAAGGGAGGAAGGGAGGAATGGGTGAGTTTACTTTGATCCATATTTCTAAAGGTTTCAGCCAATGATCCATTGGCCCTGCTCTTTGGGGCCTGTGGAGGCCAGCATTGTATGGGCATAGAGTAAAATAAAATCACTCATCTCATGTCCACAAACAGAAAGAGTGAATAGAAAAGGACAGGATAACAATCCCTTTTGAGGACATACTCTCAGAGATCCAATCATCTATAGGTCCCATTCCTTACAGAATCTCACCTTCTGAAAGACACACATGGTATATACTCACTTATAAGTGGATATTAGCCATATAACATAGGATAACCACACTAAAATCTACAGACCTAAAGAAGCTAAACAACAAAAAGGACTCTAGGGAGGATGCTTAAATCTCATTCAGAATGGCAAACAGGCTAGACACCAGAAGCGGTGGAAGAGAGGAAACAGGATGGGAGTCTACTATAGAGGGTCCCCTGAAAGGATCCACCCAACCGTGGATCGAAGTAGAAGCTGAGACTCACAGCCAAGCTTTATGTAATAGCACAGGGAATCTTAATGGAAGGAGGCGGGGGATAGAAGGACATGGAGGGGACAGGAGCTCCACATGGAGAGCAACAAAGCTAAAAGAACTGAACCCAGGGGGTCCTGCAGAGACTGATGAACCAACCAAGGACCATGAATGAGAGGACCTAGACCCCCAGCTCAGTCTCCGTGTGTGTCCCTGAGTAAGGGGAACAGGAGCCGCCTCTGTCATGAACTCGGTTGCCTGCCCTTTGATCACTTCCCCCTGGCTATGCGGCCTTGCCAGGCCACGGAGGAAGAGGATGCCGGCAGTCCAGATGAGACTCGATAAGCTAGGGGCAGATGGCAGGGGAGGAGGAGAACTCCCCACTTCAGTGGACTAGGGAAAGGAGATGGGGGGAAGAGGGAGGGAGGATGGGGCTGGGTGGGGACGAGGGAGGGGGCTACGGCGGGATATATAATGACTAAGAGAAAGAGCACAGACACCTCTTAAACGGGGCATGCCCCCTGTAGGTTAGTTCTTCCGATCGGTCTTCAACCACTTCTCAAGCTTTGAAGCCATAAATGAATTAATTGATGAAGTTAGAACCCTCAAGAATCAAACACCTCATGAAGGCCCCGTTTCTGAACATCGATGCACTGGGACCAAGTCTTCAACGCACAGCTTTTAAAGGGCACTTTAGAACAAAATCATTCATAACAGCAAGCATAGAAGCATTTTCAGGTAATTTCCTCTTTTTCAGCATAATGTTTTCAGATGTATCCAAGTTGCTGCGTGTATTAATTATCTTTCTATAACTAAGCCCAAGAAAACAACAACATCAAAACCCCGAAAGAAACAAAATGAAACTCAAAACTAACCAGTACACTGAGAGAATTGCTTTAATGGGAAAAACTATTTTGGGCTCATGGTTTCAGTCTCTGGTGATTGGTTCCGCTGATTCTGGGCCTGAGGGGGAGCAGAATGTGGTGGTGACAGAAGCACTTGGCAGAGGCTAACTCTGTCATGGAAGACAGGAAGTGGAGAGAGACTAAAGGTCTAGGGATCACGTGTGACCTTTAAAGGGACACCTGTGACCTAAACTTCTATGTAAGCATCACATAAAAGTTCTTACCAGCTCCCAAAATAGCAGCGCTAAGAAGAGACTAAGCATTCAGCATCTGAGCCTACCTGTCGGGGGCATTTCCTACTTAAATTACAATACCGGGTGTACTGATAATTTTGGTGGTGGTGGTGGTGGTGGTGGTGGTGGTGTGTGTGTGTGTGTGTGTGTGTGTGTGTGTGTGTGTTGCATATGTGGAGATTAGGAGACACCTTGCAGGAGTCAGATCTCTCCTTATACTACGTGGGATTGAACTCAGGTTGTCAGGCTTGAGCTACAGCTTATTTACAAGGTCAAACAGCAATTTCGAGTTGTTTCCAGATTTTAGTTTAAGTGTGCATAGGGTTCTTAGGGACACGTGTGGACGGTGTTTCTGTGTACCTGTTTTCATTGCACTCGGGCAGACATGGACTTTTTTAAGCACTGACTCTGCTACGCAACAAGCCACAACTTTCCCAGAGTTGCTGTAGCATTTTGCACTTCTGCGAGCAAGAAACGAGAGTGATACTGACCTACATCCTGACAGCTCTCGTTGTCAGCACTTTTTAAAGCTATTTCAGTAGGTGTACAGTAGCATCTCACTGAAGTTTTAATTTGCATCCCCTTCATGGGTGACGCCGTTGAATATCTTGTATCTGTTTCAGGATCTTTACTGGGTTTTAAATGGTGCTGATTTTTCTACCGATTCTTGAGAATTTTAAAACATGTATGCTACACACAAGTCATTGGTCAAATAAGTGATTTTTTTTTTTTTGAAACCATTTCTTCAGTTTGTTTCTGTTTAGTTTGTATCATGTTTTGCTAAAACAGTGGCTCAAAGCAGCTAGAGAAGGAGGAGGGGTTTATCTGGGTAATCCTTTCGGATTACAGGCTAAAGCTGAGGTAAAGCAGGGAGACAGACAGGGATCAGGGATCTGAGGTGAATGTGGCTCACCTTCTCTGGCTTGCTCACAGACTTTCCTCACACAAACCAGGCTCACCTAAGGAGGATGATAATGCTTATGGTGGTCAGCACTCTCCTAAGAAAATGCCCACAGGCAGGGTGCGGTGGTGCCACCCTGCATTCCTGGCACTCAGGGAGGCACAGGCAGGCGCATCTCTGAGTTCGAGGCCAGCTTGGCCTATAAATGGAGTCTAAGAAAGCCAGAGCTACACTGAGAAACCCTGTCTCGGAAAAAAACAACCAACCAACCGAACAGAAAATGCCCACAGCAGTGCACAGGCCAGTGTGATGGAGGCCACTCCGAGGCTGAGAATCCCTCCAGCTTGTAGCTGCTCAGCCTCATTTTGTGCTTTATGATAACTTTTACAGGCACAGCTTTTAAAAATTGTGAAGTTTGTCTTTTATGTAGGGTGTATTTGGTGTTGCTAAGGTGCTGCTTTTTTTTTTTTTAACCTCAACTCACGTGGATATTTTTATTTTTGTGTCTATATCTGAATGGTTTAGAGGTTTGCATTTTACATTTTGGTCTCTTTTGAGTCTGTTTTTTGCATAAAGTATTCTTTTGCATAAAGATAGCGGTTTGACATATGGTGTCTAATTGTTTCAACACCACCCATTTCTTCACAAAATTGCCTCTATCCTTTTGTCAAAAATTAATTGGCTATATCTTTTTGGATCTGCATCTCAAATTTGTTCTGTTTTGTCATCTAAGAGAGTCTCTCTTAGCTGACTGCACACTATCTGGATTCTCACAATCCTTCTAATTTTATTTTTCTAACAGGTTATTGTTTTAGTTATGTTACCTTTCCATGTATGTTGTCAATGCCTTCACCTACAGAGCTAGCATTACAGCACCTGGTCAGATCACCTTTACAGTACTTTCCAGTTCGTAAACATGTTTACATTTGTCAGGACTTCTTCAGTTTCCTTCAACAGCATTTTGTTGTTCTCAGCGTGGGAACTGTATGTATGTTTTGTGAGATACAGGACTGAGTATTCTGCTTCCTAGATTTATTTGGAAGTAGTCATTAAATGTTGCTTTCTGATGGAATATATATATACAAATATTATATATATATGTGTTATATATATATATAGTATTGTTTACTTTTATATCTTAATTTTGTATCCTGAGAGCATTTGACTTATTTGTTGCAAGAGATTCATTTTTTTAAATAGCTTCCTTGAGATCATTTACATAAGCCATTATATTTTTCTTTTCTGTCTAGCCTCAACTTACAAAGTTTTTCTTGTGTTTATATCTGGATGGTTTAGAGATTTGCATTGTACATTTTGATCTGTTTTTAATAGATCAACTGTGAATAAGGGCACTGTTGCTTCCATTTTAACTTGTGTGCTTTTCCTCTCCATTTCTTGCCTTGTTGTACTGGCTAGGACTCCCACTGCGGTTGAATAGCTGTCAGGAGATACGCAGACATCCGTGCCTTGTTTCCAAGCTAGCATTGGGTTTATCACTGGCCGCTGTTAGCTTTTTTACAGGTCTCTTTACTCAGGCTGAGGATGTCTGTTTAGAGTTCTCTACTCTCTTCACCCCTTCTGTGTGTGTGTTTATTGTTTAGTTTACAGCACCAGGGATTGAACCTAGGGAATCATGCATGCAGATCAAGATCTACCACTGAACCACAGCCCCAGCCCTCTCACAGTGAATAGACATTTTTATCATTTTCCTTTTTGTATTGAGCATGACTATGTAGATTTTTTTGTGAGTCTGTTGTGTGTCAATTGTAATCCTTTTTTTTTTTTAAAGAATTAAATCAGCCTGCGGTCTCAGGATGAACCCAAGTGTTTGTGATGTGTTATCAGTTTTATATAGCCCTACATTTGATTTGCTAGTATTTTATTGAAGGTCTTTGCATCTATGTTCAGGAAGAATATTGGTGTGTAGTAAGTACTTCAAGTACTTTTACCTGGTTTTTATTGTTGTTGTTGTTTGTGTATGCTGTGAGCTTGGGGCACGTACCATGGTGTTTGTGTGGTAGTCAGAGTACAACTTTGTGGAGTCTGTTATCTCCTTCTACTTTTACATAAGATCCAAGGATTAAACTCAGCTCTTCAGGGTTTGTGTAGCAATCACCTTTACCTGCTAAGCCATCTCGCCTACTGTTTTTTATCTAGGTTTTTTTTTTTTTTTCAGGACTATGCTAGTTTCATTACTGAACTGAGAAGTGTGCTTACTCCTCTGAATTGTTTCTTCTTAGTTACTTGACAAAATCCACTCGTAAAACCATCTGGTCTTGGATTTTCATTTCCAGAAGGCTTTAAAAATACAAATTTTATTTTTAAAATGGCAGGCTTTTAGGCATTAAAGTCCCCATGGATTAATTTGATTACTTGTTTCATTTTATTTTGGAGTCAGGTCTCACTCCTGGCTGGGCTGGAACTCACAGAGAGCTGCCTGCCTCTGCTTCCTGAGTACTGATACCATACTTGGCTAACACAATTTAAAAAAGTTCTAGTTTCATCAGAGAGATTAATACTCACCGAGTCATTAATATTTAACATTTGAGAGCTGGTGAGATGGCTCCTCGGTGAAGGCACTTGCCACCAACCCTGACGACCTGAGTTCAATTCCCCCAGAATGCTCATGGTGGGAAGAGAGAGGACAGACTCATGAAAATTATCCTCTGATCTTCAGATCTGTGAGAATAACATATACACACACCCCAACATAATAAAAAGTTTAAAATATCTACCATTTGATTCAATGTACTAGTAGTTGAGGGTAATTTCAAAAGAGGTGGTGTGGTTATGTCTTATGAAATCATACTACTGAAAGACCATTTTCACATGGATGTATACATGTATATGATTAAGAAGAAACAGGACAAAATAATGGGTAAGAATATGCATGCACGTTGGCAAGTGATGAACGTATTTATATTTGTTTCTGTCTCAGTGTACTGATGATCTCTGGGCTCAGCGAAGGACCCTGCCTCAATATATACGGTTTAAACTGTGAGGTAGGGGGTGCTGTGAAGACTGAAGGGAGGCAATGGTGTCACTAGTGGAAGAAATACAATTTTAGGAGGTGACAGAATTTTGAAGGGGCTCTGAAGGTTGGGAAAGCTGAGGAAAGTAAACTCTGGGTTGCTGAAATATGAAAAGAGGAATCCAGGAGAGTGAACTTATATGTTTGGATTTATGGTGTGAGAATAAAACAGCGGGAGGGGAAATCTGAAGGAGCAAGGGGTGAAAAGGCGAGTGCCCACACTTGCAGCTAAGGATAGGTCACAGCGACAATGGGCTGGCTGGTTACAAATATGTGGCTTAGTTTTTTCACAGTTTGGACTCTGTGGAGTCTGGCTTCACAAACTGTACTCCTGGTTCTGTTACTTGCCAAATGTCTGGTTTTAGAAATTATATGCTAAGTCTGAGGTTCTTCAGTTTAATGAGGGCTAATAATGAAACCTTCATTTGGGTTACTGCATTTTGCCAATCATAATTTCACATAAATATTAACTGTTAATACCACTACTGAAAAGTGTCTTGCAAAGGGTGAGTGAATATGGCCAACTAAAGCATTCTACACTGGTATGTCATTTTGAACCAAAGGTAATTAGAATACACTCAAGGAAACCTCTTGCCTCATGCCCCTTACATTTTACTAAAACCAGGACACAAATTTACAAAAACACCCTCCTCTCTCTTGCCAGAGGTTGATTAGTGAAGACAGCTCCACATGCTTATTGTCCTATAGGCCCTAACAGAGAGGTAAGTCTACATGATAACCTTTACCAAGTAGCCTTTATCTTCTGGTTTCCCCATGTTTACTTCCCAAGTCCACTACTGTAGAAACTCAAAGTTCTTCCTTCTTCTTCTCCTCCTCCTCCTCCGTCCTTGAATACTTGTCTAAAAAATGTACTTCAAGATGTCAACCAAGCCCAAGTTCTAGCCAGCCCTACTATTGAGTACCCCGTGTGTACCTGCAATAGACATGTTAGTAAACTTGTTTCCTTTCTCTTGTTAACCTGCTACTCAAGCTTGCAGGGCCCTGACCGATAAACATAGGCTGGACAAAGAGTAAATAATGAGTTTTGTCTTTTACATTAAATCAAGGGTCAGACACAGGATGTTTTGATAGCTGATAGAATTGAGAGATCATGTGAGAGGTTACTGCTTTTGCAGCCAAGTAAACATGATATTAAATAATATTGTTCAAGCATCAGCCAAATACATTCATCCTTAATTAAAAATGTATTTCAAGTTTTAATTTTCACATATTAGAGATATTTAAAAGAATAGTGCTAAGGCATACCAAGTAAAACACTAGATCTCAGTGCAATGTATTTTGTTGCTTTTATTATCTGATATTATTTGACTCTTTAGAACCAAAGTAGAGAATTTTTCAAAACACTAAAGCAGACAGAATATAGTGAGGTTACAGATATCAGGAAAATTAATGAGGGGCTATTCAGTGATAAGGTGAAGAACTCAGAAACAGAATTTGAAAGTTTTGAAAACTATAAGGAATGCTGAGGGCTTACCTAAATAATCCAAACACTACAAATAAAAAGCAAAGGGAAATATATAAAGGGAGAAATATCTGTGCACATAGTTTCATGTACAATAACCTGAGCTTGGCACCGTCTCACTACCTGTCAAGAAAAGACTTAAAAATAGCATTTTCCCTTTCTCTTCCAAGGATATTGGCCTTATTCTATAATCTAACCCCATTTTTGCTTCAATTAACATCTTAAGTTCTAAGCAGGTGGGAGTGCCCCCTTTCTGAGAGCATTCCCAGTCTATTCCTGCCTCCTGGTGAAGTCCTAGGACCAACAAGGAGGAACTGGAATTACTGTCTGAGAAAGCCTTGCCTTCTGAACAATCGAATCACATTTCAGAAGTGTTTTCTCTTAAAGTTGGACTTGCATACCTTACTCTCCTATCTACTCTCACTGCAGTCTAGCTTATCTCTATAAATGGTATTTCAGCCTGGCTCTCACTCGAAACCTAGCATTTCTGAGCACTTTTTCTTTGATGCCAATTTACTAAGGCCTTTCCAATCCACCACCAAAATATATCTTGTCTGCCCATTTTCTTTCATCTCTCAAACCTCCTAGAGCTCTTATAAAAATTAGATGAAGTTCCTGACCTGGGCATTCTAGGACTATGCCTGGGACCAGATTTCAGCCCCGCATGACGCGTGTGTCAGACTTGGTCCCAAGACTTTGTGTGGTGGCCGTGGATTATAGCATAAGCCATCCTGCACTGCTGTGATGGACTCTATTTGTTCAGGCCACCTCCTTGCCGGCCCCCACCACTCACTATACCATAAAGGTATTTACAATTTTTATTTGAAATTTTTCTTTGAAATTTCATGCATGTATACACATATCTATTTTTAAATCACCAATTTGATCATGTCATCCCCTATTTAAAAATCTTCAGATTTCCATTGCTATAACCCAGACACGTAATATAGACAAGATTCACATGATTTGCTCTTAACTTCCTCTTGATCCTTTCATCCACACATTGTTTTGTTCAAAATGTGCCAAGTGACCTCCACACTAAGGCTTTGCATGGAAAAGTCTTCACTGACTTAGTTTAGCCAATTTCTCCTTTTATCAGGTTCCAGTCTGTCACTTTTTTTTTTTTTTCTGGCTAGTTATCCCTTTATCTAAGAGCTAGAGAGATTGCCTGCTGGCACTCTCTTTAATCAAACCTCACACACACTTTGCAATTACATACTCACTAGTCATTAACACATCTCTACCTACAATATACTGTAAGCTCTACAGGGGAAGATGTCATGATTGGCTTTGTCGGTCGTCTTTCATTTATCCAAGTTTCTATTGGACAAGCGTATCGTAAGAATTCCGTATGCCAGCAACACAGTAGATGGTAGGCACATAGAAAATAGATGAGGTCCTTGTTCCCATGAGAAGTAGGCAACCTATAAACAAGCAAGGTGACAAACGATTGTAGGCTGTGATGCATGCAATTAAACGCACTGTGAGCTCTTCAAGGGCAAGGATTTCTCTGTGGCTCATTCTGGACACCATGTCTGCTGCTTAGGATAAAACTAACTGCTAAGCATAACTGATGAGTTTTACTTTGACCATGTAAAACCAAAACAGGTCTTCATAATGATGGTTTGTTTTGCTTGAAGAGTGATTCAGAGGCCCAGGCTCCTTTTCATCTGCTGTTCTATCTTTACTATGTGGCCACAGACAGAAAAAGAGAACAGAAGGTAGTTTCTGAAAGTTTTCATGTGTTTATGTTTGCTTTAATGAGCTGAGCGCATTGAGTACATCTAGCTGCAGGGGAGGCTAGAGAATGTTAATACAGCTATGAACTAAGGCAGAACAATAAACTGATTTGCTGACCAGAGAGCACTTTCAGTGGAGCCTGGCTCAATCCTGGCATTATGGAGCAAAGACAAATTAAAAATGGAGTGTGTCCCCCTAATGTATAACAGAGTGTACATTACGTTTGATGTAGGAGGAGAATGAATCCCTAATTCCCAAGAATCTAGTGTTTAAGATGAATGTAATGGATTCATGGATTTCTCAGGACAACCGCATTTTTAATCTGTCCGTTTTCATTGTACTCCTTCAGATTTTCCATTTTTAGGTTTTTTGGCTTCTCACGTGCCTCAAGTCTCGTTACTTTGCAGCGTTTTTATCTTTGGTTTTGGATGGCTGCATTAGGTTAAGCCCACAGATAAAGCAATCTAAGAAAAGGGACAGCAAAAGACGCATCCCAACGGGCACCCTATGTTGCAGGAGGCGCCATGCGACAGCTGGGAACTTAGAGATGTGACCCCAGATCGCCTTGTCTGCGTATGTTCACGGGATTCTTAACGTTTTCTTCCAGAAGCACTGCAGATCTGTGACTTCTCTGGCTTTAAAGCGGGCACAGCACGGTCACGAGTATCTGCCTGTACTTTGAGCTTTTCCATTCTCAAACTGGTTTTCATACCCTGAGCCGAATCTCAGGATTAATGGCACAGAACCCCAGGGCTCTCTGGAGTGCCTGAGTCAGAAGCACTCACCGTAACTTCGGGGTCAATCAGAAAAAGACGTGAAATCTAGGGCTCACTGATTTATCCTACGACACAGATTAAAAAGTAAAAGCATTCCTGTATCCTCGTCCATTGTTGTTTTGTTTTTTTTTTTTTCTTCAGCTCACGTTTTGCAAAAAGAGATCCTCCCTGAAGTAATCCAGGGGTCCGTCAAGGGTGGCAATTTCCTACACCTGGGAAGAAAATTTCGAGCCCGTGCGGCAGGCGGAAACCAGGTGCGTCCGAGGGTGTGACGAGAGAGTTCCCGTGGCTCCAGGACCGCGAGGGACTTTGCTCTCAGCGGCCGGCTCTCCAGAAAGTTGGAGAAGCCTGCGTCCTGGTAGCCGAGGGTCCTGCCTGCCCGACCCCGGGGGCGCGCGGTGCGCTCGCGTCCCGCATCCCAGCATCCCAGCATCCCGCGGGAGCCGAAGCCCCCCGGCGCCGCGCCGCAGGACGCCCGCCACGCCCCACGCTGCCCTGCGGGCGAACGCGGGAGGCGGCGAGTCCCCGCCGGGCCGCCGTAGAGTCGCGGCTCCGGCGGCCGCTCCTCCCGCGCCGCCCTCCGCCCCTTGCCTCCCCGGCGCCGCGGCAGCTCTGGGCTGGCACCAGCGCCGCCACCGCCGCCGCCGCTTCCTCTCTGCAGCCGTTCGGCCGCTGCGTGACGCGTCGTTTCCTCTCAACATGGCGTCCGGGGCAGGTCGGCGGTGATGGAGGCCGGTCGGCGGCTGCGGCGGGTGCTCGTCCCCACGGTAGCTAGGGCAGCCTCGCGCTCGCCGGGTGTGTGAGGCGCCGCGGATTAGGCCCTCGGCCCCCCTGGTGGGGGGAGGACGGCCTCCCGGGCCGGGCTCCGCCGCCACCGCCGCCGCCGCCGCCGGGCCGGAGCGACGAGGCAGGCGGGCGGCCGGGAAGCGACCCCCGGGCCGACAGGCGCCGAGGCCCGACGGGCGCGGCCCCCAAACGGCGGCCCCTGGAGCGTGGCGAGCCTCCCGACGCCCTCGCCGGCCGCCCCGCGTCGCCGGCCGCTTCCTGGTGGCGCCGCTGCCCTCCACGCCTCCTCGCCCCCGCCGCCACCTCCTCGCCTTTCTCCCTCCCCGCGCCCCTCCTCCGCCTCCCCTCCAGCCGCCGGGACCGCCGCCGCCTTCTTCTCCTCCGCGTCCATGTATGAGGGCAAGAAGACGAAGAACATGTTCCTGACCCGGGCCCTGGAGAAGATTTTGGCCGACAAGGAAGTGAAGAAGGCGCATCATTCCCAGCTGCGCAAAGCGTGCGAGGTGGCCCTAGGTGAGCCGGGAGGAGGCCGCGGGGCGCGGGGGAGGCGAGCCGCCCGAGGTGGGCTGGCTCGGCTCGGCTGGCGACTCGTTCTGGGGACCCGGGCAGTTCCCTGCCGCCCGGCTGGAGTTGACAGCAACTCGGCCGGAGGACGCGGGGCAGCGGCTGGGTGGAGGAGGAAGGGCAGCCAGCCGGGGGTCCCTGGGAACTCGAGCTGGTTAAGGATCGCGGGGCGCCTGGGGTTTGTTTGAGCGTTCCACCGGGCAGAAATGGGGGCTGGAGGATTGTTGGGCGTCCCTTGCGGTGCGGACCGAATGTCATCCTTTGTGATGGAGCAGAAGATGAGGCTGTTGTTTATTAGCTTAGAAATTGAGGTGGGGCCGATATGACAAGATTGGGTGTGTGTGGGGGGAGGGTTCCGATTGTAATTACAGTAACTTTATCCTTTGGCGTGGTACTTTGGGAAGAAAGGCTGAAGTTGTTCCCATGTTGACAGTTTCGTGAAAGGGGGTTGCAAGAGGCGCCTCGAGTTTGCCATCTCTCTTCCCCAGCTACAGGAAAAAGAGTAGTAAATGTAGCCTACTGGGCTGACCTGGAAGAACAAGACCAGAGGTTAAGGGGTGGCGGTGGCGGCGCCGGTGGCGGTGTGGAAATGGGGAAGGAAAGAACCTTTAGATAAACTGGCTTTAGGTAACAGGGAAAGGGGTGTGTGTGGAATGAGAGAAATGAAAAAGACAATGACACCCACCAGCCACATGTCTGGACAGTGGCAGCTGCTCTCAAGCCTCAATTGTGATTTATAGTTCAGACAGAAGAGATCTAGTGTAATGAAGCCAGAGCAGGGAAAATCCAAACAATACATACTACCGTTGTAGGCAGATAACGAATTGTTTGGCCATTGGTAGGTCTGGTGAATCCATCAATGAGGAAATTGTTAAGGGAGAAACCAGGACATTTCACACAGAGATGAAATTCGGGGTGCTTACCCTTTTGTTTTATAGTCCTGGACGAGAGCAGCTCATATTTGCAAGAAATGAAGTGGGTTTTGAAAACACATTTTTAAAAGGGGACAAACTATAACTTTATGCTAAAGTAAGGGGTCAAGACAGCTTAAAAACAACTTTGCATTTAAGGCTTGAATCTGTGGAATACTCCCATTTAACTTGTTGTATATGTAGCTTCCCCCTCTTTTTCGAATCCTTAAAATTGGTAATATGAAAAGTATCAAATGGATTTTTTAAACAGTACATTTTGTTGTTGTTTGTTTTTTAGTGTAGCAGTATAGTGGATGTTAGTTTTTCTGTCCCCATCATTGGGCATAAAGTTCTCATTTTGTTACTCTTGTAACTAAAAATAGTTTCCAGGTGAGGGAGGAGACTGGTGTATAGTTGCAAAAACTGCATTGATATTTGGGTCCTGCAAGGAATCATTAATTGGAATGATTTGAATGGTTTTAGGATTTTTAAAAGAGTTGCTTTCTGTATAGTTATCAGTAACTTGGCAGGGTAAAGAACATATGAAATTCAAATTAAATCTTTAGTATTTAAGAACTAAGATTTGCTGTATTAAAGTGTGTGTGTGTGTGTGTGTGTGTGTGTGCAATTTTTTTCTGTTTCTTTTGTGTGTGTGTGGGGTGGGGGTCATTGGGGTATGCATGCAGACAGGTTCCAAGTTGCCCAGGCTGGCCTAACATTCCTTTGTAGCTGAGGACAACTTGAACTTTATCAAACCACCTGTCTCTACCTATTGAATTCTGGGATTGCAGACACGTAATACCTCCATGCCATGTTTTAGAGGTGCAACACAGGCGATGGAACCTTTGATAGGCAAGCACTTTACCAATTTGAACTATATCCACAGCCCAGAATATATTTTCAAGATGTTAAAGCATAAAGGTTTTAAGTGTTGTTTATCTACTTTTTCCTTTCCTAAATTCTAACATAAACAACACAGGTTAGTGGAAGCTTGTTGGAATGAGAGTCTGGGATCCTGGGTTTAAGACCTACTTTCGTTACATTGCAGTATTACTGTACTTGGGCTTTCTCAGTAAAGTTAAGAGTGCTGAGCTCAGTGAATGCCCTCTTCTGTTAACTTGTGCATTTAGTATTCTTGCCACTCTTGATTGCCGTTTGGAAAGTCTATAACTTCCTTAACTGAATCCTTGGCATTTCTAGGCGTAGGACTTCTTGACTCTGTGTGCACCAACTGTGTCATGGTTCTTTAAATCAGATTTTGCCAGCTAATGAGCCCCAGAGTACCTTCTTTACAAGAAAAAAAAATTTTTTTTTTAAATACAAAAAGCATTTTCCAATTACATTTTGCCCTCTATAAAGTACTTTCAGTATGCAGTCTCATGGTATAGAATCCCTGATGGATTTTTTTTTTTCCAGTCATCTATCAGTACTAAGTTTGGGATAACCATTATATATCCCTGGCTGACTTGGAACTCTGTAGACCAGGCTACGCTTGAACTGTAGAACTTGTGGGAATCCTCCTGCCTGTGGCTCCTAGGTACTGGATTACTGGTGTGTGCTACCATCGCAGGTTGTGTGGTTCTTGTTAGTATGTATCATTCTCTTCTTCAGAGGTTATTGAGCACTTAACACAGAGCTGAAAGGAGATGCATAGTCAGCAAGAAAACGTAGGATACACCACACTTTGAACCTTTTTTTTGGAATTGTTTGAAAATAATTTTATTAGCATTTAAGTAGAATTCAGATTATTGGCATTTGTAATATTCATCTGTCTTTTATTATATTGACCAATTAAAATAAGATTTTTATAAATAATACTCATAAAATTATAGCTTATCAGGAATTCCTAATAATACTATATTTTAACTAAAAATAAAAGTTTTTGTAAACAGCCGATAGAGCCAGGTTCAGTGACTGATACCTGTAACTCCAGTGGTAGAGAGGATAGATTGCCATGAGTGGTTCTAGGCCCATTTGGTTGGGTTTCATAGCAAAACCCTTTTCTGCTCTCAAAGATACTACATAAAGGAACTTTTATTTTACATACGGCAATAAAAGGGTATATAATTATTTAAAGGGTATATAATTTAAAGGGTATATAATTATTTAAAGTTTATTTTAAATTTTCTAGCATGTTAGATTTTATTTTAAAAAATGATTTTTAAAAGGGCCTCTTCTTGTTAGATTGGTAGGAAGCCCTTAGGCCCAGGAACAGCTCCAGGTTGCCCTCTCTTGGTACCTGCCCTACTACAGTTCCGTGAAGTGAACATTGAAGGAGGGGTCCTCCGTTGCCCTCGCTTAGTGTGATCCATGCCTGCTCTTGAGACTCCTGCATTAAAAATAGTCTGGCCATCTGCTGGCAGATGAGACAACAGCTGAGCTATTTTTAGTTTCAAAGAATTTAGGATTGTTTCAGGATTGTGCTTGAAGGTGGCATTGTTTATCTTTGGGGAGGTGCAGTTGGGACATATTTCAGCCAGGCTTCTAGGTTCAGGACTTTATATGATGTTAGGCTGTAAGTAAATTAGTTCTGCTCTTAGATAGCTGTGAAAATAACCACAGATGTTAGAGTGAAAGTTCATGGTTAGAAACTGAGACTGATACAAAGTAAGAGAGAAGGTTTTTGTTTTGTTTTGTTATCTGTCTTTTGTTTTGTTTTTCGAAGCAGGGTTTCTCTGCATAGCCCTGGCTGTCCTGGACTCACTTTGTAGTCCAGGCTAGCCTTGAACTCGAGAACCGCCTGCCTCTGCCTCCCTGAGTGCTAGACCAAAGTCATGCGCCACCACCTCTGACTAAGAGAGAAGGTTTTAAGGAAGGAAGATATTTAGAGTCAGTGATAGGGCAGGGAAACTCCTACAGGTATGCAAAAGAATGATAAAGAAGAATCTTTTAGAAAAGTAAATTTATATTGTTCATCATATTGTGATGTGTGTGAGGTGATCCTTCTTAGCTTTCTTATCAGTCTGTTAGCCATAAATATAGTTTACCCCAGAAATACATACACTATTTATTTATTTATTTATTTATTTATTTATTTAGACAGGGTCTTACTAGGTCGATTTGATTGGCCTGGTATTAGCTGTGTAGACCAGACTAACCCAAATTGCAGCAGTCATCCTGCTTTGGCCATCTTAGTGGTGGGATAATAGGTGTGAGCCACCTTGAACTTGTCAGAAATAAGGATTTAATATCATGATGCAATTCTTACAGAATTTCTTTGAGTCTGCCTCACTAACCCACTTTCATGTCAGGTGGTAGTGTTATAAAAGAATATATGAGTGGAGGCTGAATTACTTTGTGCTTTTAGTCCTGGTTTTGTGTTATTTTCGCTTATCACCATTTATAAGCATGTGGCATCTCTAAATAACTGCACACATTCATTTGTGCCAGGATGTAGGTGTGCATGTTCATGTGTGGATTTGTCCATGTGTGCTTGCATATGTGGATGCTGTAGGCCAGTGTTGACTGTCCTTTATCATCCTCCACCTTGTGTTTTCAGACAGGGCCTCCCGCTCAACATAGAAGTTACCATCTCTGTAAGACTGGTAGGCAGAGTGAGCCCCTTCAGTCCCTGTCTACCCACCCCAGCCCTGGGTAAATCCATGCCATCGTGCATACCTGGCTTTATATGGGTGCTAGGAATCCAAAATCTGGGTTTGTGCTTGTGTAGTAAGTACTTTACTCAGTGAGCTGTCTTCTGCTCCCTAGCACATTCAAGATGCAATTTTAATCAGCTAGTAAATCTTCCTTGCTATCTAAAGTAAAAGACAGTGTTCAGTACCTGAGCCACAGCAGTTTATGAGTTGGTTAGAGACGAAGAATAAAGGGTTACCTAATTTATATTGGTCTTTACTTCCACATTTCAGGTTGGCTTTAAGGACCTGCAATTCAGAATGGCCATGAATAAGATGTGAAGCCCAAGCTTTAGAGAAACTGACCCAAAAATTTGAGTTGACAAAGTTCAGGTTACATATAACATACATACATACATACAGTCAACATATAATCTTATTTCTAGTTTGGAAATTTAAATACACATGAACAGTATTAAAATTCTGAAAATTTTTCTAAAGAAACCTGCTGAAAGCTGGGCAGTGTTGGCACAGGCCTTTAATCACTCAGGAGGCAGAGGCAGGTGGATCCTGATCCTGAGGAGTTCAAGGCCAACCTGGTCTACAGAGAGTTCCAGGACAGCCAAGGCTACACAGAAAAACCCAGTCTCAAAAAAAAAAAAAAAAAAAAAAAACCAAACCAACAAAAAACCTGCTGAATTTTATTTAGCTTTTCTAAATTTATTTGGCCTTTTTTTTTTCAGTCTCTTAATGTAGTTGATGCCTCAAGGACACACGTTCCTTAGGAATTTCTTTGAAACACTGTTGAAGAGAAAAGACAAAGTAGATAACACAATGACTAGAACTACTGCTGAGACAGTTCTTCTGAGTGGTCCTGTGTTTGTTCAGAGAAAACAGTGGTCATGTTTAAAATTACGCATCTGGAAGCAAGGCACGGGATGGAGGTGCATGCTTGTAACCCCAGAACTTGGGAGGTGGATGATCAAGGAGTTTAAGGCTGTCTCAAAAACAAATAGAGTTAGAAACAAACCAAAAACCAACAACAAGGACAGGGGTGGAAGCTCAGTTGATAAGACTGCTTGCCTAGCATGCAGGACTCCCTGAGTTCAGTCTTTACCATGAGTAAACCAGATGGGGTGTTACACACCTGTACTTGTAAGGACTGAGGAAGTGGAGACTGGAGCAGGAGGTCAGGGTCAGCCTGGGCTACAGGAGACCTAGTGTCAAAAAAAGTTTCTTGGGATGACCGAGGTTTGAAGACTGCTTTGATACCAACTTAATTTTTTTCTTTTTTTTCCCCTACCTTTTGGGGGGAGATACTACTAGATTGGCTCTCCTGATAACCTTTGTCTTATAGATAAAATTGTGAGTAAAAAATAGTTTGAGGAAGTGTTTGTCATGACATTCCTTATGTAATTGAGGAAAGATGACTGACAAAGAAAAATATACAAGTAAATTATTGCTATTTTAAGCAAAAATATTTTTATCTTATTCTTTAAATTTTGTTCATTTTTATTTATGTGTATGAGTATTTTGCCTGCATGTCTGTATGTGCCCCACTGTTACCCAAGGAAGTCAGGTGAAATCATCAGATTGCCTTCAACTGGAGTTATAGCCAGCTATCATGGTGCGTGTGGGTGATGAGAACCACACCTTGGTCCTCTGAAAAAGAGCTGCTAATGCTGTTAACTGCCGAGCCATCTCAGCCCCACAGCATACATTCTTTATGACTGTATGCTTATAGTCCTGGCTTTTTGAAGGTTGAAGGCATGGGATGATTTGAGCGCTGGGGTTTGAGACTGGGAAATATATAGCAAGACCTGGTCTCAAAAGTGAAAAGAAACCAGGTGTTCACTCTATTATTTGTGAGATTCTTCCTGTTTCGGGTAGTGCACCTGCACTGGGCTCATGTGAACTTGGTATGCCTTCATGAAAGTTAACATTTTAAAAGGATGAAGATTATTGGAACTACAAATTAGCATCATCATATTGTTATCTGAAGAAACATCTCAGAAGGGTAAAGGCACACAGGAGCTGATTCTCAGGACACTGGAGGGACTAATGATAGAGATTCAGTCTTCCAGGTAGAGACCTAATGAAATAATAATAGAGGAAAAAGCAAGATGTGTGCGTAATATGTTTCAGGTTGCAAAGAGACTTGTGGTGTTGGGGGAAAGAGGAAAGTGAGAAGAGAGCAGATTTGGGTTTTATCAGTGGGAAATTCAGATGACCTTGATCTCCAGATCTTCCCAAATACCACCTCCCTAGTGTGTGCTGCCATGTCTGGCCTCTGGAGAGTTTTGAATGGGGATGGGGAAAAAAAAACGCTCCAGGGAGATAAGTTGTTCCCCACCCTTGCTCTTTTGTGGGTTTTGTTTGTTTATTGAAACAGTCTCTACTGGACTGTCCTTGAATTTGTGATCCTCCTGCCTTAAGCCTCCCAAGTGCTAGGATTCCATAGGTGTGTCAGCAGGCTTGGCAGAGAAAGTGTGTCCTTGTGCGTGCGTGCGTGTGTGCGTGGTTTTGCTGTTTTTGTTTTATAGCAAACATCATTATGTTGCCTTAACCACTCTGGATATCTTGATATATAGCTGGGCTATCCTTGAACTCAGTCCTTACCCTCACCCCCATATGCACCCTTCAGCCAAGTGCTAAGATTACAGGCGTGCTGAATTATGTCAGGCTTTAATTTATTATTATTATTATTATTATTATTATTTTTAATGCTGGAGGTTGAGCCCAGGGCTTTGTGCCCACTAGGAAAGCTCGCTACCATTTAGCCACATTTCCAGCCTTGGGGGTGGGGGAAATATATCTGTTCAGTGTGTTTTGGTCATCTTCACCCCATCTGTCCTAGCTCACTGTTCTTCCCTTCCATCCCAACTTTGTGTACTGTTTTTGTTTTTTTCCCTACCCAAGTCCTCTTGTGTTGCCCATATATTCTTTGATATTTGGCTATCCACTGGAGCATAGTCAGCTTATCAGGTGCTGCGTACTGAAGGAAAGCTGGTCCTCCTCCCAGTTCACGTGTTGTATCCAGAAGATACTGATTGCTTTCATCTACTGCCTCTGGCTCTTAGTCTTTCTACCCCTTCAGGTCAGGAGGTGTATATAGTATAAGCCTTTTCCTGCTGAGCCACTTCCACTGCCTCTAGAATTTTTAAATCATAGAAATTGTTTAGAGGTTGGCCTGTGGGCATGTTTGTGGGTTATTATCTTGATTGCATTCATGAAAGAACCAGCCTAAAAGTGGGTTGCACTCTTCCTTGGGTTCGGGTCCTAGACTGCATATAAAGGGAAGTAAACTGAAGCAAAACATGGGTTCATGTGTGCTCTCTGTGCTCTTGACTAGGCTATACCCTGGAACTGGCAGTGAAATAAACCCTTCTCCCGTGGGTTGCTTTTGTCAGGGTATTTTATCATAGCAAAAAACAGAATCAAAATAGTAGCCTACACCTGAAACCTCAGCACCCTCTGAGGCTGCTTTGAGGTGAGGGCCAGACTAGGCTGAGCACTGAGTTGCAGGCCAGTCGGGACTGCAGAGTAAGACCTTGTTTCAAGACAGACAAAAACAAGCACTCCTGCCCTTCCTTCTACTGAGAATGATAGAAAACAAATTCAAATAGGAATTGTCAGTCTTCTTTCAATGAAAAAAAATTTTTTCTAAAGAGAATGAATCCTTTCTAGAATTGTGCATACATGATTCATTAAGGATCTTAATGTTAATCGCCTTGGATTTAGAGTGGGCACTATAATCTAGAGACTGTTAACCTGACAAGAAGAAGATAGGGCATAGAGGTACACAAAGCAAGAGAAGGCAATGTAAAAAGAGTTTGCAGTTATGCTGCCCCACGCTGAGAATAAACTTCTGTTGCTTATCACTAAACTTGATAATTCTTAGACAATTTTAGGAACTAGTGAAAGTTCTTCCTAAGCTTTCAGACCAAGTTGTTTTTGTTTTATTTTGTTTTTCTGGATTTTTAAGACAGGCTTTCTCTGTGTAGCCATGGCTGTCCTGGAACTAGCTCTGTAGACAGGTTGGTCTTGAACTCATAGAGATTTGCCTGCCTCTGCCTCCCTAGTGCTGGGATTGAGCATACTCCACCACCACCTGGCTTAAGTTGATTTCTTAATCTGAATTTTTATTTTTCATATAGAACAAATAAATATTAGTTATGTGATGGGCTCTTCTCTGATTGCCTCATGAATCTGGGAAGTAGTTTAGGTTTTGTAAAGATTAAGTAGAAAATCTGAGAGTTTATTGTAGATTAAATGGAAAAGAGTATGGAGCACAATTATTTAAGTTTGTATTCTCTCTGTTTTGTGTGGCAAATCTATGTAGATAGATAGATAGATAGTACTAAATTGGTCTAGATAGGCTGTATTATCTTTTCCTTCAGAAGAAAGTTTTAAACATTTTAGAAATAATTTCTATTATGCTATAGGAAAGTGTGGAGCTATAATTTTTATTTTAATTTTTAATCCAAATGTTACTTAATCAGCTGTTCACAGCCAGTTCCTATCCAGAATTTTCTAAGAAATGAGATAATAAAAACTTAAGTACCAGGGCTAGAGAGGTGTATCAGCAATTAAGAGCCCTGGCATCTCTTCCAGAAGATCTGGTTCAGTTCCCAGCACCCACTTGGCAGCTCACAGATGTCTGTAACTCCAATCCAGGGGATCTGATACCCTCACACAGACATACATGCAGGCAGAACACCAATACAAGGTATGAAGTGCCAAACTTAGTTTCATATTTTAGACAGAGGAGAATCTATTGGGCATTTGTTGGAGTCTGTTTATAATTTCAATAAAATTGACAATTCTTTTTTCACCTTTTCTGAGAGAGGAGGACTGTGATGTTGACAGACAGTTCCTACAAAGCTATTTTAAAAAGTAAAACTGAAGAAATACCACCAGCATGTTCTTAATGCGGGAACACCCAGTTAACTTTTTTCTTCTCTTGGTCTTTTCTCCTTCCTTCTCCCTTTTCCTTTCTTTGATTTTACAGTGCTGGGGTCAAAAACAGAGTCTCATGCCTATCAGGCAAGAGACTGAGCTGCACTCCAGTCACTGTTAGTAAATAAAATTAAAAAAAAAAAATGAGGCTGGGAAGATGGTTCACTTGGTAATGTGCTTGCCTTGCAAGCAATAAAGACTTGTATTTAATCTCAACAGTTTGTGTAAAAATCCCAGTATTGTAGTATACTCTTGGAATCCCAGCACTGGGGAAGCAGGATGAGGCTCATGGGCTTGCCAGCTTAGTTTAATCTGTGAGTTCCAGGTCCTATTGTGAGCCCTGTTGCAAGAAATAAAGTGAATGGCCACCAAGAAACAATATTCATGGATAACTTTTAGTCTTCACACACATGCTTGGGCACAACTTTATTGAAGTATAATTTACATACTGTAAATATTACCTACTAAGTATGTTTACTTTGTTGTGTAGTCACCATGATCCAGTTTCAGGATGTTTCTACCAGCCCAGTAAGATCCCAGTGCTATTCCCAGTTAATCTTGTTGCTTCTCTCAATTCTTCTGTCTCCTAACCCTAATGTTTTATCTCTACAAGTGTACTTTCTGAGCATTTTGTACAGATAGTGCACATTGATGAGGTTTTGTGTCTTTCACTCAGTATGCTCTTGAAGTATGTCCTGATGTTTCATCTCTGCTAAGTGTAGTGGCACACACCTGTAATCTTTCAGGAAGGTGACCAAGTTGCAGGCAAGCCTGGGTATATAGCTCATCTCTCAAATACCAACAACAACAAAATACAAACCTCAGTTTTATATTAATGATAGGAAAATACAGGTTTTTTCTTTTAAATACTTGGGGTCCAAAGTTCTCTAGACTTAAGAGTTTTTCAGATTTTGGAATGTTTGCATAGACTCTAATGGACAGGGTAAGTGCTCTAAAGTCTGGGGCCTGCCTTTTTTTGTGCAGCATGTTGTGCTGTGCCCTCAGAGGCCAGAAGAGGGCATCACATCTCCTGGAACTGCAGTTACAGATGGTTGTAAGCCACAATAAGGATGCTGGGACTAGGACCCTCCACAAGACCAGCAAATGTTACTAACCATTGGCACATCTCTCCAGCCCCCAGAAATATATTCTTTTAGAAAAATTACACAGATTTCTAAGGCAGTCATAGAAATAACAGCTAACACTGTTTAGTGTATGCTGGTTCTACGGCAATTAAATGCTTACTGGCTTTATCTTCTTTAGTCTTCAGAACTCTCCTGAATGCATAGGTAGTTCAGCTAGTTTCATTTTGTAGACAAAGTAACTGAGTTTGGAGTTTGTATTTAGCCAGGTTGGAATGTGGCTCTGCGTTGTCTTAGGGTTTGTATAGTCCTTACTTTCTGACCTAGAGTGGCAGTCCAGACCTGTAATGTTAAGCACTGCATTGTATGTGGGTAAGAGACAAGTTTCAAAAAGAGAAAGAAAGGGACTGTCAGGAAAAGAAAAAGGTTAGGCATTTTGCATGTCTGTACAGATGCATGTCTGCAGTCTTAGCACTTGATGTAACAGGTGTGGACAGGGGCATCAGGTGTTCAAGGTTGTCCTTAACTACATAATGAATGAGGGAGCCTGAGCTACTTGAAGACCTGCCTCAATAAACAAACCAGTTGTTACCAACCAAATAAATGAATGAGAATTCTGGAACTTTACTTCATAGGTAGAGCACATACCTAGGATGTGTGAAGCTCTGGTTTCAATCCCTAATATTAAGAAAGGGAATTTTAAAGTGGGAGAAAAAGGATCAAACAGGTAAACATATGTAAATGTGTATAACATCAGTAGTTAATATACATTTATGTAGGACATCAATACTGCTCTGTACATTCTCGGTGAATCTTCATAGTATTTATTTTCTCTGTGTTTGTGGCAGAGTAAATCCATCACAGAGATGGGGTTTTAATTCTGTATTCCACTTAAGAAAGCAGAGCAGACATTCTTCCATATTCACAAAAAGTTTTGATAATGCATTTGGAAATTTGAAGAGTCGTTTAAGTTCTCAAGGATACTACACAATAGACTGGCTTTTATTGTGTAGTCCTATTGTGTGTGTTTGCGCGTGCGTGCTTGACAGAGAAAGAAATAGAGACTCTGTGAGTTTAATTAGAGTTGCATGTACATAGGTTAGGAATTATTCACAGGCACGTGGATAACTAACAGCAACACCACAAAAAAAAAATGTTTTTACCACCTGTCCATAGCGGCCATTAACCGCCAGGAGCCCCTCAGGAGTGCTGAAGCCAGATGAGGTTTTCCCTTATCCATGATGGAATGCTGATATAACATGCTTGTGTGGGTCATGTGCAAGTAACCACAGCTGTTAGGTGGCGTGGTTGAAAGCAACAGCTATGTCATAGTTGGAGAGATGGTACTGCACAACACTCTTCCTCCATAGTCTTTGAACCCTCTTCTGCCTTGTTCTCTGAGCCCTGGATCATTTAGGGCTTACTTTGAGCATGCTGGCCAGTTACGAGTGTGCAGTAACTGCTGTCCTCTACCAAAAGAAGTTCTGTCACCAAAGCAGAGAGCAACACTATTCTATGAGCATAAACCAAAATATTTAGAAAGCAGTATTATGAGTACATTTTCTCTTAGCCAGATGCAACAGTAGCTTCTCTGCCTATCCAGCCTGACCCAGCAAGTCTGATTTTTTTTTATTAGACTTACAGTATCTGGCATGAGTTTGGCCTGTGTAGCAGGCTTCAAATCAAATCAGAAGGTAATTGGTTACCCTCATAGCAGTCATACCACAATATCTGTGAAGCTACATCTGTAGCTTTAACTCCTTCACCTCTTTTGTGTACCACAAAAGGTACTCCCACCCTTTTTCAAATTCATGTTCTCTTTATTTGTGTGTGTAGAGAGAGAGAGAGCATATATACATAGGACATATACATACAGACCTATGTATAGTATAGGCATATGTTTTAGGTAGGTAGTTAATAATATTCTTTATGGCTTCTTCAGACAGCCTTATAGTTATTTTACTTTCCTTTTTCCCTTGTGTATTTCTATTTCTTCAATTCTTTTGATGTGTTTTTTTTAACCGTGTCTGTTGTTTGAAGAGCAATTGAATTCCTTTTTTTTTTAATATTTTTTTTTATTTTTTTTATCAGTTACATTTTATTAACTCTGTATCCCAGCCGTGTCCCGATCCCTCATTCCCTCCCAGCCCCTCCCTCCCTCCCTCATCTCCACCGTGCCCCTTTCCAAGTCCACTGATGGGGGGACCTCCTCCCCATTCATCTGATCCTGTTTTATCAGGTTTGAATTCCTTTTAAAGTAACCCTGGTAGTGATTTTTCTTCTGTTATCATCTTACAAAGTTAATTTTTTTATTAACTTTTTAAAATGGTTTATTTATTTTTATCTTTATGTGTATTGGTGTTTTGCCAGCATGTATGTCTGTGAGAGGGTATTGGATCTCCTGGAGTTGGAGTTACAGACATTGGTAAGCTCTCATGTGGTTTCTGGGAACTTTCTCAGGACCTCTAGAAGAGCAGCCAGTGCTTTTAACTGCTGAGCCATCTCTCCAGCCCATAGGCTCTTAAATATAGGATTTATTTTTCTACTGCAAACAATATGTAGATCTGGAAATATGCCACTGACCTAAATGTTAGCCTTTATGGTGTCTCATGACAATTGCTGCCATTCAAATAATTCATTGGTATACAGGGTGCCATTTTTCTGTACCTGTTTTCACTATTTTTTTTCCCCTCTTTGCTTCTCTAAAATTTAATTATGATGTACTTTGACATGTATTTCCTTGGATATATTATTCTTGTTTCCTCAGGTTTAAAATACGTAGTTTTGTATAGAGTAGTACATTTTGTGTTTGTAGTTACAAAGCCTTATTAGTTAGGAAGTCAGTTTTGTAGCTAATAACTAGTATTATAGCTTATAAAAGAATACAACATGAGCATATATTCCCTTTGATAAAAGGAATAATTTATTTATTTATTTATTTTTACATAGAAGGTATGTTCTGGAATCCAAAATGACACTTTTCTTCCTATGACTTCCTGCAAAATAATTTTGAGAACTGTTGATTAAAATCATTCGTGTTTTATTTTGTTTGAAGAGGGCAAATTAGCAGCATCTCTGGATTTGAGACTGATGCTGATAAGCAACAAGGTGGGATTTTTTTTTCCACCTTCAAATTACTTAGTTTTCATAGCTTTTTTTTCAATTAAATTGATCACAAACTTGTGTTTCTAAGCAGTTAAGGTCTCAATAAATTAAAAATGGCCTTAGAACCACTCAGCATCAGCCTCTGTCTGAAGTTAGATGTAGTGCCAAAGGAGAGTTGACTCAGTTAAAGGCACTGACTACTCTTCCAGAGACCCCAGTTTAATTCCCGTCACCCACAGGGCAGCTCACAGCAGTCTGTGACTCCAGTATCTTACATCCTCATGCAGACATACATGCAGGCAAAATACCAATGTGTGTAAAATAAATACATAAATAATTAATTTTTTAAAAATGAGCCAAAATAGAAAAGGGCGAGAAACACAGAAGAGAACAATTTTAATTTTGTTTCTGTCTTGTGGTTCTCTGTGCATGGTAACATTATTGAATGTCTGTGCACTGTGTGGCTGACAGAGCCAGGAGCTAGGAGTGCGAGAAGATACTTAGTCACGACTAAGTTATAGTCCTCTTCTCTAAGTGAAATGTTGAACATTTGTAAAAATCAAATCCTGCCTCTTCCACATTTTGGTACCACTATTCTACCCATTCCTATGAGTATGACATTTTTAGACTCCACGTGCAAACGATCACCTGGTATTCATCTTTCTATGCCTGTTCTCTTTCTGTTAAGCATTGTGAAACTTTATTAAGTTGTGTCTTTAAAGAGTTGCTGGTAATAGTTTTATGCTGCCCCTTCTTTATTCCTACCATTGGTAAAATGGAAAAGCTTTGATCCTCAGAGAACTAGACTGAAATCCTGAATATCAAATGCCTGGCACATAACAGAATATGAGTAAATTGTGTGTATTGTATGAATCAGTACTATAGCAAAGTAATTTCAGCAAGTTACTTTATACTTAATATAGTGCTTAGCGATAGAAGGTAGTCAGTAAATAGTATTAAATTTAAAGGTGTTGCATTAACTTTTTCTGAGGAGAGATTGAACATCTATTTACCCCGATGACAATCGAAAGAAATGATTCTACTCAAGTCTAGTTTGCTGAAGCAATTAGCCTCCTTGGAGATACTTACAGGAGCATGGGACAGGATGTGTCATGAAACTAGAAGGCACACGATGAGAAGGAAAGAAAGGATCTTAAAGTAGAGGGGGAAAATAATGGAATATATGTAGCTTGAAAACATAAGAGAAGCTTTTCTGTGGGAGGAAGAGAACCAGCAAGAAGGTGAAATAGTGAAAGCAGGTACAGAAAAATGGCACAAGGGAAGGGTGATAAGGGAGGAAAAGAAAGTAGCATGAAAATGCCATAATATTACCTTGCATGCTAAATAGATTATTTTTAATAATTAGGCATGCTTGTTTTGTAGTTTTTTTTTTAACTATAGTCCTAACTAGAAAAATTAGTTACTGTCAACACATATAAGTATTTTTAAAAAAGTTATAATTTTGTTCAGGTAATCTTCCTAAGATGCACAGAGTGATCTATGACATGCACGCACACACACACATGCACACAGACACATATATAAATGTCCGCAGAGAGAGAGCGCGCGCAAGAGAGCAAGAGAGCACATGTACCTTCCTTATATATTGTGGTTACAATATTTTGTTCCCAATTAATGTAGTTACTAGGGGGGAAGAGGAATGCTTTGGTAATTCAAATTCTGTGGTTGTTGATGCACAGTCTTTGTGGTCTGTTATTTTTATACTTAGGTGAAATAAAATTTGAGAACCCGATTTTCTTTTGAATTTGCCTCTTTGCTGTTTTGTTTTTAATGTTCCCAGGTGAGCTTATGAAGAGTGTAATCAAATTAACTAGTAAACTGCTTTCAGTCCTCCTGTGTTAACATATGCTTCTCTTTTTCCCCCTTCACCAGAGGAAATAAAAGTTGAAACTGAGAAACAAAGGTTTGTATTTCTTTTCTTTTATAAAATTAATTTGCATACTTGTCAGTCTTGGCCAAATAGTAATACAGTCATATTTTTAGCCTTACAGATTTTCTTTATCTTTGTAATAAAATAAAAATAGTTCCTAAGAAACAACTTTATATAAATTAGATATTTCTGAAACACCATGAGCTATATTTTAACTTCCTTTTTTGAAGAGTTTAATGTATATTTAGAAAAATTACTAGATTTCTTTGACTGTTTTAACTTATTTAGAAAAGAATGGAAATAATTCAGAAGTAAAGGCATGTAGAAAACCCTTGGCTGCTTAATGAAATATTTATATAGTAGATCTATATACTATATTTATATAGTAGATCTGTTCTTTAGAAAAGAACAGAAATCCCATTTTGTGTCTGGCATCTGTGGTCACTGCTGTTTATTCTGAGGCAGATCACTGACCTTTCTTGGCTTTGTTTTCCTTGTGAAATAAAGGAATATAGAAAAGTTATTGATACGGTTTCTTTTATGACTTTTTTTCTCCATGAATTTGTCATCATTAAATAAATGTGGTATTCTATTTAAACTCTTTTTCATTTAGTCCTCCTCATGGAGAAGCAAAAGCTGGATCAAGCACCCTTCCACCAGTGAAATCTAAGACAAATTTTATTGAAGCGGACAAGTACTTCTTGCCCTTTGAGTTGGCATGCCAGTCGAAATGTCCCCGCATAGTTAGTACATCTCTGGATTGTTTGCAGGTGCGTATAGAACGATATCGAAAGTTGTCTGTTTTCAGTGTATTTTTATACCACTCACAGTTGGTGATTTAGACATATCCATGAAAGCTTTGAATACTCTTCTTGAGGTAAGAAACAAAATAGTCATTTATATTTTAGGTAAACACTAGTTGCAAAAAGGTGTTTCCAGTTATTAAAAAAAACATTAGCAAAGTCTAAGGTTGTTAAAAATAAATGTTGATTTGCTCTCTTTCCATCAGTGATATAATACTGTTGTATGTTTTGTTTTTTGAGATGAGCACTTAAGATATCCCCTGTGTGGTCTTGAACTCCTAGTTTCAAGTTTCATTCTGTCCCAGCCTCCTAGATAGCCCCACAGGCATGTACCACTGTGCTTAAATCATCATTTGGAAATGATTTCACTAAATCGCTATTACTTTATAGAATGCAGCATTTTGATACTGACACTGTTTGCTTTCTTACTATTTTGGCTCAACCTGTGGCCTTCATTAGTGTCAGAAATAGTCATGTACACACACATAGTATCTTAGATATTCTGAGACAAGCTGCGAGCTTTCGGGCATTTATGTTTGTTTTCAGGAATTAGCACTGTCTGCCACATACTCTAGTAGCCAAGAAAAGATGATTTGTTCTTAAGCTGGGTTAAAGATAAAGTCATCTGTTTTCTCTGGAAAACTAGCATTATTAATGTCCAATGCTTTTCTTTCCCAACCAAAACGGTAGTACAAAATGGATAATTCTGAGATTTTTTTTTTCAGCCAGTATTTGGAAACTGGATTTTGTGAAAAATGATGATATAAGTTGGAAAGAGATTTGATGTCATTTGAAAGTGTTAAGATAGTCCTCCAAAAACACTATCAGTAAAACTTTGTTTAGATAGAAAGTAGCAAGCAGTTCTGGCATATCATAGACATGTTCTTAAGGTCTGGTTTTCTGGAAGTATTGCTTAAGCTTAATAGTTTTGTTATTGCTCTGTTTTTGTGATTATTGAAACTACAAATGGTTTTTCAATATTGTTAAACTACAGGAAAAAAAGGTGTAGTCTTTCGTTTTGATTATACCTTGCTGTTTAAAATTAATGTTTATTCATTCAGGTGTATTTCAATTCATAGTCAGCTAGTATATTTATTAGTTAGCATGACTTAGTGCTTTATTATATCTATTTCAGAAACTTATTGCTTACGGGCACTTGACTGGCAATGCTCCAGATAGTACGACACCGGGCAAAAAATTAATTGATAGAATTATTGAAACAATATGTGGCTGCTTCCAAGGTCCTCAAACAGATGAAGGAGTTCAGTTGCAGATAATAAAGGTAATTATATAAAATGGGTGTGTTGTTTCCTATTACACTTTTAATTCCAGGAGCTTCTTGCCTTGGAAGTATTAGGAGAGGTTATCTTTTGTGCACTCTGGGTCTGGCAGAGACTGTTGGGATAATGTGAGAGCCCACATGAGATTTGTTGTTTTATGCAAGTAGTTCATTAGAAGAAAACTACATTCTCTATCTCTTCTTTGGGCTGTCCCAGTTAGGATTAAATCCTTTGAGTCATCAGGAGTTTTTCTGTACCTACCCTGCTTCTTATACATACTCCATCTTTTAAGTTTTAAGATGATTTGTAAAGTTGTGACCTCACTAATGTTTTCTGTATTTTTAGAGCCCATGTAGTCTTGTATCACCATGACTACGTCATTTCACCAATGTATCACCGAGTGGACTCTTTGTCTACCGGCTTTTGGTAGATAAAATAGGTATCCACCTATTGAACCTGCGTAGAGAAACCCAAGTTTGTGCTATAATGAACCTGGATGATTGAGTTCTTTTAGAGAAAGACAAGTTGTGTTCTAGTGTTGCAACTATGGTAGTGGTAGTGTGTTTATATACTGATAGGATACTGTATGAGACATATCTGTGCTTAGCTGTGATGAAGTGTAAATGCTCTACATTTTAGTAAGTGTCATTGTTAATGACACTTAGCTGAAGGATGTTGTCTTCTCCATTCTGCAGTTCAGAGGCCTATGGGAAAACTACTTTCACAATAGTGAAAGCCTCAGGTATTTTAATAGTTGGTAACATCTTCATAGTAGGTAGAAATCTGTATACATTGCTACCTAAAGTGGTCATTGTTTTTGAAAGTTTTAATTTTAAAATGAAAATACATATTTTTATGCTTGAATTCAGGATGCAGAAGATTCCTTTGTGTTTCTTTCCTCCTAAAGGCTTTACTTACTGCAGTAACGTCACAACACATAGAAATTCATGAAGGAACTGTACTGCAAGCTGTGAGAACATGCTACAATATCTATCTAGCCAGCAAAAATCTCATCAATCAGACAACAGCCAAAGCTACTCTTACTCAGATGCTAAATGTTATCTTTGCACGCATGGAAAACCAAGCAGTGAGTATTGAAAGAGGGTGAGAGCATCATAGGCCTCAAGTGAAGTTTGGAGTAGGCAGGGAGGAGGCTGTGTTTTGTTTGAAGACGTGGGGGATCTGTATTCATTTTATTTTTAGTTTTACTGGCTTGTTTACCTTTCACAAAAAATGTATATGATTGAGTGCATCATGGAAATGTTTGTGAATTGATATCTTTTAACCAAACTTAAGTTTAATAAAGTATAAAGTAGATATAAAACTACCTCATTTGACCTATTGAAGTATTCATTGAACCTTAAAATGAAAGTGCATTTTTATGTTAATGAGGTGTATTAGCATATTTTATTTCTTCAATACAGGAAAGGGCTATGATGTTTCTTTTTTCTTTTTTTTTTCCTTCAGTTTATTTACTTTAAATCCCAAGGGTGCCCCTTCCGCCTTTCCTTCCAGTTCCCTCCTTCCTCTCCTTTCTCGTTCCCCTCTCCCCTCTTCTCCAGAAAAGGGGAGTGCCCTCCCTCATATCAACCCTTCCCAACACATCAAGTCACATCAGGATTGAGCATATCCTCATCCCCTAAGTATAAGCAAGGCAAGTGCTGCCAGGGGTAAGTGATCCAAAAGGAGGCAATAGAGTCCATGTTAGAAACAGCCCCTCTCTCCACCAGGTGCCCCTATGAAGACCAGGCTGCCATTGGCCACATATGTGCAGGGGCCTATGATGTTTCTTATTCTTAAAACTATTTCAGGTTGGTTGGAAAGAGATTAAGAGATATAGGCATAACTTGCCTTTATATTTGTTTTGGGTACATTTTATTGCTTAAGTCTTCATAATTCAAAATCTTTTATTTTGCAGAAAGATTGAAAAATATTTGAGAGATAATTTCTCTTTCACCATTGGCCTTCTGTTTTTTTGTTTTGTTTTAAATTTTGTATGTATGTATGCATGTGTGGTGTTTGCTGTTAGGCTCCCAACATGTGTATGTGTAGAGGTTAGACATTGACATCCTGAGTCTTCCTTTATCATTGCTGCCTTTTACTTATTCTTTTTTAGGTAGGGTGAGCCTCAGGATCTGTTTGTCTTTACACTCCCAGCGCTAGAGTTACAGACACATGCCACTGCACCTTACTTTTATTTTAGTTCTGAGGACCTAAACTTAGATCCTCATGCTTTTATAGCAAGCGCTGTGCCTACTGTGCCATCTTTCGGTCTAACACTGCTTCCTATATTAACAGTATAACCATAACATAGCCATCAAGAGCAGAACTCACTGTGGTATAGAACCGTGTTTGGATTTCATCAGTCTCGCCAACAGTATCTGGTTTCTATTTTAATATCTGACCTAGAATTCCCACATTATATTCAGTTGCCAGGCTTTTGTTTTCTCCATTCTGATATAGTGCCTCAGCCTTTTCTTATTTACCATGATCCTGCTTTATTTCATTTTTCTCATGATTAGAGTGAGGTTATGCATTTTTTGGCTAAAACTGTTTCCTTTCACATACATCACATCAAGAAGATGATGATACCTTTTTTGATGGTGGTATTAACCTTGATCACTTGGTTAAGAATATAATTGTCAGGAGCTGGAGAGACAGTTTAGTTGTTGCAGAGGATCAGTGTTCAATTCCTCGCACCTGTATGCTGCTCACAACGACTTACAACTCTAATTTCAGGGGGTCCTACACCTTCTTCTGGCCTCCTTGCTTATGTTGCACAGACATATATACACAAAACACCCAATTACATATGAGTAAAGCTTTAAAAACAGTATATGGGGTTGGGGGGCGTGGAAAGGCCCTGGAGATAATGGCTCAGAAGTTAAGAGCACTGGCTGCTCTTGCAAAGGTTCTGAGTTCAATTCCCAGTAACCACATGGTGGCTCACAACCATCTATAATGAGATCTGGTGCCCCCTTCTGGCATACAGGCAGAATATTGTGTATATAATTAATTTTTTAAAAAAGGTTTTGTTTAAATATATGTGTGTGTGTGTCAGGTTCTTCCAGTATGAAGTTCCTAATCTTTCTTTTGTATTAAGTAGATATCTTGGGAAGTATTTTGAGACTATCCAATACTTTATTTTCCCCCAAGACTCCATTTTAGTATCTTTTTGTAGTAGATCTTGGGAATAATTGTTTCCTTGGTGCTATTTTTCTGTTTCTCTCCTTCCTTCTCTATTAGCTAGTGTCCTCTTTTTTTAATGTACCTATTTATTCAGTTTTTTAAGTCAAACTACTCCTGGGTCTTTATGTATAATATTTTATGTATAATATTATTATCATTTTATTGCCTATGTTATTTGACAAGATCCCATTCTGTTGTAAATTCCTCCATACTTTTCTGGAATCGTAAGATGTTTTATGCTCATTAAAAAAATTCTCTTTGAAGTTTTTTTTTTATAAATACACACTATGTCTTGATAACATCTATCTTTTCCCTCTTGAATTCCTCTCAGCCCCTCCCATTATATCTTTCTCCCAACTTTATGTCCTTTTTTAATTATTTAGCAGACTGAGTTTAGTTAGTGCTGTCAGTGGTCAGCAATTGTGCCCTGGGGCATGGGCGGTAATACCTCGGACATTCCTGCCCATCCCATTCTGGAATCTGTACCTGGTTTGGTCTTTCGGCTGCCACTAGTATATTTGTGTGCCAGCCATGCTGTGTTCAGAGGACAGCATTTCACAGCACTCCTTGCCATTCTGTGCCTCTCTCTGCTCCATTTCCATGATGTTCCCTGAGCTCCAGGACGGCTAGAATAATGGATGTCCCGTCTGTATTGAACACTCAGTCACTTGTTGTCATTGTGTTCATTTTTAATTTTACCCTTTTCAGCTTTGAAATCAAAATCAACTATTTCACCAAGGAGCTTAGCTCCTTCAGTTAGGCAAGGATATTTATTTAGAAACCAAAATCTGGAATTCACCAAGCTACCTAGTGTATTTGTTGTCTTTGAGTTATGAATTCTGGCCTCTGAGCAAATATAGCTAGAAAATATGCCTATATTTCAGTCTCTCTTCCACGTAACCTCTACACTTGTATGAACCTCTTATGTATATATTTAAAGTCATATATGTACTAACATTTCCAATTCCAGTTCACCATCATAGAGTTCATTTTAGCCTTCCCCCTTGATTTACTATAACTTCTTTCTCTAAACAGCCTGAAATATGGCTTTTATTTTCATTTCGGTATTGTTTGTTCTTTAAATTTTATACACATACAATGTATCTTACTTAGTCATATCCACATTCTTTCCCTCCCCCCCCCAAAAAAAATCATTTTCCTCCCATTTCCCATTGCCATTGCCTGGTTCATCTCCTCTACCTCCCCCCTTTTAAAAACTGAGTCCAGTTAGTATTATCCACAGTCACATGGGCATGGGGATATCCACTGGAGCATGGGAAACCTACCAGTGGTCACATCCCTGAAGAAAATGTATTCTCTCTTTCCTAGCAGCCATTCATTGCCAATAGTTTCTCACTGAGGTGCAGAGCTCATGAGCTCCTCCATCTACACTAGAATACTGGCTGATTTGCCTTGCACATGTTTTGCAGGTAACCACAGCTACTGTACAATGGCCGCAACATGTGTCTAAAAGATGCATTTCATAGCACTCTACCCCACCCTCTGACTCTCACATTCTTTCCTCTCCAAATTCCCTGGCCCCTAGGCAGGAGAGGTTGCTGTAGCTGTTTGGTTTGGGGCGAGCATTCAGCCATCACTTACTGTTAGCTCTCCAGTGAGTTAGGAGTCTCTTCGTTAACCACTTCCCACGGCAAAAGGAGGCTTCTTTCAGCAGAGCTGAGAGCAGCCTGATTTATTGATTGAATTGGTGGCACATGTGCACTGAGTTGAAAGGGGATGTCCTCAGAGCCCTCTGATACTAGCAAACCACATACTGGTCTCAGATGTTTGTTTTTATTCTAATTATGTATCCAGTAGTCTTTGTAAAATAAGAATTTTAGACTCTTAACTATAAGGTTCTTATACTTTTTTAGACATTAGAATCACTTAATTCAATTTTATTTTTATAAGTATGGAATTCTATATAATTTGAAATATTTCTGAAGATTATGAAATATTTGATACTGTAAAACATTTACCTTTGTGGAAATTAATCCTGTGATAATCCTTCATATCAGCTCATGAAGACTGAAAGAAATATATGAGAAGCAATAGAACTCTAAAAAATACTAGGATTCTGCTTGATGTTTTCATTAAGTGAGCCAATACATTAGATGGTATTATTTACACAAAAAGACAGATCTTCTAAAATAAAAGTCAAACATTGATAGATATAATTACTTTTATGCTTACTACGTGACTGGACAAAATGATGTAAAACCTCATGACAATTTTACTTATTAAATAGGGGTTTAATACACTGCTTAAATTAAAAGGTGTTTAATATGATAATTTCAGATCATGTTAGGAAAGGGTACATACTGAAAAGTTCATACTCTTTGTTTCCCATTGATCATTTCCTAGTCTCCACCCCATAGAGACATTTCTTGTGTATGTTTTTAGACTTAATTTCTAGATACATAGACAAAAGGGAGGGCGAGAGGGAGAATGAATATGAATAAGTATGTGTGTGTGTTGTATTTTCTTTTTTGTGGAATTTTTATTTGTCTTTAGGTAAATATATTATTGGCAACAATCCAGTTACTACTTGGCAGCATTAAACTTGTTTTTGTTTTGTTTAGCTAGTTCATTTTACTGCATCACCCAGCAAATTCAAGGTCTGGAGAGATGGCCCAGTAGCCTTAGCATTTTAAGCTCCCGCTGCTGTTCCAGAGGATCCCTCCAGTTTAGTTCCCAGTGCCCTGCTCAGTCGGCTTGTGATCCAACACCCTCTTCTGCCTTCATGAGCACTGCCACACCTGGCCTTCTCTCTTGCAGACACAAACATAAATAAAAATAGTAAAATATGAACACTAAATATAGGCAAATAAATATATTTTAGTGAAGACTTCCTCTCTGTTCTTATGCACCAATTTCCAGAGTAATACTGTTTCTTTTCCAGTTACAGGAAGCCAAACAAATGGAAAGAGAAAGGCACCGGCAGCAGCAGCATCTCTTACAGTCTCCAGTAAGCCATCATGAGCCCGAGTCACCTCATCTTAGATATTTGCCACCTCAGACTGTTGATCACATATCTCAAGAACATGAAGGGGACCTTGATCCCCAAACACACGATATGGATAAAAGTCTGCAAGATGATACAGAGCCTGAAAACGGATCTGATGTTTCAAGTGCAGAAAATGAACAGACAGAAGCTGATCAGGCAACTGCAGCTGAAAGTAATCTTGAGATGGGGCTGTGGGCGTGTGCATGTTAAGGGAAGAATTGGGATGAGTGTTGAAATGTGGAACCATGACTTAATGTTAGCAGATAGTTTGTGACAATTGTGATCTTTTCTATCAGTGGTAAAGCTAACTCGCTTCAACTTGCACAGTATCTCTTGATGATGCACCTTCATTAGCCTCTGACAAACAGTGTGATATATGGACTTCCTTGGGAAGAGAGACACTTTTCTAAAAAGAATCATAGATGCCTATTACAAAATTACATAGCTACTTTAGTTTTCTTTTTCACATTAGTTTTATAGCAAACAAAAGATCCATTCACTAAGGGCTTTTAGTATATTGTTGAAACTATAACATCATTATTAGTTCATAAAGTGCTGTGTTAGCCAATTATGGCACATGCCTTTCCCAGCACTTGGGAGGCAAAGGTAGGTGGATCTCTGTTAGTTCGAGCTCAGACAGGTCTACAAAGAAAGTTCCAGGACAGCCAGAGAAACCCTGTCTTGAAAAACAAAAAACAAAACAAAAGATAAAGAATCATTTCTGTAATTCTAGTACTTGGAAGGCAGAGCCAAGAAGATCATGTCTTTGAAGCTGGCCTGGATTATACAGCAAGAACCTATTTCAGAAAAAAGTAACAAAAATAAATATAAAAACAATTTTGATTAACCAAGTAACATACAAAAAAAGTTCATTTAAAAATGTTTTTATATCAGCAATAGTCAGCAAGTTTAAAGTTCTCTCTTTTAATATTTTTAATCTGTGTGTGTGTGTGTACATGATGAGTGTGTAAGGGTGATGCAAGTGTGCCACAGTGCATATGTGGAAGGTCAGAAGACACATTTTGGCTATCCGTCTTTTCCTTTCCCCATTGCTTAAGACAGACTAGCTGGCCTGGGAACTTCCAGGGAGTTTCCTGTCTCCACCTTTCATCTCACTGTTGGAGAACAGATTACAGACTTGTGGCATTTTATGGGTTCTGAGGATTTGAACTCAGGTCTTCATGCTTATACAGCAAGAACTTTACCCAGTGAGCTATCTTCCTAGTCCTATGATACATTTTCCATGAAAGTTTCTATATAAGAGAAGTTACATTGTCATACAAATTAATTTTGTATACATTTTTCAATAGAAATAAACACATGAAATAATTTTCTCTTTATTCTTTGAGCCTGCCAGGAAGTTTGAGTCGTTTACTTTTTTTGTCCCTTAGCCTGACTTGAAAAATGATAGAAACTGTGTTCCTCTCTGATGTAGATAAATAGGGTTTAGTTAGACTTCATCTAAAATCTGTTTTTATTTCACTTTGACTTTTTTTTAAAAGTCAAGGTTTTCTAGAACTCAGTATAAATATATGTGTCGGCACAAATATATGTGCCCTCTACAAATGTGTGTGGAAGCAAAAACTCAACCATCTTCAAGCATCTTTCCTTGAGTGCTGCCCATTTTATTTTTGAAAGAGGGACTCTGACTGGCTTGGAGCCTCAGCAGTGAGGCCAGGCTGTCTGGCCAGAGGATCCCCACCCCACAAAGATCTGCCTGTTGTTACTCCCTCACTCCCAAAACCCTGGTGTTATAAGTGTACACCTCCACACCTAGTTTGCATGTGTACAGTGTATTCTGACTGCTCCAGCCTCTGCCCCTCTGCCCTGTAGAAGGCCTTTTCATAGTCATGTTTTTGCTTTTGACACATGCTTTGACCATGGCCATCTGTGTGATTGAGTGTTTGCTTCACTATTGGAGAGTACTTGGCTCATCAGTGAGTACTAAACGTGGCAGTGACTCCCAGTTTCCAGAATCTATCAGTGATCACTAGTTCAGTCAGATCTGGGGGAAGGACATCTCTTGAGCCCTTCCCGCATCTGGTTGGCTGTCAACAGTCCTGTTCCTGTGCTATTTGCATATAGGAAAGTGCAGTTGCTTTGAGTCCATGATTGTAATGGCTATATCATGCCTAGAAGTAAGGTAGCATTCTGTAGCTCTTCTTTTTGTGTTCCAGCACTTACATTGGTTCCATTCCTTTTTCTGCAGTCTTCTTGATCTTTACAGGAGGTGTTATAAGTGTCTTATTTATGGTCCAGCACTTAACCTCCACTTACTCTCAGCACTTGGGATAGCCATGTGTTCCTGCAAAGAGGATCTTCTCTGGTTAAGGCTGAGAGCAGCACTTGCCTTTGACACCCAACTGGTGGTTTTCTTTTGAGGCAGCATTTTACTATGTAGCCTTGGCTGGCCAGGAATGCACTATATAGATCAGACTGGCCTTGAACGCACAAAGATCTTCCTGCCTCTGCCTCCCTGGTGACAATGCCAGCCTTTTTATGAGTTCTGAGTTATTAAGCTTGGGTCCTCATGCTTTCATGGCAAGCGCTTTACTAACTAACTGAACTGTCTTTCCAGTTTTCTTTTTACTTTATTTCAAAAGACTACTTAGGGCAAACCAACCATTCATACTAGGTAAGCTACCAACCAGTGATTCCATGTGCTTTGTCTAAACTGCTTTTGCCAAAATTGCTCCTGTTCACTGAATGTTTAAAAGAGTTGATTCAAAGGGCTGATCTCTTGACAAAAGTGGGATTTTATTTGTTCCTTCATTTATTTATACATTCAGCAAACATGTTGAACATTTTGTGTTTTATGTTCTGAGTGCTAAAATTTGGGGTTAAGATGATAGATATAGCTATTGCTTTTAGTGTGTTTACTTTTTAAGTATGTTTCAGCCTACCTAAAGGGTCAGCTGGGCATGAATAGGTATAGTGCATGTTTTCTTACAAGTGGCTTGCTTAGCTAGTTAGGCTGAGGAAAATTAGGGAAATACCTTCATAGAGAAGGAAACGATGCTTTAGTTGAATTGTAGTGGATAAAAAATGACTAGCTAAAAAATAGGGGAAATTTTTTTTCCAACAGAAATAACATGGGCTATGACAAAGGAATACATCCTGTGTGTACAGACAACACTGTAGATGTCTTATAGATTGCAGGATTATCAGTAAGGCATTGGGCTTATTTTGACAATGAAGTCATTTTTCTCACATTTCATAGAAATAAACCTTCAGTTCCGAGTGTGTGTTCTGGAGCACAACTTTATTAGCTGTGTGAAGTTGTACATATAGCTACCTTCTCGAGGCAGCTCTTGGGTGTTATGAATATTAATTACTTACACATTTTTGTCAATCTACATGAAAATTTTAATTCACTACTTTGTAGATACTTTTAGATAGTGGCTTTGAATATTTACTCACATTGAAATTATAGTTTTCAGACTGAAAGTGTTTTGGCCAACTATAGCACAGAAATGAAAGCTTAGAAATGACAGAAAAAGGAACTCTACAAGGAGAGCAACAGAACCAAAAAATCTGAGCACAGGGGTCTTTCCTGAGACTGATATTCCAACCAAGGACTATACATGGAGATAACCTAAGACCCCTGCACAGATGTAGCCCATGGCAGTTCAGTATCCACGTGGGTTCCATTTTAATAGGAACAGGGACTATCTCTGACATGAACTGATTGGCCTGCTCTTTAATTACTTCCCCCTGAGGGAGAAGCAGCATTACCAGGCCACAGAAGAAGACACTGTAGCCACTCCTGATGAGACCTAATTGACTAGGATCAGAAGGAAGAAAAAGAAGACCTCCCCTATCAGTGGACTTGGGGGACTTGGGGAGGGGCATTGTGCAGAGGGTGAAAGAAGGGAGGGATTGGGGGAGGAGGAGGGAGGGAACCATAGGGGGGATACAACGTGAATAAAGTGTAATTAATAAAGAATTTAAAAACAAAACAAAAGAAATGATAGAAAAAATACCCACCAAGACATTTAAGTTTTTATTCCACAGAGGAATCTAAAAGCTATTGTTTCTTGTTTATGATACAGGTGTACAGATTGAACATACTTGCTTAATTTCTCATTGTGACACTATTTTGTAGAACAAGACAGGTAGTAGCTTAAAAATAGTGCAATTAGAGGGAGGACAGACTTTGAGAAAACAGCATTAAGTCCTAATCCTTTCGTAGTCTAATCGTAGTCTGCATGGGGAGCACTGGAGACATTACTGTAGCCAGCAGATATAAAGCATCCTAGAGTGGTAATTGAACCGCCTTGAGATACTTGCAGCATTTCAAAAGCCCCAGCTGTGGTCCTGTTTTTGTCTGTAGTCATCTGTTCAAGCTGCCAGATTCCAGTGTTTGCTTTAGTGCTCAGAAGTTCTACAGTCTGCTTTTATTTATTGAAAAAAGAAAAATAATTAGCATGAATTCAGCTTTACATTGGAAATGTAGATTCTTTTGTGAAAAAAGAGTGAACAAAACACTAAGGTGTCCCAGGTAACTCAATCTCTGTCTCTTTATGTATTTTCTGTAATAAATGCAACATTAATAATTATATTAAAGTAAGGTTTAGTTATTTTAGTTTTATGTTGGATGAGATTTAGTATAGACAAGTATGTACAAAGTACATGTTAATGTGCACATGACATTAAACATGTTTTATTTAGAATACTATTAGAAGTTTGGTTCTTTATAGGAATAATTTATGAAATCTCATTAAGTTGAATAGTAGTTTAATAGCTGATCAAATAGAACCTTGTTTGAACAAGGGTTTGAATTTGAAAAATACTCAAGTTTTAGCTCAGTTATGAATTCTGAAAATTTAATAAGATTTTACTCCAGAATTTTTACAGACATTTGATTTTTTTCAAAAAGTGTTTTATTATACATGTTTGTTAGAGGTTTCTTAGACAGTTAAAATAATGTCTTGAATTTTCTCTTTCAAAGCATTATCTAAAAATGATATGTTGTATGATGGAGACTGTGAGGAAAAGCCACATGATATTGTTCAGAGCATTGTAGAAGAAATGGTGAACATCATCGTTGGAGGTAGTATGCTTCATTTGAAATGAGTTTATTCTGTTTTATAGGATTTCCTCTGACCATGGAAACCCTATAATGTAGAACCAAAGGAGAAAAATTGTAAATTCTCAAATTAATGTTTATATGTCTGTGTATGTCTGACAAATGCAGTATGCCCCTCCCCCACCCACACTGGATGCTCTCTAAGATCTAGTGGATACTTTGAGCCACCAGATAACACCAAATCCTGTTTTTACCCTTTCCTGTGTACAGGTGCGTAGGTGTACTACCTTCTTCTGTGTTGCAGATCGTTGGTGTCTGAGTATATCAGCAAACCAAGAAGAACATTTGTCTTCAGTTACTGTAGTGACTTCAGCACATGACTTTCTCTCATTCTAGAAATTTTATGTTTTTCATTTAAAGTACTTTGCCACTTCTTTTTTTCCTTTTAAAGTAGCCTTTCCTTAGCATATCTGGGACTTGACTTACTCTTTGAGGTTACTGCTAACTATAAGAAGGGTTATTCAGATATATGCCATATGAGTCACAGCAGTGAATATGATAACTGAGGCAGCATTGAGTCTGGCTAGGATAAAGAGATGACTAGATTTAAGAGTGGTGATTTGGTATAATACCTGTGATGTCATAAATCAGCATTGAAAATTTTAGAACTGAGAATTTTGATGAGAAGATCTATACTTTAAGAAACCAAGTCTGAAAAAAAGAAGCCCTGTGAGAAACTGGCACAGTAGTCTGGTCTAATTACAGTACGAGTGGAGATTGAGAGAATGCTAAGTAAGATAACAGACTTTATAGCCATTTAAGTAGCTGAAGAAGAGAAAGTAAGTATGTCACAGTCTAGGGCTATTCTGCAGTGTGGAGATTGACTGAGAAGACTCACAAGACTCAACATAGCGTTGTCCTCATTGATAGGTTTTATTACAGCCAAAGGTACAGAGTAATAACATTGAAGGAAGAAATAGATGAGATAGATAAGGTAGAGTCTAGAAGAAACTGAGGTGTATGCTTTCAGTAGACGGTGAAGCTATGTGCGATATTCATAGTTCCTCCAGTATCAAATTTTTGAATATTAGCAAAATGTTTAATATGTATTTGGGACTTCAGGACCCAGGGTTTTGTCACATCGTATCTTTCTGTCTAATATGTACTAAAATTCCAGGCTCTCCAAAGAAAAGTTGGTTCACCATAGTGCAAACTGCTTGTACAAGTGTTAGGACTCAGTGAGTCACGTTGATCAGCTCTGAATAGAAACACTCCTAAAATGTAAGATACCAAAAATATGCAAAGGACAACACAAAAGTATGCTTTTCTAAGATGTTACCTCTTTTCTTCATCGGTAGCCTTCCAGTGGTAAAACTCTATACGTTAGATATTATATTTAGTGATAGAATTAAGTGATAGTACAGAAGTTACTTGGGGGAAAGCACTAACACTTGACACACTGAATTTGACCTCCGGGTTTTCTATCCGTATGTCATGTATATGAGGCATGCAGTAGAATCAGGACTTTGTCCTAAACGGAGAGCAAGTGCTGCTGGTGCATTGTGTTAGTAAGCCTTATGTCACTGTGATGGGTACTGAGGAAATAACCTGAAGGGGGAAAAGGTATGCCTTGGCTCATGTTTTGAGAGATTTGAGTTCAGGGTCACTTGGTTCTGTTGCTCCCAGGCTGTAGTAAGGCAGAAACTCGTGGCAGGAAGCATGGTGGTGGAGCAAAACAGCTCACCTCCTGGCAGGTAGGAAGTGAAGAGGGAGTGAGGAATACATCTCCCAGTGACTACTTTCTCCAACCAGTTCCAGCTGACTAACGCACTTCCAAAAATAGTACCACAAGCTAAGGACCAGGGCTCAACACATGAGCCTGTGAGGGACATTTCACGTTCAGGTGTGACATTCTGCTCCTTGCCCCCAAAGGTTCAATGACATTTCATGTTGTAAAATCCCAGAGTAGTAAAAGTTATGGCATTGTTTAAAAGTCTTCACCCGGAAGCAAATTTGTAGCAGTGAGTCCCTTAAAAATCACACAGTAAGCTGTATAACCTTCCCATTCCAAAGGGAGGATGAGAGCAGAGCAAAGGTGCAGCACATGAGGACAAACAGCAAGTCATGTGGCTGCACATGAGGCATCCAGGGAATGTGGTAATGGGCCCCAAATCCAAAGCTAGTCACTGCCCTCTGGCTTTGCCTGTGCTTATGTTTTGGTCAGACTGCGAGTTTTCAAACCCTTATGCTTTTCCCCTCCCAAGTCTCACAACAGCCTGACTAAAAATAGCCAGTAGTCACTATGCCACAGCTTGATTGCTGGGCTGCCTTGAAATTAGCTCCACCACATTAGTCTGTCCCTGAAAATTCTACATCCTGCAAAACTGCAGGACGTAGACAAAATATAGACAAGTGTCGCAAGACTGGCTGCTAGGTGAATTTCTGATACCACACAAATTCAGTCTTCACTAGGTGCTCCTTTATCAGTATTTTGGTTTTCTGAGCTCCTACTGAAATTAGCCACTACAGCGTGCTTACAAAATCCTAGGCGAGTAGTTTTCGACCTGTGAGCTGTGACCTCCTTTGGGAGTCTCATATCAGATAGCCTACATATTTACATTATAATTCATAACAGTAACAAAATTACAGTTCTAAAGTATCTACAAAGTAATTTGATGGTTAGTATTAAAGGGTTGCAACATTAGAATGGTTGAGAACCATTATAATAGGCTTTCTTAGCACACTTCCCAAACTTGCCCAAGTTCTTAAAAACTTTCCCCAAAGCTTTGACTTACATTACTAGTAAAACAATAGTAGCAACTGTCACTTAGCACTCAAGTTCTGTCTTAGACCTTTTGCCATAAATACAAATATCTGGAAGAAATAAATTAATAGGAAAAAATTATTTTGGCTCACAATTCCAGGGTATGTTTACTTGGCTCTGTTGCTTCCGGGCTGTGGGGAGACAAAACATTCTGCTGGGGAATATGTCGTGGGACGGAGCGGCTTACTGCATAAGGGGAAGAAAGCAGGCTGCGGCTGAGGTTGGGAGACATGGACATGACAGCCTTTACAGACATACCCCAGTGGCCTACTGCCTCCAGAGTAAAGTGCCTTCCAAAGTAGCCTCACCAGCTGAGGACTCAACGCTGAACATACAGTCCTGTCAGATCTAAGTCATAGACACGTATCAGTCTATTAAAGTTGATAGTTGAAGTCCTAATGTTATCCAGAGGTAAAATGTAGACACTAAAGAAAGACCCTGTGGTATTAGGGATATTAACTAAAGGGTAAAACTTTTAAAACCTTGTAGTTAAAGAGAAAATAAAAGTGTTCTGTACCCATATGTTCTTTAGAATAGAGTATTACAGGCCAGGGGTTGGTGCGTTAGAAGCTATATGCCAATTCTTACTTATTTGTGGAGTGCTGAGGGTAGAATTGGGTTCTGGAGCATGCTAGGCCAGTGTCCTAGTGTTGAGGTACATTTCTAGTCCCCTCTGTTTTTATAAGTACAGTATCACTGTAACAGCCACATTGCCTTCCATGGTTACAATAGAGACTGTATGACTTCTAAACCCTGAGATATGCACTGTCCCATGTTTTACCAAAACAAATAGCAAAAAAAAAAAAAAAAAAGCTTTGCTAATACCTAATACAGGTATTCTAGACTAGGAAGTAGAAGTTCTTTTATTGTTCTGCAACATTTTACTTTAAAAAGGCTCAAATCTAGAGAAAATTTCAAAGAGCGGTATTATGAGCATCTTTATCTGGATTGACTAATTAATACTTTTTCTATCTATATATTTCACTTTGCTTTTCTGCCAGTGCTTCATTTTAGATACTCTGTGTTTTTATAAGTACACTTTGATTTAGTCAGATACACTTGAGTGTCTGTTCTTAACATTGTAGACATGGGAGAAAGGACTACTGTAAGTGCAAGTACGGATGGCAACATTGGAACTACAGAGGATGGTAGTGACAGTGAGAACATTCAAGCAAATGGAATCCCGGGAACACCGATTTCTGTTGCATACACACCATCATTACCTGACGACAGATTGTCTGTCTCTTCTAATGATACTCAGGTATATATGGGGTGAGCTAGAGGGGAAGAAATGGATGGTCTGTCTGCCAGTGCCTTGAGCAAATCTGCCCAGCTGATGCTTTTGGCCAATTTCATCTTTAGGAAATAAAAGGTTGGGTTTTGAGTGGATTTCTTTCATTCTTACTGCTGTAACTTAGAGCAGTTTATTCTCTTAAAATTATTAATAGCTACATTCCAACTGTAAGTTGTGTTTCCTGTGTATTCATAACCTCTCACCCCCACTGAAGTTCCATTTAAGAGAAACATTCTTTTCACAAATTATGGTAAAATTACAGTATCATAGGACAGGGAAAAACGTAGGAATGTAGGGCATGTTATCTGAGTCTCTGCTCAGAGCTACAAAGAAATCACTATGGATAGAAGTGGCAGGACTTCCTCCTGCTTCTCTGTTTTACGTGTTTCTAGTCTTTATGTTTGCAGATGGGGGATTCTAGAGAATTTCCTGGTTAGGTTAACCTTGTCCAGTAAATGACTTTACAGATTACTCCGCACTCCACCAGAGTCGATTAAAACTGTGAGCTGGATAAATTCTAGTAGTATACCTGATGCCAAAGAAGGAATATCTTAAATAATATATTTTGAAAGTGTTAACTTAGTGTTGGATATGAGAGTAGCATATCAAAGATCAGTGTGGCAGATTCCACTTGAGGTTCTTCTTATACCAGATGGGGAGAATCCCACATCAGAGTCAGCTGGATAACATACTAAAAGGCTAAATGATTTATGTTGGGATATGTCTTTATTTTCATGGTCTATTAATTTGTTTAGGAATCTGGAAATTCTTCAGGACCTTCACCTGGTGCTAAGTTTTCCCACATTTTACAAAAGGATGCCTTTCTAGTATTCAGGTCATTGTGTAAGCTATCAATGAAACCACTGTCAGATGGACCACCAGATCCAAAGTAAGTCGTTACCATTTTGCTTAAAACTTACTGTAGATATAGTGTTGTATTTTCATTTGTTGTTCTTGTCCTGTGGATTCTTTTTTTTGAGTGTCTTTTCTTTTTTGTTGTTGTTAGTGTTTGTTTGTTTGTTTGAGATAGAGTCTTTCTGTAGTTCTGGCTGACCTGGAACTCTTCTGTAGACCAGGCTGGCCTTGAACTCACATTCAGGTGCTGGGATTAAAGTGTGCACCGCCATGCTCTGTCCTGTGGATTCTTAAAAATTTCATGGAGGGGATATTTTGCTTTAAGAAATACACACCAAAAATAGTATGGTCCCAAAGTTTTAGAATATATGCCCTGCCGTCTTTAAAAAAAGGATCTGCAGGAATATAGAATAGTGAATATGCAATAGGTGTCAATATATATTATTAAGTGAATAAATCAATGATTTTATATTTCCACATTCTGAGGAACTTTGGAACTATTAAGGTCTCTCCACTTGTGCTAAGTACTTTGATGCTTTTTTTGTTTGTTTTGTTTTGTTTGACACAAGTTGGAGCCATCTGGGAAGAGGGAGTTTCAGTTAAGGAATTGTCTCCATTAGATTGAGCTATGGGCAACACTGTAGGGCATTTTCTTGGTTGATGATAGATTTGGGGAGGCCCAGACTACTGTTGAGTGCTGCCAACTAATGGGTCCTAGATTCTAGAAGAAAGCAGGCTGAGCAAGCCATGAGGAAGAAGCCAAGGAGCAGCATTTCTCCATGACTCTGCTTTAGTCCCTGCCTCCAGGTTCCTGCCTGGATTTTCCTGCTCTGGCTTCCCTTGATGACAGACTTCTACATGGAAATGTAGGCCAAATAAATGCTTTTTTCCCCGTGTTGCTTTTGGTTAATGTTTTATCACAGCAATTGAAAACAAAATTCAGCACCTAGGAAAGTGCCATATTTTATGTATTATAATGTTCATATGTATTTATATGGTTCCAGTGCAGTTATTTCTGCTTGCAGTTAAGCCTTGGAGTGATTAAAATGCCTGTTCTTTATTGTTGCAGCAGGATATATTGCACATGATAGTTTTAGGAGACTTTCTGAAAAAAAAAAAGAAAGATGTTTGGAGACGAAATGACTTGAAGAAAAAGATATTTAAATAGGGGGAAATGTAAGCATTCCTACTTCAATTTAAAAAGTCTTTGGAGTGTTTGAATTTCTAATGCAAGTAACGTCTAGAGATGGTTACTACAAAAACTGGAGAGCTTAGTCTGCTGAGTTAAGCACTTGCTACACAAGTGTGAAGACCTGAGTTCAGATCTAGAACCCACATGAACCTTCAGAAGTTTGCCTGCTGTCCACATAGCAGCAAACAGTAAAGAGATCTTGTCACAAATAAGGTGGAAGGTGAGAACCAATACCCAAGGCTGTCCTGTGAGCCTTGTATGTATACACGCATGCCGACACAAACGTAGTTTGTTCACGCTCATCCATGAATCTATGCATACACAAAAATAGCATGTGTATGTATAAAATACACGGATAGACGTAGAACAAAAGCTTTGAAAACTTCGTAATGTTCTGCAGAAACGTTTTTCTTTGTAGCCTTGGCTGTCCTGCACTTGCTTTGTAGACCAGGCCGGCCTTGAACTCAGATCCACCTGCCTCTGCCTTCCAAGTTCTGGGATTAAAGACGTGCAGTACCACACCCAGATTTTTCTATAGTTTTATTTTGTCACATTGTTCTGCTTTAGGAAGAAGCATCTTTTAGGTATAGATGCAAAGTTTTTAAAGGTTATTAGGCCCAAATATTAAGAGTCAGAAAAATAAGTTATTGCTTCTTCAGTATTTTGAAAATAGAAACTTTATAGAAGTAGAATTAAGGTTAGAACTTATATACTAAATAAGAATGTATTTTTTTTTAAATGCAGTTCCTTATGGAAAAACAACTTTGTCAATAAAATTTGAGAATTTTGTCATTTCATTCTGAATTGATGACGATCTACTTTAACAATTTGGAGCTAGTAAGTTACAGAAGGTTCAGATTGGGTTCCCAGCAGTGGCCTCAGGCAGCTCACAACCAAATACAACTCCAGGTCAAGGGGACCTAATGCCCTCTTCTGGCTGCTGAGGGCACCTGCATGCATGTGATGCACATGAAACCATACACAGGCACAGGCGCACAAAGACAAAGTAAATCTTCGGAGAAAGCTCAATTGGTACAGAGCCTACCTTGTCAGAATGAAGACCCGAGTTTGGTCTTGTTTTTTTTTTTTTTTTTTTTTTTAAAGCAGACATGGTGGCATGTACTTACAAGCCCAGTGGTGGGTTTATAGGACCAGGCACTTCATTAGGGCTTACTGGCCAACCAGCCTAGCCTACTTGGCAAGTTCCAGGTCAGTGAGAGACAGTGCTTAAAAAAAGGTGTGGATGATACCAGAGAAATGGCATTCCACACTGTCCTTTGGTCTCTCTGAGTACACATACACATTAGTCAGGGTTATTGATGAAGATTATTTTTGCTGTGATTTACTCCCAAATGTTAGTTTCTCAAGACAAATGTAAAAATTGGGATCTTATAAAATCTGGTACTTTTGTAGTGCCACAGTTTTGTCTTTGTTTCTATTTATTTTCTTGCTCTGCTAAGCCATGGACCTATGGAGAGTTTCCAGCTTCAATAGAAATTTAAAACTACCTCATGAAAATTGCAGACATGAGATTTCCAGCTTGGTTGCTTATCAGAAGTATAATTTAGCCCGGCATGGAGGGTATACTCTTGTCATCTCATCTCTTAGAGGCTGAGGCAGGAGGATTACCATATGTTCAAGGCCAGCCTGTACTATGTAATGAGAAACATGTCTCAAAAAATGTTTATCAAATAAGACAGTCATTTGATCCTTACTTCTTTTGTTAATGTCTTACATATAACAGGTACATAATAAATATTTGAAAACAAGAACAAGTTGATCTTTTGAGCAAATAATGTCTAAAGGGCATTTTGTTCAATGATAAGAGTAGAAAGTTAAGGCATGTTTATAATAAAACTCATATATTAGAAAATGGCAGCCTGCAGGATCTAATTACTATATGAATTGAGCAAAAAGGACTATATGAAATAACTTGGAAGTGGTAGTTGTATATAGGCCTCAAAAAGCCCAACATGAGGACTTTCCAGTGGCTACTTCTCTCATTGTTTATCATTTAAAACAGCATTTTTGGGTATTAGCACTTTTGTAGCACATTCAGAGTAATAGCTATCTTAGAAACATGACTTTAATAAAAGGTTCTGGTACCATTGTCTTCAGCTTTATATCAAAGAAGGTAGTATAGTTGTGATAAATTAAGTATTCCTTGCTAGACTGAGATCAGTGAATTACTTGACACAAATCTAAACATTTTAAGGTAGAAATCAAGAACAGTGAATGTGAATGTGACTGAATACAGTATCTGGAATAAGTTTGAAAAATAATTCCTATGGCATTTGATGCTTTCCCTTTGAAATACTGCCTCCAGTTTTGAATGTCTGTCTTCTGAACCCCAGGGATAGTTTTCATTGGGAGAAAAAAAAAAGTATGTGTGTGAAAATAATTCAAATGTTAGATAATAAACAGAAGTATAACTCAGAACCTTGATTAGAAAAAGCAAAAATTTCAGCCAAAATTTTTCCAAATTTTAATTAGAGAAGTGTTTAGAATAAGTGTTTACATATGTAGAGATATTTTTTAAAGTTCTAAAAGTCTCTATGTTTATTTCAGAAGAGTAACAAGGATTTCAAATATTTATTGGGACAGTATGCTTGAAATAATCTATAATCTAGTGCAACAAAATTATTTTTATTGCTGTTTAGGAATTCTGATTAGCGTAACTAGAAAAACTTTACATTGGAACCATTACATACTAAGCATAGCAGATATACTACGTTCATGGTGATCTCTAAGAAGTACAGTTGCAGCGTTACTACCATACTTCAGAAACAAAACAGTGAGTATAGTTTTGAAAGAAAGGAACCAGGCATAAATTCACAAGTTATTTTTATCTTTTCTAGGGGAGTGGTAGGCTCATGTTTAAAATACTTTTAATTTTTACCCATTTAAGAAGCATATGGTATGCATGTATGTATATAATCCTTAATTTTAAAAAATAGAGCAAGGAGAGGCACATGGGAAAGGTTTGGAGTGAGGAAAGGGAAATGAGAAATAAGGTAGCTATAATCTCAAAAAGATAGACAGAATTAAAAAAGAAGGCATGTGGAATGAAGTTCGAGCCTGCGGTGTGCAGCCGTGGCTGTGGTCAGGCTGTTCTCACACAATGGTGACTTTGTCCATATGCTGTGCTTTGTGTTTCACCTCTCAGGTCTCACGAGTTACGGTCCAAGATTCTTTCATTGCAGTTACTTCTGTCCATTCTGCAGAATGCAGGACCTGTTTTCAGAACAAATGAGATGTTTATTAATGCTATCAAGCAGTATCTGTGTGTTGCACTCTCAAAAAACGGAGTCTCATCTGTCCCAGAGGTTTTTGAGCTTTCTCTTTCCATATTTCTTACTTTGCTGTCGAACTTCAAGACACATCTGAAGATGCAAATTGAGGTATGTTCTACATTTAGACATTAAAATTTAAGGTTACTACTGGCTATTCCTTTTGTTTTCATGTTACATTAGCAACACATGAACACCTCCCATAATGTGAAATAATGGGTATGTGTTATATGCTTCATTTCGTTTATTCATTCATTTAGCTAGCAAGTATTTATGAAGTACTAGGTATTGGTTAACAGAGTAAGAGTACAAAATGAAGGAACCACCTTTATGTTCAGGAAATTTGTACTAGTTAAAAGCAATATGATTTTCACAATAGGTTTATCACTTTATATATACAATATACTAATAATTTGGCCTGCATTCTGTCTCTGCATGTGATTGTGTGTGTGTATAGTGTGTTTTGTATGTACACAAATGTTGTTCACACCCATGTGGAATCTGTAGCAGTATGTCAGGTGTCTTCATCTGTCACACTCAGCTTATGTCCTTGAGACAGAGTATCTTACTAGACCAGAAACTTTCCATTTTCAGCCAGGTTGGCTGGTCAGCCTGCTTTAGGAATCCACCTATCTCCAGCCCTTGATGCTGAGGTTATAGGTGTATACAACCAAGCCCAGCTTTGTATGTGGTATTGGGATTTGAACTTAACTCCCCATGCTTGCTCATGTAGGTCCTCTTACCCATTGAGCCATTATCCCTGCCTGAATTTGGCTATCTTAAAAGAACAGTGTGATGCAGTACTGAGCTTTAAAGGACTTTATAGAGGTGATTGAAATATGTAGTTTCAAGTTACTTAGAAACATGTGAAAAAGTTAATTTTACTTTGCGCATTTTTTCCCAGAATGTATATTTGTATGCATCTTATTCCCAAGGTCTTCTCCAAGATGTTGAAAGTAGAGCAACACTCTTGGTTCTCAGATATTTTTAGAGACTTAAAGCTAAATTAGAGATTATTTCAACTATGTCTGCATGCATTATGCTGTTGTATCAGTTCTTTAGTTAGATTTTTGCCTTCATCTTGAGAAAATTCAGTATTTAAGAGGAACATTCTGTGTTTTCATGATTTGGTAGGTGCTTTTCCCAACTCTTTAAAATACTGCTTTGATTGTCGTAAATTTTAGAAATGCCATTTTTGTGTTGGTCAGTTTCACCTTCACATTATGTTTGATATGATACACAGTGTTTTAAAAGTGTGTGTATGTGTGCATGTGCTGTGCCTGTGGTGGCCAGAGGTTGATGTTGGTTGTCCTCCTTAGCTGTTGAGACAAGTTTTCTCACTGAACCTGGAGCTTAGAAGTTCAGCTAGATGAGTGATCAGTAAGCCTCAGGACCTTGGTGCTGGGGATCTGAAAGTGGCCTTTACCAACTAAGCCATTTCCCCAGCTGATGCATATTGTATTTTTCATTAGCTCAGTGGAGATTCCTTTTCCCTATCCTTGACATGGTTAAAATAATTGCATTATGTTTATAAATTACTCTTCTATATTTTCTTTCTTTTTTTAATTCTTTATTAATTACACTTTATTTGCTTTGTATCCCCCCTGTGGTTCCCTCCCTCCTCCTCCCCCAATTCCTCCCTTCCTCCTCCCCTCTGCACACATGCCCCTCTCCAAGTCCACTGATAGGAGAGGTCTTCTTTTCCTTCCTTCTGATTCTAGTCAATTAGGTCTCATCAGGAGTGGCTGCATTGTCTTCTTCTGTGGCCTGGTAATGCTGCTTCCCTCTCAGGGAGTTAAAGAGCAGGCCAATCAGTTCATGTCAGAGACAGTCCCTGTTCCTATTACTATGGAACCCACTTGGACACTGAATTGCCATGAGCTACATCTGTGCAGGGGTCCTAGATGTTATCTCCATGCATTAAATATTATGGGAATGCAACAGTAAGGACTTTAAATTTTCAGTCAAAAATTTGAAATTGGCACAAATTGTCTCTATTTGTTTGTTATATATCTGTGAAATAATTCTAGGCATTTAGGTTAGTTATTAATTTAAATAATTTTTTCTCACTGTCTTCAGAAACTGCAAATAAAATGGAGCTTCAAGCAAAGTATTAGAATTACTACTGGAATAACCATTTGATGATGAGATACCTCTTTTAAGATTAGATAATTTGGGGAAATTTTGAAAACTCATAAGTTGTAGGGTCTGATAGGTTGAGCCATGTGACATATAAATTCTTACAGAACTAACATAAAATTAAGTTTTGGTTGCTATTTTATTTTTACAACAACAAATTTAAAGGAAATATACTTTAGAAATTTCCTGTTGCCTCATAGATGCTAGGTTTGGTTATAAGAATTGTTACTATATTCTCATTTATTTATATTTTGTTTGTACTTTATATTTTTGTTTTGAGACATGGTCTCTGTATGTAGCTTTGCTGGCCTGGAAATCTCTGTGCAGACCAGGCAGGCTTCAGACTCAGATATCTACCTGATTCACTACTTGAGTGCTGAGATTAAAGGCATGTGCCACCATGCCCATTAAGAAAAATTTTAAGATCATTTTGTAAAATTTCCTATTATCTCTTAAAAGGCAGTAACAAGGAAAAATGATGTAAGTATAGATATGTTTTTGGAACTACTAAACTTACTCAAATTCAAGATAAGTTGTATATTCCATTTGGAAGATATTACAAAATGCATGAAAAAAATGTGAAAAATAAAATTAGGATCATTGTATATAAAGATTTCATTTATCAGACTGTTCAAAGTTTTTGTAATATTATTTTTTTCCTGAGGCATTCTGTATTTTTAAAAGTTTATATGTAACTTTCAAAGAACATTTATATGAAGATAGTATGCTTATGTTAGAGCTAATAGTATACATTTTTTTATTATACATTTTTGCCCTGTAGCTGTTCAGGAAATTTAAAGGTGTGACTTTCTTAAAAGACCTTTTTCAGACATAGGGTATTCCAGTAATAGTAATTGTCTGTTTGTTCAATTGTGTAAACTATAGATAGTGACTGGTTTTTCCTACTTCTACAAATCTGTGTTTTGTAATCAGTTTTTATACTGTTTTATAAATCAGTATTTCAAACTTTCACAACACTGTCAACATCTAGAAAGATAGATTTTTGTCCTTAAGCAGTTGTGAGCAAACAATTTATATATAAATGTTTATCTTAATCATATGTATATTTAAACAATAGTACTTAGAAACTGAAGGAAAGAATGCTTGCTTTTCATTCATAGTTTACTATAACCCTACCGAAGTACCTGTGCCTACTGGGATCCTCTTCAAGCTCTTAGACCTTTAAGTTGTATTGGAAAATATACCTTTATCCCTATGTTTCATTGATTCTTCTTTTAACACTTGTTTTCTTATCCTGATGTATCAAAAACTCAGTTTGAAATGGCGATGATGTCATTGGAAGGAATATATCATATGATATAATTGAAACTGAACAATTTTTTTTTTTTAAGATGAAAAGTTGTATTTGCCTCCTGTATCCCTGTGCACTTGTTACTGCATTCTGGGAAGATATGATACAGTGTTTGGGAACTGTAGCAGTGGCCGTGGATATTTGTTGAATGCTTGCATAAAAGACATGTGTTGTATGCACGGTCTTATGGAGAAAGCTGTGATTCATATCTTTGTAGTGCTTAATGTCCACAGAAAATACATAAGAAAGCAATAACTATTTTGAGTTCTGCAAAATAAGAACATGTTAAGGGGCTATCTAACTCTTGAGAGAGAAAGATGTTACTTTTATTATAAATGTTATTGTTTCTGGAGTTCCAAAACATAGTAATCATGCTGATGTGTTTGATTTTAGCTAGCCTTAGGTCACAGTTACGTTCCCAAAATGATTTGAATTTTAATATTCTTTAGTTTTCTGATTGAAAATTTCTTCATTAAATTAATTATACTTCATAGTATTCAGCATAAAGAATAATGAGAGATAATATTTTGAGTAATACTTTATTTTTATGACTTATTTAAAAATATAACAGCATATGAAAACTAGATATATTTTAGAATAACAATTACATTGGAATCTAGAGCACTTAGGACTGCTCTGTACTAGAGCATCCAAAATGATAACTGGTGGATAAGAAACAGTTTAGTTACTTTATAGTCATGTTTAAGAAATTATTACACAGAAGAACTTCATATCATTGCGTATTTCATTTGTCAAAGCTCTGTGATAACAAATCTGGTGTTCAGAGGTAGAAATCAAAGTTGTACTCCAAAGGAGCCTAGGTCCTTATCTCTGCTCTAGAGCTTTGAGACATTTGAAGGGCAATGCATCTGTTGTTAAATAGTACTTTAAATGGATGTTTTCTTCTGGTCACAGGTGTTCTTTAAAGAAATTTTCCTATACATTTTGGAAACTTCTACAAGCTCATTTGACCATAAGTGGATGGTTATTCAGACACTGACAAGGATTTGTGCAGGTACTTGGAATTAATCTTTATTATTTCCTGCAATGAAATGTGCTCATATTCTAGATGATCATATTCTAAGATTACTGTATTATCACAGATGCTCAGAGTGTGGTGGATATTTATGTAAATTATGACTGTGACTTAAATGCAGCAAACATATTTGAAAGACTAGTAAATGACCTGTCAAAAATTGCCCAAGGAAGGGGCAGCCAAGAACTTGGTATGAGTAATGTTCAGGTAAGAACTTAATTTTTTTTTTTTTAATTTAAATTTTTTCCAAGAATGAAACATGCATTTTCTTAAAAGATCTTTTTTTTTTTATTCTATTTATGAACTCTTCTAGGAATTGAGCCTGCGGAAAAAAGGGTTAGAATGTTTAGTTTCAATTTTGAAGTGTATGGTTGAATGGAGTAAGGACCAATATGTGAATCCCAACTCTCAAACTACCCTTGGTAAGATAACGTTTTGAGTTTAATTCTCCATTATTTTAAGTCAGTGATATGTTAAGATGTTAATGTAGTGATAAGACTACATTAAAGATGTCTTTAATGTAGTCTTATGTTGTGTTTAAGTCTTTGTAAATATTAAACTTATTTTCAACTTACACTTAAGTTTTCTAGTTTAGTTAGCCTAGCAATATAAAGGGACTACTATAATCTTCTGTGTTGACATTTCTTCTTGCAGGTCAGGAAAAACCCTCAGAACAAGAAATAAGTGAAATCAAACACCCTGAGACTATAAACAGATATGGAAGTTTAAACTCCTTAGAATCCACATCATCATCAGGAATTGGCAGCTACAGTACACAGATGTCTGGCACTGATAATCCAGAACAATTTGAGGTCCTAAAGCAGCAAAAAGAAATAATAGAACAAGGGATTGATTTGTAAGTGTTGGGTTTGAAAAAAAAAGTCACAGAATGTCCCTCAGCCACAAATGTATCAACTCTGCCCCCAGTTTTTCTGTTGTTTTTCATTTATTCTTTATTCTCTGGGATCTAAAAATTAAATGGCTCTGTATTTAGTTCTTCTTCATTGAAGTCTAGTCTAAGCAGAGCTGTAAGATGCCCAGCCTGTGGTTTCCTCTGAGTTAATTTTACACCATGTGCAGTTGATGAACAGAGAATCTTCAGTTTTACACTTTTATTTATATCTGATGTTGTAATCATGTGACAAAAATGTAAAATTTGAAAATTCCAATATTTAGTGTTGCTCCTTTTAGGTTTCTGTTTCAAGTTTAGTTACACAATTCATTTTTGCTAGGAATTTTAATTTTATTTTTATTTTTTAATATTAAGTAGTCATTTTCTATCTCAGCCAGGCTATTCTCCCAGACTCTGATCTTGTGAAGTCAATTTTCCTGCTAAATTTTGTGAAACAGCATACAAAAGCTCTATAAAAACATTCCTTTTTAATTTTTCTTGTTTACCATACAAAGTAATGGGTTTCTTTCTTTTTTAAGTTAAAATATAATTACATCATTTCCCACCTTCTCTTCCTCTTTAAACCCCTCTCGTGTACCTACCCCCCCTTGCAACTTCTCAGATTCATGGCTCCTTTTCTTTTTAAATTTCTGATATGTGCATGCATATATTCATATCCACCATACATACATGCATATATGCCTGAATGTCCACGTAGTATTGGTTATATGTAGATGATTTCAGGCCTGCCCACTTGGTAGTATTGGATAACCATTTAGAGGGCTTATTCCTGGGAGAATTATTTCTCCCACTTTCAGCATTCTTAGTTGCCTATAGTTCTTTATCTGTGGATGAGGCCCCATGAAATCTCCCCTTGCTATGTTAATATGTCTATTGCTATCCAGAGTTTCATTAGGTCATTTCATATGCACTTGTACACACACTCATATATACTCATAGTTGTACTTTGCTCGTATTCGTGGCCTTACTTCCTGCCTTGTTCCCCCTTTCATTGGTCCCTTTCCTTTCTGCAAATTTCTTTCACACATGCACACATTCATATAGAGAAACTCTTATTTAGAATCTCCATTATGGAGAAATGTGATATTTGTCTTCTATTTTCTCTATTTCCCTATTATAATGTTGTCTTTGTAGACTGTTCTGGGTTTATTTGTTTCTTGAGTGTGTTTAATCTTTTCTTCAGACTGAACTCTTTGTTTCAGTATGCTCTGTAGAATTGACGTAAATTCTTTAAGTCTGTTTTCAGCATGATTTTCTTCCTACTGACTGTCTTAAGTCCAACTAGACAGCTGTTAGTTATGAGTCAGAATATGAGTGTCATCGTTCTCTTCACAGGGTTAGGGAAGCATGCTGGTCATTGTAGTTCATAGACAGGAGTTGAGCGGGATAGGACTTTTGGTTGATTCCCTCCATACCTTGGCAGGCGTGGTGCTTTCTGGTATCGTGACAGCTTGTTCTGAGAGAGAAGGCTTTCGGGAGCAATCTAGCTTGGATCCTCATGTTGTATGCATAGTGCATGGAGTCTTCAACAGTGATTTGCCTTCAACCTCTGGGAGGCAACCAAGCACAACAGCAATGGCCTGTAATGTTTTGAGAGCCTCTTGGACTTCTCTGACCAACAATTTGAAAGAGTTTTGTTTATCTGTAGCTCTTAGGGGGGCAGAGTCAGGCCAGGTGGGAAATTTTTATTCAAATATGTATGTATATGTAGACACACAGATATATGTATGATGTATAATTTTAGGTAAATAAATAATGTGATTCCTTAAGGCTATTTCAGAAATTGTTTCTGACATTTTACTTTCCTCCCTTCATCTCCACATTTTCTTTGTTGTTGTTGCTGATAGTCATCTTGACTGCTGTAGCTAGTACCTTAACAAATGTGTACATATGTATAATTCTTTCTGTGGTGTGCTTACTTCAGTTCCTTCAGGTATCTACCCAAGAATGGTATAGGATTATATCTTACTTCTATTTTTTTTTGTTGTTGTTTTTTACATTTCCTCCATATTTTTTGTAGTGAGTAGACTAACTTACATTCCCACAACTATGAATAAGTATTCTTTTTCCATCTGCTTCCTCATGAGTCTTTGTTGTCCGTTGTTATCTTGGTGTTAGTCATTCTTACTGCTAAAGTGTAATCTCATTGTAGTTTTGTGTTTACATGATAGCTAAGTTAAACACATGTTTATTTATATATGAGTCATTTTGTATTTCATTTAAATTTTATTTATTCTGTGTGTATTATGTATGTGTCTGTGTGGGGGCATATACCTGCCATGGTGTGCAAGTGGAGGTCAGAAGGTAACTTTCAGGAAAAGCTCTCTTCTTCCATTGTGGACCAGTGATCAGACTTGGGTAGTGAGCTTTATGCAGCAAGACATTTTTACCTGCTGGACCATCTTGCTGATCCTGTATTTCTTCTTAATTTCTTTATGTGTTTGTTGATTGGAAGATGTGTGTGTGTGTGTGTGTGTGTGTGTGTGTGTGTGTGTGTGTGTGTGTGTTTTAATTTTTTTGTTTTTAAAAATAAATTCTAGATATTAATTCCCTATCAGATGTATAGTTGACAAAGATTTTTTTCCCCAAATTGTAGGCTGTCCGTTCCTTGGCTTATTGTTTTTTTTATCATGCACAAGCCTTTTAGGTTTATGTAGTATTATTTGTCATTTCTTAGGATTCCTGCCTGAACTTTTGCAGTTCTTTTTAGAAAGTTCATGCCTGTGTCTTTAAGTATTTTCTTCTAACAGTTCCAACATTTAGCGCTTTGGGTTAGTGCTAAGTCAGTAAAGTGCTCACTCTACATACATGAAGACATGAGTGCAATCCCCAGAACATAGTAGAAGATAGATAGATTAGATAGATAGATCATAGATAGATAGATAGATAGATAGATAGATAGATAGATAGATCACGCATACATACATACAAATTGATTTTTTTAAAGCTAGTCATGGTGGGTTACTTTTAAACCCAGTACTTGAGGGCCTGAACCAGACAACTCTCTGTAAATTTAATGGGAAACCAGCTTTGCCTTCTTTGTGAGTTCTAGGTGATTGAGTGACCCCGTCTCAAAAACCAATATGGGCAGAGCCTTAGGAAACAACACTTGAGGTTGACTTCTGGCCTTCATACTCAGGCACACACATAGAAATTGATCTATTTTGAATTGATTTTTATATAGGATGAGAGATAGGGATGTAGTTTGTTGAATTATTTGTTTTTTTCAGTCTACATATGGATGTCCAATTTTCTCAGAATCACTTGTTTTGGAGAGGGTTTTGTTGTTTTGTTCTATATTTTGGAATTTGTGGTCAAAAGGTGCTGAGCTGGGTTGTGTTGTTGCATGCCTGTATTCCTAATTCTTGTAAGGCAGAAGCAGAAATATCAAGGGTTACAGGCCAGCTAATAGATGTGCTACCTCTTGCTGTGTGAACTTCTCTAAGGGAGATGTAAATAAACATACAGTCATCTGAGCAGGGGGTCTAGGTCCTCTCCATGCATGGTCCTCCATTGGTGCATCAGTCTCTGCAGGACCCTCTGGGTTCAGATCTTTTTGTTGCTCTCCTTGTGGGGCTCCTGTCCCCTCCATGTGAAATTTGCAGGCAAATGATGGAACTAAAAGAGATCATCCTGAGTGAGGTAACCCAGAAACAGAAAGACAGGCATGGTATACACTCACTAATAAGGTAATATTAGTGTATAATATAGGATAACCATCTGCAAGACCTAAAGAACTTAAATACTAAGGAGGACCCTAGGGATGATGCTTAAATCTCATTTAGAATGGCAAACAGGATAAACACCAGAAGTGGTGAAAGAGAAGAAACAGGATGGGAGTCTACTATAGAAGGTCTCTGAAAGGCTCCACCCAAAGGGATCAAAGCCGATGCTGAGAGACTCAGGGCCAAACTTTGGGCAGAGCACAGGAAGTCTTATTGAGGAAGAGAGGGGTGGGATTAGAGGTAGATGATTTTTTAAGTGAAGAAGTAACATTTGAGTTGGCTCTTAAAGCATGAGGGAGAGTTCCCCTGTGAGAAGAGGCTGCAAAAGGCATTCAGAATAGTCTCTCCAAACACACAGTAAGTTTAGAGAAATCAGTAGGATAAATAGGAATACATGAGTGAAAGGGGTAAACTGGAACTGTACTGAGAAAAGCTTTATGTGCTAATCTAATCTGTTTAGGCAACTGTGCCAAAGTCCTTTCTTCAGTTGTCACTTCTGCAACACTGTCACTAGTCCACTAGTTGGCCACTGTTGATAGGAATCGGAAAGTACAGTGTGCTACAGGGAATGCCTGTGAAGTGACCCATGTCTGTGTTAATGATACACTTCCTTTTGAGACTCTCTTCTAAGAAGAAAAAGCAAACCTTATGCCGTGTCATGATTCTGTGTACACATATGTTGGTTTCTGTTTTCTATGTGCTATTAAGAAAGTAATTTACCATACTGTGAAGTATTCTCAGGGAGTATGAGTAGTTTTCTCTTTTTAACCTTTCTATTAACTTCATCTAGGTTTAATAAGAAACCAAAGAGAGGAATACAGTACCTCCAAGAGCAAGGCATGCTTGGCACCACACCTGAAGATATAGCTCAGTTCTTACATCAAGAAGAAAGATTAGACTCTGTAAGAATGCTATTTTGTTTCATTCTAACCCTCTGTCTACAACTTATATGTGTATTTAAAACAAGTAACTTGTAGCTTCAGACTGGAACTTGTATAACCATGTAGTCAAAACTTGCAGTTCTTAGGATTTTCTGCTTTATAAATAGTTACGTTACAAGTGGAACATGCTGTTGAGTATTAATGTCTCTCCTTTGTTTTTACGTTAGACTCAGGTGGGTGAGTTCCTGGGAGATAATGATAAATTCAATAAAGAAGTCATGTATGCATACGTAGACCAACATGACTTTTCTGGAAAAGACTTTGTTTCAGCCCTTCGTCTGTTTCTGGAAGGATTCCGTCTTCCAGGGGAAGCTCAGAAAATTGATCGATTAATGGAAAAATTTGCTGCAAGATACTTAGAATGCAACCAAGGGTAAGTAAGACTCATACTTTTTGACTGTCAGTTATATCCATGATAGTCAGATTTAATCCCCTTCCTTCAGAGTTTGTTATCTACTGTTTGGAAGTGTGGACACATTAGTCTATACTTACAGTACATGATAGAGGGCTAATCCTGAGGGAGAGCTTTAAAATGGTGTTTGAAATGACTTGTTTATATGAAACAAAGCTTATAATGTGATACACTTTTTTTTCAGACAAACCCTTTTTGCTAGTGCAGATACTGCTTATGTTTTGGCCTACTCAATTATTATGTTGACCACAGACCTTCACAGTCCACAGGTATGTTCTCTTCTACATCAATTTTCACAGTAAGTAGTGAAGATTAAATGTTTCTTTTGAGTCCATTAAGTACTAGTTGCAATGTAAATTTATGTGGCCAAACCAATTGCCAAAATTGAAATGGTGTCCACTTGATATTAATTCTAGTAACACTTATAAGTATTTGTCAGTCTTACGATTGACCATTGTACAATGGTTAAAACTAAACTAAAAAGATGTTTTAGGTCTTCTGAATATTCTTTCCATATTTTTTTATTCTATATATAATGTCTTTTTAAAAAGACATTCAAAGTTTGAACCGCAGTGAGATTAAGTGTTAGAGGTTATGTAGTATAGTACTAGTAGAATTGCCCCTCACAGTTAGTTAACAGTGGTCAGCCTTTATGTAGACACACGCATCCCAGACAGTGTTGTCACGTCTCAGTTACATAGCGCGTCCTTTGTTTTTCAAAATGTGTCTCTAAGAGCGAAAAACTCTAATAAAGCATGAGCTACCACCACAACTGAAACATTCAACAAACATTTTAACTACAGATGTGTAAGGAGTGTTCCAAGCCAGTGACTTCTTAATACTCACAACTCCTTAGTATAATTAAAGAACTGTTACTTAATTTCTGATTCCTTCTTTAAAATATTGCCTTTGAAGTTTGGGGTACTTTTTGCTTGACTTCTAAAAAGCACATTTTGTTATTATTCAGTAATTTCTGAAGGTCTGGAGACATGATGACTCAGCAGTTAAGAGGGCACACTGCTCTTGTGGAGCTGGGTCCTAGAACCTCTGTCAGGCAGCACACAACTGTCTGTAACTCCAGGTCCAAGGGATTCAGTGCCCTCTCCTGGCCTCCTGCACTCATACCCACATATAAGGCATAGGAATACGCTCATATTAAAAAATAATCAAATAAATCTCTGAAAAGTTCTGAATATACACATTTAAGGTACATCATCTTGAAGACAGTGTCTTGCCTTTAGGACAAAAGATATCACACTGCCTCTGATTGGCACGGCAGCAAAACATTTTGCCATAATAACTATTTCCAGGTGATTTTAATTTTCTTTACTTCAAATTATGATCACCTGATTTTGTTTTTCCTGTTATTTTTCTCTTTTATAAGCATCTGTCTTTTAGAATTTAGTTTTTTTTTTAAGCCATGACTTGAGATCAATTTTTAAATTTATGATATTCTTTGGTATTATTATCTTAAATGACCAGTTCAGTTTAAAAATTCATGATATATTTTTACAAGAAAGCATTCCTGTTTAACTTTCTAGCATGTTAGACTACATGCAGAGTAATGTAAACTTAGATTGATATATTTGCCTTAATTAATCTTTTATTATATCATACTATATGTGATCTGGGCTTTCCTACATTATGTCTGTAAGCTGGTGCTGACTTACTGTTCTGTGTGCCTTAATGTGCACTTATAAGAACCTTCCTTTAGAATCCTGGTAATTCTTGCTTTCAGGTGGTAGAAATGTGTTTAGTTAAATATCTCCTCAGAAATACCATAAGACAACTGGGTTTCATCTGTCTGATTTGCTGGATATAGAGTGTTACTTTGCTATGTTAATTTTATGTGTAGCAATGTTGCTACCATCTTACAAATTATCAAGTTGTATTCCGTTGCTTTATTAAATGGAATATCTTGTTGAGGATGCTTAAACAAGACAGAACATTCTAAAGATGCTTCGTCCAGGTCCCTAATATAATGCAGTTGCTGTTATAACTCAGAAAATGTTAGGTGGTTTTAAGTAATACTCAATCATTGTTATTTTTGCATCTAGTTTTTTTTTAGAATGAAATTTCATTTCATTTGCAAATAGTTCATTCTAAACTACAAATTGAATCCTTTGGGTTTCTTTTTTTTTTTTTTTGCAGTATATGACTGTATTAATACCAAACTAGACATCAAAGATTGTAACACAAACTTAAAACATGAGTTAATTTTTTTTATCACTGTTATTTAAAGCTTGATTTTTTTTTATAAAACATTAGAACAGGAGTTCTTTATTACAGAATTTAATTTTTTATTTTTTTATTTTTTATTTTTTATTTTTTTTTTATCAGTTACATTTTATTAACTCTGTATCCCAGCCGAGTCCCGATCCCTCATTCCCTCCCAGTCCCTCCCTCCCTCCCTCATCTCCACCGTGCCCCTTTCCAAGTCCACTGATAGGGGGGGACCTCCTCCCCATTCATCTGATCCTGTTTTATCAGGTATCTTTAGGACTGGCTGCAAAGCCCTCCTCTGTGGCCTAACAGGACTGCTCCTCCCTTCGGGGGTGGGGAGACCAAAGAGCCAGTCATTGAGTTCCTGTTAGAAATAGTCCCTGTTCCCCTCACTTTGGGAAACCAATTGGTTTAAACAGTATCAATTGCTTTGAGTTCAGGGTATATACAGTAATTATTTTATTTTACTATATATACCCTGAACTTTTTTGGTGTTTCTGATCGTTTGTATGGGTCTGGTAAAGGCCTTGTTCACCTTGGACAAAATCAAGTCACTTTATTCTTTGTCCTTCCTCTTGAGATTTTCCTTTTCACACTAGAGTGCATACACACTGGAGCATATGCCAGAGAGTATCTTTACTACGTTGCCTTTGTTTTCCATGACTTTCATTTTTATATATGTTTTGTTGAATATTTTTCATTTCTGGATTTCAGAATACTTATAAAATAGTTTTTTAACCAGGTATTCTAATTCTTAAAAATGAGTGAAATTTTTATGTTGGTTTTTAAAAATGATTGTGTGTGTGTGGTTTTTTTTTTTTATATCTAGGTTAAAAACAAAATGACAAAGGAACAGTACATTAAAATGAATCGAGGTATTAATGACAGTAAAGATCTCCCTGAAGAATATCTATCAGCTATTTATAATGAAATAGCTGGGAAAAAAATATCAATGAAAGAAACAAAAGAACTAACAATCCCTACAAAATCAACTAAACAGAGTAAGTACCAGATTAAGTCTCTTCATTCAAGGGGGAGACGTGCCTGTGTGGTTTTGTGTGTTCTGCTTTTGAGTTTGTTTTACTGCTGGCTCCCCTGTGTTTCTCAAGCTGATCTAGAACCTTTCTGTCTCAAATTTTAAAAATCGGAAGGTATGTGCTTAAGAGGTTTTTGTTTTGTTTGCTTTCTTTGTTCCTAATTTAAAACAAAAAGAAACCATGTAGAACTTTTTAAATGGTGATAGGATTTTTTAAGGTCCTGAAGAAAACACCTGACTAGTGATTAATAAGTTATGTACATGTGTTAGGAGTGTTTAAATATCAATTTGTGCATTTAGCAGTTCATTTCAGCAGGAATTTGAAAATTAAAGAAATTAGTTAGAAAGTACTGGAGAAATGGCTCAGAAGTTATGCATTTGCTGCTTTTCCAAAACACCTAAGTTTGAGTCTCAGCACCCATGCAGCTTCTTAACCATCTATATCTCCAGTTCCAGAGGATCTGACTGACATTCTTTTCTGGCTTCCTAAGATACCAGGCATGCATGTGGTACATAGTCATGCATACAGGCAAAATAAAATTAAAATAAAAGACTTCTGCTTTCTCATCATCTACAAGTAACAAGTAACATAATTCTGTCTTTTTTTTTTTTTTTTTTTTTTTTTTCTACTACACATGCTATTGAGTCCTCTGAACAGTTCTAGGAGCCAGCTGTGGACCCAGCAGTACTCTAGATACTATCTATAAATTTAGACACTGGGGATTCATTACAACTTAGAGCTGACTACATGATGGACCTTCCTGGGCCTATGAGTATGCAATGGCTTTAGAATATGACTTGGTTATAAAGAAGATTCTTGCCTTTCTAAGCACTTATACTTGGAAGTGAAATCTCAATTTGAACAGATTATTGGTAGAAAAATATTTTTAACAGTGAGACAACTCATAGGTTTATAGGCTAAGTTTGAAACTGAAATTTTAGAATTAGAGCCCAGGGCATTGGGGAGATACTATCTGTGTAATATAATTGCCTTATCACTTACCTTTTTTAATAGTTAGAAAGAATCTTAATAAATTCTCTCTACTTTATAGACAAAGAAACTTAGTCTTTCTCTAGTAGTCCTGTTCAACTCAAATAATCCTAACCTTCTCTGCCTTATCTTGTCTACTTTTAACATTTATTTATGTGTAAAAATAGAGAAAAAAGTGATGTTGAATGTGGGCAGAGAAAAACTGAAGTCTGACTATGCAATATAAAAGCATCTATTCAATGACAGGTCCTTGTAAAACACAAGAGATCAAGTGGGAAAGATAGATATGGAACTATATATCATTGAGTCTTAGTCTACCGCAGTATCACTTAGCAATTTATTTGGTGGTGCTACTTCAGCTCTCCTTACAGCATTATATATATTAATTAAGCTGTTAGCTTTACACTTAAGCAAATGCTTGTCTTCTGATTTAATTTCATTTTGCCTTTATTATAGTATCCCCATATCATATATTTTTCTGTCTTCATTTAATATAGGATATTTGAAGTCAGTGAGAAAATAGATATGGGAAGAAAGTGGTGGTATGCTAGGAATGCTAAAATTACTTCTGTCAGTCTTTTTTGTTTTGCTAAGGACAAACGCCACTGTCTTTATCTCTCTTCTCTGTGCCATGCTTGGTTGGTGTCCTTGATACTTTTGAGTTTTGTACTCTTCGAGATTTTTTAACAGATTTTTATTTACTCCTGACTAGTAGAGTATTACAGCAATGTGCTGTTCACCCTGTTAAAGTGAAAATCAAGGAGAGATTTATCTCATGGTATAATACTTCCCTAGCAGGACCAGGGCCCTAAGTCCCCTGGCACAACCATCAATCAATGAATAGGTACATAAGTAAATTTAGTAACTCTGTTGGTGTTTAGTATGTTTACAGTGTTATGCAACCGTCACCTTTGGCTAAGCCTAAAACACTTGGTTACTCCAAAATAAAACCCTGCACTAATAGGTAGTTACTACCAATCCCCTTTGCCTTTGCCTTTGCCATGGCAAACACTAGTCTACTCTGTTTTCTGGATTTGCCTGTTTCATGTGTATAGACTCAATATGTGATCATTTCTGTCTGGCTTTTTAGTGCTATTATTAATTATAATTAGTATTAATTACTGGCATTTACTGTAAAGTGTCATCTTAAAGTATTTTCTATTTTAAATGGTAATATTTGTTATTTCAGATGTAGCCAGTGAAAAACAAAGACGACTTCTGTATAACTTAGAAATGGAACAGATGGCCAAGACAGCTAAAGCACTCATGGAAGCTGTGAGCCATGTTCAGGCACCTTTTACAAGTGCAACACACTTGGAGCACGTGAGGCCTATGTTTAAGGTTAGAATTACTAGTAACTTTGTCACAGTATATATTTATATATAATTTTACTTAGTATATTTTTAAGTATAGTAATAGAGCCTATTTGATATAGAAGAAAGTCTCTGTTTATTTAGAGTTTAATTAATACAAATTATTTCTGTATTAAAGTGAAAGACAGTATGCAGTGTAAGTAATTGGTAAAAGTGTAATTTCAGGAATTAGAAATAGAAGAAAACTAATTTTTTCCATCTCCCAAAAGCTATCAGTTGTGACTAGCTTCTTGGCTAGGTAGGACTTCATGGCCACTACTCTTTCACTGTACCACATTTTGTCTGGCTTGAGTTTGTGCACGTTTTGTGTGTGCTGTCACAGTTCTGTAAATTCATATGTGCACCTGCACTATTGTGTCTAGAAAACACTGTTCTTAGTAAGATCTGGAGAGGACAGGAACTCCACAAGGAGAGCAACAGAACCAGAAAATTTGAACACAGGGGTCTTTCCAGAGACTCATACTCCAACCAAGTACCATGCATGGAGATAACCTAGAATCCCTGAACGTAGCCCATGGCAGCTCAGTATCTAAGTGGGTTCCCTGGTAATGGGAAGAGGGACTATCTCTGACGTAAACTCAGTGGCTGGCTGTTTGATCACCTCCCCCTGAGGGGAGAACAGCCTTGCCAGGCCACAGAAGATGACAATGCAGCCACTCTTGATGAGATCTGATAGACTAAGATCAGAAGGAAGGAAAAGAAGACCTCCCCTATCAGTGGACTTGGGGAGGGGCATGTGTGCAGAAGGGGAAGGAAGGGAGGGGCTGGGAGGGGAGGAGGGAGGGGCTTATGGGGGGATACAAAGTGAATATAGTGTAATTAATAAAAGTAAAAAAAAGAAAGAAAACACTGTCCTTGAAGTCATCCACCTCTTCTGGCTCACTCTTTCCTCTCTTCCATATACATCCCTGTCTTGTGGGAGGGAACTGTCATATAGACCTTCCATTTAAAGCTGAGCATTTCCAAATCTCTTATATTCTGCCTGTTGTCTAGTTGCGAATCAGTATTCTGCAAAAAGAAGCTTCTCTGATGAAGATTGAGTGATGCACTTCTATGTAGATATAAAAATATGTCATCAGGAGTCACTTTGTTGATATGTTCATTTAGCAGAGTAAAGGTAGAAGGTTTCTCCCTAAGGCCCATGATCTGTCTAGTCCCAGGTGTGCATTACATCTCATGGAATTGGCCTTAAATCCATTTTTTAAAGTGGTTGGTTGCTCTCATAAGATCTATGTCACTATTGCACTAGTGAGCATAACTTGCCAGGCAGGGACACTATTGTAGCTGGGTAAGATGATTGATTTTCTCTTCTAGTAGCCTCTCTAGCACCTTCCAGATGTATAAACACTAGCCCATAGAGTTGAAGCTTCCAGTTGAGAACCAGCTAGATTTCTCCTTTTCTGTGATTACGTGTGTTATGTCTTCAGTGATAGGGTCTTAACTGTCAAGTTGTGGAAGGTAACCAGTGGTTTTGTCAGTAGCTTGTAATATTAGGTGTGGGAGCTGTAGGAATCCTGTGGGATCACATAGGCCAGCATATGAGACATGTGGTGTCTAATTGGGGTATTGTCCCCCATTATTATGGTAACTGCATTTAAACTCATTTTACATATAAACTACATATATATATATGTAGTTGTTTTCCATGTAGCTTTTCAAAGGACCTTTCGTGCTAGATATCCCCTCCATTTTTCCTTTGTACTTTGTCCTCTCTCCACCTCCCATATAATTTTCCTGTTCTGTCTGTTTTGTTTTGTTTTGTTTTGTTTTGTTTTGTTTTGTTTTGTTTTTGTAAGGCTAAACTATTTCCCATTCCTTGGCTTTTTCTCCCCACTGCTCCCTTACAGCTAACTAACCTCTGACGGTTGGTTTTTCTAAATGAAACACATCTAAAATATAAGCCTAACATCCCATATGAGACAAAACGTGCACACATTTGTCCTTGTAAGTCAGGGTTACATCACTCAGGATGATTGTTTCTAATTCCATCTTTCTTCCTGTAAAATTCATTCTTTCTTTCCCCCCACCCCCAAGAAGGGTTTCTCCGCAACAGAGCCCTGGCTGTTCTGGACTCCCTTTTTAGACTAGTAGACTAGGCTGGTCTCGTACTCACAGAGACTGCCTCCGCCTCCTGAGTGCTGGGGTTAAAGGCATGCGTCACTGCACCTGGTGCTTTTTCTTAACAGCTGAATAATATTCCATTGCGTAAATGTAACACTGTTTTCTTTACCCACGCATCTCTTGGCAGACATCTAGGCTATTTCTAATTTCTAGCTATTATGAATAGAGCAGCAATGGAGATGATGAATGAACAGTGTCTCTGGTAGGATGAAGCATCCATTGGTTATATTCCCAAAAATGGTATAGCTGGATCTTGAGGTATATTGATTCCCAGCTTCCTAAGTAACTGCCACAGTGATTTCCATAGTGGTTGTACAAATTTACACTCCCACAAGTAAGTGGGTGAGTATTCCACTTACCCCACATCCTCACCAGCATGAATTTTCATTTTTATTGGCCATTTTGACTGGAGTAAGATGCAAAGTAGTTTTAATTTGTTTTATAATATTTATTTATTTATTTATTTATTTATTTATTTATTACAATTTATTCACTTTGTAGCCCCCCCCACACTGTAATCCCCTCTCTTGTCTCCTCCTAGTCTCACTCTCTCTCCCTCTTTAACCCTCAGTGCCCTTTCCTTAGTCCCCTGTTAGGCAAGTGCCTCCTCCCCTTCCCTTTGACCCTACCCAGTCTCATCAGGAGTGGCTGCATCATCTTCCTCTGTGGCCTAGTAAGACTGTGGGGAGGTGATCAAAGAGCCAGCCACTGAGTTCATGTCAGAGGCAGTCGCTGTTCCCATTACTAGGGAACCCACTTGGAGACTGAACTGCCTCTGATGGCTAATATTGAACTTTTTTTTTAGTGTTTCTCAGCCATCTTTTGAGTATTCTGTTTAGTTTTGTACCCCATATTTTAATTAGATTTTTTAATGTTCATGTTTTAAAATTCTAAATATATTCTAGACACTAATAATTCTCTGTCAGATAGATAATTGGCAAAAATATTTTTTCTACTTCTTCTTTCACTTGGATCCTAGTATCTTTTGCTGTACAAAAGCCCAGTCTTAATACCTATATTTTCAGTCTTAATACCTATATTTTCAGGGTTCTATTCAGAAAGTTTTCCCAATGCCAGTGAGTTCAGGCATATTACCTATTTTTTCTTTGTCCAAATCAGGATATCAGGTCTTATGTGGATGTCTTTAACCACACATTTTTTTTAATGTAAGCATTATTATTTTATGAGGGAAGAGACTTTCCATATTCCTAACATCTAGTACAGTTATTGGTTTGTAATTGCTCAAGAAATAAGTATTGATTGGGGGAAAGGCCTAGATAATTTCTAATTTTCTATACTGTGGTTTATGATAATAAGGATATTAATATGAGAACATTTTTGTATATTGCTAAACCATATCTCAGATTTATACAATTATGTGCAGACAGTAGTTTCACAATCTGCTCAGTATTATTTAGGTATAAGTTGATAGAGAATTCATTGTCTTGGATTAATCATAATCTTAATAAAGATAAATCTTTTCCCATTAACTTAAAAACCATGTATATTTTTCTTCTTAAGCTATATCAAACATTTTCAACGTGAAGTATGCTTTTTCTGTCTCAGAATATATACTTGATTGCTTCCGTGCAATACTTTGTAATTGATAAATTACAAAGTTCTTGTAATTTATTACAAAGTTCTTGATACTTGCGTATCTCTGAAGCAGCATCTTCAAGTGTTGCAGAAAGAATTGAGGAACTGCAGTTTGTGTGCTGTGTACAGATTTTAAAATTTTGCCTTTAAACTTCATGAACCATGGAAGAAAAGTTTCAAGTAATTCTTTTTTCCTTAAGTTTCTTGAACCTATTTTTAAAAAATACCGTTTCTATAATGCATTGGTAAAATAACATTTTCATCTTTTAATTTTTTTGTACATATTGCTCTGCTTCTCAGTTAACTATATGAAAAGCAACATAATTTTATGTCAGTTATGTAGATTTCTGTTGTTTGTTGTCCATACTAAGCAAGTGCTCTACCATTGAGCAACTTTACCAAGTTCTTTACTTTTTAGACCAAAGTATCTCAGATTGGCCTTGAACTCACAGTCCCGACTCTACCTCTGAAGTCCTCAGATTACAGATGTGGACCAGGGCCTGCTGAGTTTAAAATTCAAATAAATACTCCCTTCCAAAGTTTGTGATGAACAGTTTATTCAATATTTTAAATACTGTCCAACGAGGAATCAAATATTGCTTCCTTAATGTAAATACTTAACAGTAAAAGACAGGCTGAGTGATGTTTGGAGAGCAAGCTTTGAAAAAAGTAGGGTAACTTGTTGCAACTAGGAAAATGATTCAGGGATTGTATTGGAGCTAAAGAATCTGGATTATTGCAAAGGTCAGTGCTTGGAAAGAGAAATTAATTTTAAATTAATGATAAGACTTTATATGAATGTTGACTATTCCTGTGTTTTTTATTGTGAATAATTTTATAGATACATTCTTAAAATACATCTAAGGTCATTACCAAATATATGATCATTTCCATTTATTATATTATTAAACATAATTTTCTTTTCTCTTTAAGAAAGCTTTCTTGCTTACAATGCCAAGAACCTCAATTATCACTTAATATAGCATGTTATTTTAAATTTTTAATTTTTCTAGTTGGCTTGGACACCTTTTCTGGCTGCTTTCAGTGTGGGTCTACAAGACTGTGATGATACTGAAGTAGCCTCTCTTTGCCTAGAAGGGATAAGATGTGCAATCAGAATTGCATGCATTTTCAGCATTCAGGTAACAAAGAATTTTACCTTTATAGCCAGTTTTGAAAACATATGCCATCAGTATAGTTCAACTCATACTATTTTTCTCTGACTTTCTTAAAAAACAGCTTCAAATTTGTGATAAAATTTAAAATTTAAACTGCTCTGATAGTACAGTTCTGTATGATATTTCTAAATATTGTATTTTAGATGCCTTTTAACTTAAACCTAGTTACCAGAACTGGTTATCTTTAAAAGAACTAAGTATTTAACATACTTTTCATGAAGACAGTCCTTTCTAGGGGCTTATGGACTTTAAGAATGACTCTTAGATAGACTCTTTTTTTTTCTTAGCTCATTTCATATTTCATTGTGAATGTTATAACTTAGTACATTACAAAATACAGCCTAGCTGAAGAAGAAAAAAATGAACAAATTTATAGATCAGATTTTTGCTAATATAATTGAAAGAAAATTTTCAGTTTATTTTCACTGTATGAATTTATTTGTTGACTACTGATAATCTCATTGAACTGTATCTAGGTTTAACTCTCTCTCTCTTTTTTTGTAGCTGGAAAGAGATGCTTATGTCCAAGCACTAGCCAGATTTACCTTACTTACAGTGAGTTCTGGTATTACTGAAATGAAACAGAAGAATATCGACACAATAAAAACACTCATCACAGTGGCTCACACTGATGGAAATTATTTAGGAAATTCATGGCATGAGGTAGAAACACTTATACCTTTGCAATTCAGTTTATAAAATGAATGGATGCTAAATCTTCTACCACTAATATGCTTAATTATGAAAAATACATTTTAAATAAACAGCTTTGGTGGTGATTAATAATTTAATCTGTTTTAAATCCTAACTGCATATATTTTAACATACATATTTTTAAAATCTCAATTTTTTTCTTTTTGTATTGTAGATACTGAAGTGCATCAGTCAGTTGGAGCTGGCACAACTTATAGGAACTGGAGTGAAGCCTCGGTATATCTCTGGGACAGTGCGAGGCAGGGAAGGGTCTCTCCCCGGGACCAAAGAGCAGGCTCCTGATGAATTTGTTGGTCTGGGACTAGGTGAGAGGTTTTAAGTTCCTTTAAGAAAGTATAAAAAAAAATCAATCTCCACATTATGCTATTTTAATTTTGACAATGAAATATAATTGGAGAAGTTGCCCTTTGCCTAATGTAATAGAGAAAAACAAGATGACTAGCAATTTTTTTTTTTTTTTTTTTTTTGCTTGGTCTGGATTACAGTATTAAATGCTACTTAGTTTCTTTGTGACTACGTAAAGGATACACTCAACTTAATTGTTTCTAAGACTAAGCAAGTAATGTGTAGGTTGGTATAAGATAAGAGATAATTGGAGCAACTGGTGAAATCATTCACATTCAAACTTTTTAAAGCCACTGTGTAGGCCCACCCAAACTCTTTATCTTCCTGCCTTCATCTCCCAAATTCTGGGATTATAAGCATGCACCACTATGCTAGTCTTCTAAGCCATTTGCTTGTTTGTTTGAGATAAGCTCTTGCTATATAGCCTTGGCTATCTGGAGCTCCCTATGTAGAGCAGATTGACCTTGAACTCACAGAAATCCTTCTGCATCTCCTCCTGAGCTGGGATTAAAACTGCAGTGGGATTTAAGGCATATTAAAGGATGGAACCTCTTCCCCAAGCTTTCAGAAAAGCTTGAAGGGACCAGTAGTACAAATGAAAATAGTAGCAAAAGTAGATGCCAAAAAAAAAAATCATATATATTTTCAGTCATGAATAGAAAGAATCCCGCCAAGGAAGAAGCTTAAACTTTGACCTTGACATCTGTACTTGTGGGCTTGAGTTCTGTAATTTTTTTCATTCTTATGTGCCAGCTACTGTAGTTCTAGATTCAGTTCCCACCATTGCAAACTAAAGACACCATCTAAATGGAGGATTGTTAGGACTAAATAAGAATATATATATTATATATATGTGATTGGACTTAGCACAGTGCCTGTTGCATCAGAGATTAGGGAACAGTAACTGACCATCCTCCCCACACCTCACATCCATCTAGCCAGAGCATGACTTCAGGAGCAGTAAGGAATACGCCAGAGATCCAGCAGTATTTATTTTTTAGGCTCTACAATATAACATTACATTGTGAACATTTCTTGTCTTTATCCTTTAGTAATTTCTGTTGTTGTTAGCCATCCTAAGGAAATCTAAAATGGTTTCAAATCTAAAAATGTGTCCACAGGGAAAGATAAAGGACTATGACCATGTTTTAACTTCAGGGAGGATTGAATAAAATTAGTTATAGGTCACAAGACACTTTTCTTAAAGCATTCTTATAAGCACTCAGAATTCTCCTCACACCACTCCATTCTTAGACTCTGTTTTGACAGCCTTCCTTTGCTATCTAGGAGATTTGATTCCAAGGCCGGTGGAGATACCCAAATTCTGGATACTCAAATTCTTCGCATAAAGAATGTATCCTGCTATGCATTTTCAGTCATCTCTAAACAGCTTATAATACCAAATAGAAAATAAATTCTATATAAATAGTTGTACAACATGAGTAGAAATAAAAAACTTTTGGGGGAGGCAGAGGCATGCAGATCTCTGTGAGTTTGAGGCCAGCCTGGTCTACAAATCAAGTCCAGGACAGCCAGGAAAAAAACCCTGTCTCAAAAAAAAAAGGAAAAAAATTGTATAGTGTAGTACTGGTACAGTTTTTCTCCCAAAATATTTATTTTTTAATTTTTATTTTTCTTTATTTTTTTATTTTCTGTGCATTGGTGTTTTGCCTGCATGTATGTCTTTATGAGGGTGTTGGATCCCCTGGAACTGGAGGTACAGATAGTTGTGAGCTGCCATGTGGGTGCTGGGAATTAAACCCAGTTTCTCTGGAAGAGCAGCCAGTGCTCTTAAGTATTGAGCTATCTCCATCCCCCTCAACTTACTTGTTTGTTTGCTTGCTTGCTTGTTGTTTTTTGTTTGTTTGTTTGGTTGGTTGGTTGGTTGTTTGGTTGGGTTTTGTTGGTTGGTTTGTTTTTGTTTAGACAGAGTTTCTCTGTGTAGTCCTGGCTTTTGGAACTTACTCTGTGGATCAGGTTGGCCTCAAACTCACCTACCTGTGCCTCCCAAGTGCTGCGATTAAAGGCCTGTGCCAATAGCACCTGAGGTTTTTTGTTTTTTGTTTTTTATTACAATATAATTAAATCATTTCCCCTTTACTTTCTTCCCTTTAATCCCGCTGCAGAAAGTCCCTCAAGTATTTTTGATAGATATGAAATTCATACGTAGAGGTCAAACTGTATGTAACAGAAGTCTGTAGCTTTATGTTTTAGAAATAGAAACTTTAAAATCATCAAGAACATCAAGCCAAGGGAGGGATGTCATGATGATTTAGCCTTGCTTGCTGCCCAGTCTCATGATCTCAGTTGGGTTATCTCCAGCACTGCAAAACTAACAAGCAACCCAGCTCAAAAATAAAAAACATTTAGCTTGCCATGTAGATACATACCATAATCCCAGCTTTTGAGAGACCAAGGTAGAAAGATGACAGCTTTAAGTAGCCTAGGCAACACAATGAAACTGTCCACCTGCTTCCAAAAAAGAGTCAAAGTATATCATTTTGAAATTTGTGTTATAGGCCTTTTGCTGTATATTAATACTTGAAAATTTAGTGACTGGTGTTCTGAGAATACATACAGCATGTATATGTATCTTAACATATATGAGTAATTTGGTAAAATAGAAGTTGTCTGTTGCTACTCTACTATCGTACATCTCTGTGAAAGATGTTCCATGTTTGTAAAATAGGTTCTTTGAATTCCTAGACATTTTATACATTCTTTGATTCCTTTAATTATGTTTTATAAATGACTATGTCACATTAAATATAAAAAGCTTAAGACCTCTTTACAACATATATTTCAGTTGATACACAACTCAAGTTATGTGATGATTGACATTATTTTCTCTGATAATGTTTTCTTCATGCAGTTTCTACTTGCTATATATGTTAAATGTTCTTTGGCTGTTTTTGTGTACTAACTGTGTTACTCTTGTCAGTTACTCACACTTTCATCCTTGACTTCTTTTTTTTTAGTTACATTTCATTAACTCTGTATCTCAGCTGTATCACGCTCCCTCATTCCCTTTCAATCCTTCCCTCCCTCATCTCCTCCCTACCCATTTCCAAGTCCACTGATTGAGGAGGACCTCCTCCCCTTTCATCTGACCCTGTTTTATCAGGTATCTTCAGGACTGGCTGCAAAGTCCTCCTCTGTGGCCTAGCAGGACTGCTCCTCCTTTTGGGGGTGGGGAGGTCAAAGAGCCTGCCATTGAGTTCATGTCAGAAATAGTCCCTGTTCCCCTTACTATGGGAAACCAATTGGTTACTGAGCTACCACAGGCTACATCCAAGCAGAGGTTCTAGGTTATATCCTTACATGGTCCTTGGTGGAGTATCAGTCACAGAAAAGACCCCTGTGACAGATAAATTTGGTCCTTCTGGAGCTCCTATCCTTTCCACGTCATACTAACTCCCCTTTCTTTAATACGATTCCCTGCACTCTGCCGAAGGTTTGGTTATAAGTCTTAGTCTCTGCTTTGATACACTGCTAGGTAGAGTCTTTCAGGTTCCCTCTGTGGTAGGCTCCTGTCCTGTTACTTGTTTTCTCCTATGTCCAATGCCCATCCTATTTGTCTTTCTAAGTGAGGATTGACCATCTAACCCCGGATCCTCTTTCTTGTTTATCTTCTTTAGGTGTATAGATTTCATTATGTTTATCATATCTTACAGGTCTATATAAGTGAGTATATACCATGTGTGTCTTTCTCCTTCTGGGATACCTCACTCAGAATGATCTTTTCTAGATCCCACCATTTGCCTGCAAATTTCATGATTTCCTCATTTTTGATTACTGAGTAGTATTCCATTGTGTAAAAGTACCACAGTTTCTGTATCCATTCCTCCGTTGATGGACATCTGGGTTGTTTCCGGGTTCTGGCTATTACGAATAAAGCTGCTACAAACATGGTTGAGCAAATGTCCTTGTTGTGTACTTGAGCAATTTTTGGGTATATGCCTCATCCTTGACTTCTTATGTTACAGAAACACTCAGTTTATCTCCCATATATATGTCTTCCTATTTCAATATGTTGCCTAGTTATTTCTTGGCTTATTTGTGGAAAGATATGGAACATGTCAGTCTTATTAAAAGGACAAGTGATTCTGTTTCTAAATTACTGCATTGCCGGGTGTGCTGGTACATCCTTGTTATCCTAGCACTTGGGAAACCCATGTGTGTTACACAGTGAGACTCTTTATAAGAAAAAGACAGACAAGAAAAAGGTACTACATTAGATATGACAGTCATTCTAAAGATGCAACCCACTTGGTAGAGTGCTTGCCTGTCATTTATAAGGTCCTGGGTTTGATTCCCCACCACCAAATCAGAAAGGTGTGACAACCAGAACATGTCTAGTTTCTAGTTTCTTTAGACCTTGTTTGGAGGTTTTGGTGGAGTTGCAAGCAATTCATTTTTTTTCATCTTTTTTTTAATCATTTTTAAATTTATTACAATTTATTCACTTTGTATCCCAGCTGTAGCCCCCTCACTTGTCCTCTCCCTCCTTCTCCCATGCCCAGTCCACTGATAGGGGAGGTGGTCCTCCCCTTCCATCTGACCCTAGTCTATCAGGCTTTATCAGGACTGGCTGCATTGTCTTCCTCTGTGGCCTGGTAAGGCTATCCCTCCGAGGGATAGGGGGAGGTGATCAAAGAGCCAGCCACTGAGTTCATGTCCGAGACAGTCCCTGTTCTTCTTACTAGGGAGCCTATTTGGAGACTGAGCTGCCATGGGCTACATCTGTGCAGGGGTTCTAGGTTATCTCCATGCGTGGTCCTTGGTTGGAGTATCAGTCTCAGAAAAGACTCCTGGGCCCAGATATTTTGGTTCTCTTGCTCTCCTTGTGGAGCTCCTGTCCCCTCCACATCTTTCTATCTCCCCCTTCTTTCATAAGATTTTCTGCACTCTGCCCAAAGTTTGGCTACGAGTCTCAGCATCATTTCGATACCCTGCTGGGTAGAGTCTTTCAGTGGCCCTCTGTGGTAGGTTCCTGTCCTGTTCCCTGTTTTCTCCCTCTTCCAATGTCTATCCTGTTTGCCTTTTGAATGAGGATTGAGCATCTTACCCAGGGTCCTCCTTCTTTCTTAGCTTCTGTAAGTGTACAGATTTTAGTATGATTATCCTATATTATATGTCTAATATCCAATTACAATTGAGTGTATACCATGTGTGTTTTTCTGCTTCTGGGATACCTCACTCAGGATGATCTTTTCTATTTCCCACTATTTGCCTGCAAATTTCATGATTTTCTTGTTTTTAATTGCTGACTAGTATTCCATTGCGTAAATGAACCACAGTTTCTGTATCCATTCCTCAATTGAGGGACATCTGAGTTGTTTCCAGATTCTGGCTCTTTGAATAAAGATGCTATGAACATGGTTAAGCAAATGTCGTTGTTGTGTATGAACATATTATGGATATATGCCCAGGAGTGGTAAAGCTGGATCTTGAGCTGGCAGCATGCTTAATTGTCTGAAAAAGTGCCACATTGATTTCCATAATGGTTGTAGAAGTTTACATTTCCACCAGCAATGGAGGAGAGTACCCCTTCCTCCACATCTCCTCCAGCATGTATTGTCACTTGAGTTTTTGATCTTAGCCATTCTGATGGATATAAGGTGAAATCTCAGGGTTGTTTTGATTTGCATCTCCCTGATGACTAAGGATGTTGATCATTTCTTTTAAGTGTTTCTCTGCCATTCGATATTCCTCTACTGAGAATTCTCCGTTTAGCTCTGTACTCCATTTTTTTAATTGGATTACTTAGTTTGTTGGTGTTTAACTTCTTCAGTTCTTTATGTATGTATTCTGGATATTAGCCTTCTGTCAGATGTAGGGTAGTTGAAGATATTTTCCCAGTCTGTAGCCTGTCGTTTTGTTCTGATCAATGTCCTTTGCTTTACAGAAGCTTTTCAGTTTCATAAGGTTCCATTTATTGATTGTTACTCTTAGAGCCTGTGCTGTTGGTGTTCTGTTCAGGAAATTGTCTCCTGTGCAAATGAGGTCAAGGCTCTTCCCCACTTTTTCTTCTAACAGATATAGTGTGTCTGGTTTTATGTTGAGGTCTTTGATCCACTCGGACGTTAGTTTTGTGCAGGGTGATAAGTATGGATCTATTTGCATTTTTCTACATGTAGATAATCCAGTTAGACCAGCACCATTTGTTAAAGATCATATCTTTTTTCTATTGTATGGTTTTGGCATTTTTGTCAAAAATTAGGTGTTCATAAGTGTGTGGGTTTATTTCTGGGTCCTCTGTTCGGTTCCATTGATCCACCATTCTGTTTCTATGCCAGAACCATGCAGTTTTTATTACTGTTGCTCTGTAGTATAGCTTGAGATCAGGGATGGAGATCCCTCCAGAAGATCTTTTATTATAAAGGATTGTTTTAGTGATTCTGGGTTTCTTGTTATTCTATATGAAGTTGAGAATTTTTCTTTCAAAGTCTGTAAAGAATTGTGTTGGTAACTTGATGGGAATTGCATTGAATCTGTAGATTGCTTTTGGTAAGATGGCCTGTTTTACTATGTTAATCCTGCCAAGCCATGAGCGTGGGAGATCTTTCCATCTTCTGATATCTTCTTCTATTTCTTTCTTCAGTATTCATATATTCTTAACCAAAAACCAGTCTTTCATGGGGCTGGAGAGACGTCTCAGAGGTTAAGAGCACTGGCTGCTCTTCCAGAGGTTCTAAGTTCAATTCCCAGCAACCCCATGGTGGCTCACAGCCATCCATAGTGATATCTGGCCCCTCCTCTAGTGTGCAGGTGTATGTGCAGTCAGAACATTCATACATAAAGTCAAGAAATCTTTCTTTAAAAAGTTTTCCTCTGGGGGAGAAATTGCCCTCTTGATCTGAGCACGTGGCTTTTGGGAGAGGGTATATTTGGAGATGTAAGGAAGGAAGGGAACATCCAGGATCCAGCCATATCAGCCTAATAAACCAACGCTGATGGTCAGTGGGGTGACAGATGTTACTGCTGATCACCTTATATCCTCTAGTGTCAGTACAGTCTATCTCCTCCTCTTCTCTCCCTTCTTTGTGCCTCCTGACCAGTTTGTCATTATGACCACATAGAGTAGCTTAAGATATGACATAGGTTTACATGCTCCCCTTAGTGTAAATAACTAGTCCGTCTTTCTGATTGCTTCTCCTTTAGCTTCTTTTTTATGCCTTCAGTGTAGCACAATTTAATATTTCATCATATATGAAGAGTTACCATGGACCAACAGCCCTATTCTCTTATCAACATTAGTCTTAGTTAACAAACAAACACATATACATAAATATATACACACACACATATATATATATGTCATGTCTTTGTATACTGCTGAGTTCTTAGACTGTAATTTTAATTCAGTGACTTAAGTGATATCTGCTGTGTTTTCATTCAGAAGAGAATTTAGTATTTGGTCAGTAGGATCAACAAATAATTTTTAAGTACCCATTTAGGGTTTAATATTGATTAGGGTAGAAACATGAAAAATGTATATGACTTAGTTCTTAACTTTTAGACTTTTGTGCTGTATGAATAATTCTACTCTGCCTAGTATTTTGCTGTGTGAGGTAAATGAGAACAATTGAGTGAAATCCTTAATTGGACACTCACATTGGGTATGATGATTGACACAACATGAATAAAGACACTCATTGATTAAAATGTTAAAGGGTACTTACGTGTCAGGCTGAAGAATTTCTACCCTAAAATAATAAGTAAAAGGAAGTTGAAAGTTTGGAAGTATTGGTCTTGTGAAAGGGTGAAGTGAAGAAGATATTATAGAGAGAAATAAATCTGGGAACTTTGAGCAGCTGAGGACTGAGACTGTGAGAGCCTAAACTATATAGGAATGGAAATGTGTAGATAATTTGAAAAACAGAACAAAGATCTCAATGTAAAATGAAAACTAAGCTGCATGCCTTCTTACTCCAAGAAGAAAGAACTGGGGCACTGCCACAGCCAGTTCAAGCCAAACTAAACTCCAGCAGTATGAATAACTCCATGTCCATTGCTTAGGATTCACTCAAGATCTGGGTTCCAAAGAGCTTGAAAGTCTCTTCAGTTCACAGCATGTGTAGCTTGTCACAGGCTCAGGCTGGCTGCCCTGCACAGCTGCTGCTGTCCCTGGCAGCTATCCCATGGTATTGGCATGTCCAAAACTACTAGGGTCTCTGCTGCAAGGGGTCTGCACACACCTCGTTTCAGGTCTCTACCCTGCCACATAGCCTTAGCCTCTCCCCATGACACCTTCAGTCCTGGGCTTCTGCTTCAGCTGAGGCTGCGCTATCACCAGTGGCCTCCCTGACAGCTCAGCGCCAAGCTCAGCTGCTCCTCAAGACCCCTTCATGCCTTTACAACTGTGCCTCCTGGGAGACTCTTACATATTACCAAGTTCAACTGCCAGCAATAAGATGCAGCTTTAGCTCCTGGAACACAGCACTTCTGTGTGCTGACCTTGAGGAAACTCTTTCTAGAAAATTGTAGGTTAATGATGCTGGTTTCTTTCTAATCATCACTAATTTCTTAGCTGTCTGGTGTCGATAGTCCCCATCTTTACCTCCAGACAACACAGATTCTTAACACAGTATCACACACACTGCCCAGGAGAGACTGAAAAGGACCCAAACTCTCCTGTGAAACATCACAAGCCAGGGCTCTATCATCTGTACTGTTTTTAATCATTATTCTTATTCTTAGTTTCCACAACAGCTTGCTAAAGCTTTGAATACTCGGTGGCTTTTCTAGCCCATGTTCCTTCCACAATCCTCTTGCCCCCACCCCTTACCCCAACAGCATGTTCGAGTTTGTTAAAGTAACACTCCACTTATGCTAACAGTTTCTGTCTGAGTTAGGACTTCTATTGCTGTTATAAAGTACCATGACCAAAAACAACTTGAGGAGGAAAGGGTTTATTCATATTACACTGTCAGGGGAGTCAGGGCAGGAATTCAGGGAACCTGAAGACCTGAACATCATGATAACAGAAACCATGGAGGACATCTGCTTATGGGCCAGAGGTTGTTCAAGCCTGCTTTCTTACAGAACCCAGCACCACCAAGCCAGAGGTGGTACTGTCCACAGTGAACTTGGCCCTCTTGCATCAGTCATCAGTCAAGAAAATGTACCACTGGCCATCTGGTCTAGGCATTTTCTCAGTTGAGCTTCCCTCTTCTCAAAGGATTCTAGTTGTGTCAAGCTGACATAAAACTAGCTAGCACGCAGTCCAAAGATAGCCCTTAAGTACAGCTTAAAATCTAGGAATATTGTTTCACTGTCTTAACATGGAACAGTTTTGGAAGGAAAGGAAAATGATAAGAAAATGTTAGTGTATACAAAGAATTTTCAATAAACCCTTTTAAATACGTTGGAGATTAAATGACAGAAAATCTAATGTGACCAACCAGAATCATCCACAAAAGAACATTTCTTAAGGATTAAGGAAGATTTTGTCCAGTACCACTAATTTTGTGAACTAAATTCTTAGTGCCCTTAATTTGTGTGATCCTTGCAAATATGTCTTGGTTATTTTGTAGTCTATCTCACTGAGCACAAGTATGTATCCTTGATCTGTAACTGTCATTGCTGTTGCCCAGTGCATCGTTTCTTTGTTAGGAAAATAACTGACTTTAGAAAGTGTTTTAGAGTTCCTAACTGCACTCATTCCTTGAATTGTTTTCTAACTAAAAATGGTGTGTGCTCCCTCACGTGTGGCAGTTGGAGGAAATGTGGACTGGAAGCAGATAGCGAGTATTCAGGAGTCTATTGGAGAAACCAGCTCTCAGAGTGTCGTGGTTGCTGTAGATAGGTAAGTTGTTCACTTTCTCCCTTTTTACTTGGAGACTAGTTCAGCCCTATTTTGTTCCTTGTTTAAAATATTTTAAGTTTGCCAAAGTAACTTTTAGAAAGTAATGGAAGACTTTTGTGATATGATTTTGATGATGCAGTAACTTTAATTTTGGTTTCACATATGTAAAATACAGGAAAGATTTTAATTATATAAAAATGTGTTATAATTAGTGCTGAAAATATTAAGGAAATATTCTTGATTAAAAAAAAAAACCACAAATCTCTCTTCTAGAGAATTATTTCTTTTTTTTGACCCTTGGACATTAAGTTTAATTTATCTTTCTGAGTACATGGTTTAAAATAGCATTATAGATAAAGTGAATGGGTTTTACTGGAGATTCTCATATATTTCTTTGAATAGGTATTCAAAATATTTGTATTCTATATACTTCCAGGTAGATGTTCCCAAAATTGAAACCACGTTTTATAACACTGGCATTCAACTTTTTAAAAACTACTTAGATGTAAAGCTTTCAAAATGTATCAGTTTTTACTTGATGGTCGAGAGACTTAGGATAATTCATTATTTACTTCAGATAAAACTGGAGGCAGGGGGAAGTGTGCACCTGTGCTCATCCTCACAACTGGCTAGCTTTGTATTAGTGATTACAATGTCGGCTTTATTCTTTAATTCATAGAGAAATTTGGGGGATAGAACCAGCCTATGGTCTGACCAGAGTCCTTCTTCCTCTGTACAGCTACAGACGTGGGTAATAGCTGCCATTTTTTTCCCAAGCTCTAGCTTCCATTCAAATGATGTTCTTGTCTTCTAGAAAGTCATCTTTGTTGTCATTATGAGAATCTATTTAGATATTCCAAGAATCTTGAATAAATGCCTCCATAGGCTGCTGTCCCCACACACAGCTTAGCTTTAGTGGAACATGGCTACAAATAGAGTGGCCCCTCAGAGGCTACCATAGTGAGTAGAAATTTGAATGCCCTTATCCAGGTTGCATGTCCCCCTGTCTTCTACCATCAGCCTGACCAGGTCTGCGTAGCCTCTGGTGGCTGTAGTACTTCTCTGACCTTCTTGTCTCTGTTCTACATTTTTTTGCTGTTATCACAGTCTGCTGCACCCTTTCCTTGGGATTGCAGTCTCCATCTCCATTTTACTGTTCTACACCTTGCCACTTGCTTTTTTCAGTTAAATCCTCATTTCTTTGTCTTCTCTGTTGTTCTTTTCTATTTAATTTTTTTTTTCATTCTGGTATGTTTTGCTTGTGGTTTTGCCTTCTATGAGAACAGCTCTAGTTTGAGAGAAATCAGCTGATCACATATTTTCTTTGGTTGAGATGAGAGCTTTGTAGTTTTTCTGTATTTTATGTTCTAGGTTCAGTTTAACCACCAGGCTAAAAGGTATGCAGTTCTCTTGATTTTCTCCCATAATTGTTTTTTGCCAAGTTTTTAATTATTTACTTCATTTCACCCAAATGAACGATACATAAAGACTTAAGTGATACCTTATCAGGAGCTGTGATTTTACAGTTTTTAGCCTGCTTTTGTTTCTTTTTTTTTTAATTATTATTATTATTGGTTTTTTCTTTTTAATGTAATTTTTTATTACAATTTATTCACTTTGTATCCCAGCTGTAGCCCCCATCCTCATCCCCTCCCATTCCCACCTTTCCTTCCCCCTTTATCTCTTCCCATGCCCTTCCTCCAGTCCACTGATAGGGGAGGTCCTCCTCCCCTTCCATCTGACCCTAGTCTATCAGGTCTCATCAGGACTGGCTGCATTGTGTTCCTCTGTGGTTTGGTAAGGCTGCACCCCCTCAGGGGGACATGATCAAAGAGCAGGCCACTGAGTTCATGTCAGAGACAGTCCCTGTTCCCCTTACTAGGGAGCCTATTTGGAGACTGAGCTGCCATGGGCTACGTCTGTGCAGGGGTTCCAGGTTATCTCCACGCATGGTCCTTGGTTGTAGTATCAGTCTCAGAAAAGACTCCTGGGCCCAGATATTTTTTTTTTGGTTCTCTTATTCTCCTTGTGGAGCTCCTGTCCCCTCCAGGTCTTTCTATCTCCTCCTCAATTCTTGTTATTACACTGAAGTTTAAAATCAGGTGAATATGAGATATTCAGATTGTGTTAGTGAAGAAAACTAGAATATATTGAAAAAGTTTGTTGCAAATTTAATTCATGTAAATATGATGCAGTATAGAGAAATATTTCAGGAAACTTTGGAGTCAGCTTGCTACAGTTTGAACCATGGCTCTGGCATTTACTAGTTCTGTTACTATGAAGAAGCTGTATCTATCTTTGAGTTTCTCTGTTTAAAAACTGAATTATTAAAAGTATTGATTATTAAATGTGTTTGTATATATCATATATGTTGATGAATATATATCATATATATATCGTATATATATACAAATATAGTACCACTTTGTGATTAATAACTACTGCTCTTATTACAGTATCTTTAAGATTAATATTTGAGCTGTCCCTGTCTTTGAGGTTCCCCCTTTATCATGTCCATCTAGTTGTAGCATTTTAAGTTGAGGAGTATTATGCAACTTGTGAAGATGTAGTCTCCTCATACTCCTGCACTCCTGCTTACAGTCCAGCTCCTGGATGATAACACTGACATAGAGGAGACTCAGGCAGGACAGCTGCACAAAGCTGAGTCTCGTAGAGATCCTTAAACACTTGTATATGGTCAGGAAACTAGTTCGGCCAAATCTTGGTTAAGTGAGAGCCTTTGTGATTTTTTTTTTTTAAGTTCTAAATGAATCTTCCAAGCAAATGAACATTATTTTAAAAAATTAGATACCACTGTACTTTAAGAACTCACTTAGGGTCTGAGATAGAAATATCTCTCGCGGTGGTCGAGAACGTGCTTAAAGCTAATAGGTTATCAGCACACTTGAAAAGCCCTTCCTTTTCTGGAAAACCAGTTCATTGCTTTCACAGAGTAATATCTTCGTAATCTTAGAACACTGAAGGTGCAAATATGGAAGTTAGGTTACAGTGTGCATTAATGAGTACAAGATGTAAGTGGGAAGGAAAAACAATTCAGAAAACGCTTGTCAATTAACAGTTTTGTGAATAAATACTCGTTTGGCCATTTGGCCCTCTTAAAACACCTAAGAACTGTTACTACTCCAGTCCATGACTTTTAAGTTGGCATTACAGAAATAAGACTTCATAAGGTTTTTAATTATATGGTACTTTTTCCCCAGAATATTCACGGGATCCACAAGGCTAGATGGAAATGCTATTGGTAAGTATGAATATTTAGTTTATTTCTAAGCTGTCCTTTTGTCTAAAAAGTGGTAAAATTAAGATTAAAACGCAAATTTTTTTTTATAGTTGATTTTGTTCGTTGGCTCTGTGCTGTGTCTATGGATGAATTGCTTTCCACTACACACCCAAGAATGTTTAGTCTACAAAAAATAGTAGAAATATCATACTATAACATGGGAAGAATACGTCTTCAGTGGTCTCGGATTTGGGAAGTTATTGGAGATCATTTTAATAAGGTATTTTTAATAATTATAGTATTTGTTTTCATTTGTAATTTTATAATTAACTTTAGAAAACCTTCCACAAATCATGCTACAAACTTTTTTTTGCCAGCATTTTGGATAAGCTGAGGCAGACTACCCATGAGTTGAAGGCTAGCTTGGGCTACATTCATAGCAAGATCCTGTCTCAATAAGAAAAAGAAGGGCTGGAGAGATGGCTCTTACAAAGGACTCACATCCAATTCCCAGTGTCCACACCTAGCGGCTTGCAACCACTTAGAGTTACAACTTTAGTTTGGGAGACTCGGATGTCCTCCACGCTATATCTCTTTGCACATCCATACACGTGTACAAATATACACACACAGAGACAACAGACATACACATTCACGTACATTTTTTTAAGGAAACAAAAACTTTGAGTTGAATTATTTTTAGAAATGATTGCTGAAACTAACAGTTTCTTTAAAATACTGTGTTTCAGTTTTTGCGTGCTTATGCCTGTGTGAAGAGCCTAAGATTTGCCTTCCTATGCTGCTCATTTCTTTGTACTTTTTCCTCAGGAAAAAAAAGAAGAATTATAGTTCTACCTCTAACGTTAGCATCTTGGCCTTGTTGCCATTACAGGTTGGTTGCAATCCTAATGAAGATGTAGCCATATTTGCAGTGGACTCCCTGAGGCAGCTGTCAATGAAGTTTTTAGAGAAAGGGGAGCTTGCAAACTTCAGATTCCAAAAGGATTTCCTACGGCCTTTTGAACATATAATGAAACGAAACAGGTAATGTGTTTAATGAGTTGAATAATATCAGTGATAACTTATGTTCTGTATCAGGGAGAAAAATAGAAAAAAGAAAAAGAAATGGGTTGAATTTTATGTGATGTATACTTAAGCTACTATATTATTATTTTAGGTCTCCGACAATTCGAGATATGGTTGTACGGTGTATAGCTCAGATGGTTAATTCTCAGGCTGCAAATATTCGTTCAGGATGGAAGAACATTTTCTCAGTATTCCATCTAGCTGCATCAGACCAAGATGAAAGCATAGTAGAGCTTGCATTTCAGACCACCGGGCACATTGTCAGTAAGTAGTCCTTAACTATTCAAGTGCAGAGAGAGAAGCTGAGTGTGTTGAGTTGATAATTCAGGCATAATACGATTACGACTGTAATGTGGCTTTAGGTTTACACATTTTGTTTTTAAAACCAGCGTGAAAAACCATAGTATTTGTTGTAATAGTAGTCTCAGCACAAAAACCAAAAAGATAAGAGATAGTTTATTCTGGAGCCATTTGGAATGACCATGGCCCGGGAATGCAGATTTGGTTACCCCAAAAATTCCATGTTTCAATATAGATGCAGTTTCATATGGTTCTTAGACTTTTACAGAACAAAGAAAGTCATAAATGATTGGTGGGTACATCAGAAAGGCAGATACATTGAGATGGAGGGGGGCGGTTCTGTTTTATAGTACCAAGATGCTATTGATGACATTTTTAGCTCTTGGATTCTGCTAAGTTAATACCTTAAAAGAAGTTATTAATTATCACAAGGTATTAGTTCAGATCTAGAGGAATGGTTGTTCCAGAAGCTAAAACTAGCTCAAGATAAAGCAATTCGATTTTGAACCTACAAACTCTCAATCTGTCTACAGTACTGAAACTCCATTCTGTCCTTGAGCCTCTCCAGACACAGAAACTTCTTCCAGGAGTTTGTTGTTCACAGCCAAGCACAGCTGCTTTTCAGGAATTTGTGTTTACAGTGGTGGTGGTGTGGTGTTCTTAACATTTGTATGGCATGCATGCACTTTAAAACAACTGTCCTTGTAGGCATTGCGAAAGACAGTATGCAGAGGATAGTTATAATGCACTCATTACGTTATTATGCAGTATATTCATAGTGTGAACAAAGATTTGTTAGATTTCATAGCCCTTGACAACCCATAGGAAGCATGTGCTACATTAGAGGATAGTATATTTTGGATATAATTAAAATAATTGAAAATTTGTAGTTATTTCTCTTTCTTCTTCTCTGTTTTAGCTCTTGTATTTGAAAAACATTTTCCAGCCACCATTGATTCTTTCCAGGATGCAGTGAAGTGTTTATCTGAATTCGCATGTAATGCAGCTTTTCCAGATACAAGTATGGAAGCAATTCGACTTATTCGCCATTGTGCAAAATATGTGTCTGATCGACCGCAGGTATACATCATTTAGTAAATAAAATTTGCTAAGTACTGAGTATAGTCTTAAATCTGTATTTGTTGGGAACTTAGGGTATAGAAAGCATTTATTTTGAACCCAAAACTAATCTCAACGTGATTCTGAGTTGAAACAACCATTGACTATACTAGCCGTTACTGTAGGTATCAGGTGTTCTGTGTGTGTTTATTAGCTTAATATGGGGCAGATAGTATTACATTTTTATATAGATAAAGAAACAGGTACAGACAAGTTTAAAAATGTGCCCATAGTTGCAAGGCAAGTAAAGGAGAAAGAAGCTTTGAAGCCTGGCCTTGCCGCCTTATTGCCTGTGTTTGCAGCACTGAAATTAATTGGCTATGGATGAGTGTACACTTAAGCACTGAAATTAAAGGCTTCATTGACAGTCTGGCTGCTGATTTTAATGTGACTATCTGAGACTACTATGTGTAGATGTGGAGAAGGGGTGTGTGTACATGTGTGTAGTAGGTGTCTGGAGACCAGAAGCATCTGATTCTCTGGAGCTGGAGAGGACAGGCTGTTGAGGACCACCTCACAGGCATGCTGGGAACCAAACCCAGTTCCAGCAGGAGTAGGATATGTTCTTAACTGCTGTGTCATCTCTAGCTCTGAAAAGCCAACTTTAAAAAAGAGTGTAGTCCAAGGCTCTTTACAGTTGTATGTCTTCAGCTTTTGTAAATGATTGTGTATTGTTTCCCACTTTTGATTGTTAAAGCACTCAGTGTTTTTCCTGAGAAATATGAAATTGACCATGTGGATGTTTAGCTTTGCCTTTCTCATCCCACCTTTCCTCTTGAAGGCTTTCAAGGAGTACACAAGTGATGACATGAATGTGGCGCCTGAAGACCGGGTGTGGGTGAGAGGATGGTTCCCGATTCTCTTTGAGTTATCATGTATCATCAATAGATGCAAATTAGATGTAAGAACCAGGTAACAATCCGTATTGAAAATTTAATTTGAAGGATTTGTTTTTATTCTAATTAACTTTTTTGGTGGGTACACAAAAGTTTACAGACCACAGAATTGTTTTTTACCAAATATATTAAAATTAGATAGAGAGCATACAAGCAAGAGGGCAAGCTTGGCAGCCAGGTGGTGGTAGCATGATTTCGAGGCCAGCCTGGTCTACAGAGTGAGTCCAGAACCAGCCAAGGCTACACAGAGAAATCCTGTCTGGAAAAACTAAAGCAAAACAAAACAGAAAACTAAAAAGGCACATTTTAGTCTGTATTAAAAATATGATTACTAATACAAAGTGAATAACTTGTAATTAAAATTTTTAAATGATTACTAGATATGTTAGTGTAAAATAAAATATATTACTTTCCTTATCTGTCTTTTAGTCTATTTTTAATATTGTAAACATTTTTCACACATTTGTTTTTACTCAGGAATGGGAATTAATAACAAAATTTCTTCCTGGTAAATGGTAGAAGCATTTTTAAAAGTTAATTAGCTTTGTTTCTTTTTGTGATAGAAAATGTCATGTAACTCAGGCTGGGCTTTTGCTCCTGATCCTTCTGTCCTTCCCTCCCATGTGCTTATGTTTACAGGAGTAAGCCACACGTGGCTAAAAGGACTTTTAAATGAACAGTCTGTAATTTTAACAAGTTGCTAAGATGGTCCTCTGCCAGCAACCTGCCTTGTGAAAGTGTGAAGTAAAATGTTTGATAATGTTATCTGTAGTGCTGAGTTTCATGAGAAACCTCTGTGGTCTAAGCCCTTCTTTGAATTATCTCTTTCATCAGAATTTCTGTTATAACAAATACAGCTATAAAAGGGAAAAGTTCCTCAGGCTGAAATTCCCAGTTTGATTTTGATGGATACAGTTTTGACATAAGAAAGGAAGCAAGTCCTTTACTTCAGTCTCTACCATTATTCATAACATGCATTAGGTGTTTCAAGGTGGTGTGGACCTGCTAAGGGAGCATATCATGCTTATTTTATATACCCTTTTGAGAACCTACTACATGTCAGACGTGCTAGGCCTGGGAGCACAGCAACATGTGACTTAGGCTCTGTACCAGTCCTTAGGGAATTCTCAGAGACATTTTTGTTTTAACCGACCATTTTAACACTTCCAGAAATAAAAACTTCAGAACTAAAGGATGCTGATATATTACCAGACACGGTTACATATATGGAGAAGATAAAACTTTAATAATTTCATAAAAGCATTATGTTAAGAAATAATAAATCAGAAAGGCAACTTTTGAATTTCAGTTTTAATGCTCAAAAGCTTGTCAGATGATCTTTAGGTGGTTTATTTGGTTCATCACAAATTGACTGTTTGCCTGAGTTATTACACTGTTGAGAATACAGCAAGAAGTGAGCAACATGCAGATCTCTTCCCTCATGGAGACTAGGCCAGTGGATTGGTTAATAGATCTATTGTGTGGAGATGCTGTGTGAGCTGGGTCTATGCTGGTAGCTGGAAGTCCCCAGAACCCTTTGAAGATGATTTTTCCAAACACCATTTTTTTTTGTCATTCTTAAGATTTCTGTGAGCCCTTTCTTCCTCTCCCATAGATCTGCAAAATTAATATTCATTCAAATGATGATTTATTTCAGTCTATAATTCTGTCTTAGTCAATGTTCTATTGCTGTGAAGAGACACCATGGCCGACCACATCAACTCTTAAAAAGGAAAACATTTAACTGGGTCTGGCTCACACTTTCAGAGGTTTAGTCATTATCGTCATGTTGAGAAACATGACGACAGGCAGGCAGACAGACGTGGTGCTGGAGAGAGAACCGAGCAATCTGGGATCAGCATCAGAAAGACGCTGGGCCTTGCTGGAACATTGGAAACACTCAGTGACATAACCTTCTCCAACAAGGCCACCCTCCAGATCCTGTCAAGCAGTGTCAGTGACCAAGCATGAAAATATGTATGAAGTGTGGGGGGCCATTCCTCTTCAAACAACCACAAATTCCGTTTACAGATTTTAATAGCTGGAGTGGTGGGAGTGGGAAAGAATAAAAGAAACTAAAGGCCAGAGCTTTATAGTTTTTATTTTCTGAATTATGTGTTCTAAAGGAACCTGTTATTTTACACCTTAAATTACTTCCTATTTAATATTCATTAACAACCAGTGTTAACGCTTCTCTCTTTTCCTTTTTTTTTTTTTTTAGTAGCTTTGTAAACTTTTAAACCTCTCTTAGGAAGTTTCGCTTCTTTATATTACAGTTTCCTAACTGTGTTCTGTTATTTTAGGGGCTTAACAGTAATGTTTGAAATAATGAAAACATATGGCCACACTTATGAAAAACATTGGTGGCAGGACTTATTTAGAATTGTTTTCAGAATCTTTGACAACATGAAATTGCCAGAACAGCAGACAGAGGTAAGAAAATACCTTCAGCATAAAGTTATAACAGTCTTCAGGCTTTTACACCCTGTACATTTGAATGTTTGAAATTAAACACATTGAACATAAGAAATTCCTAGAATATGTTTCTTCAACACACGAGAAATAATAGCATTTTCTTTCATTAGCAAGGACACTATTTGGAAATAGGACTGAATTACTTAATTTTTATTTTCATTGCTTTTATTAAATTGTCCAGTGTTTCTTCTATATCTTGTTATAGTCATAGCTAAGAAACACCAGGAACTTTTTATTAGTATTAGATGCTGAATTCTTGTTTGTAAAGAATTCAAAGTAAAATTAGTTTTATTTCAGTGTATTTTACTATAAACCACTTACAGCATTGTAGTTCAGGCTCTGAGGCAAGAGAGCCTTATTTTTCCTCTCTGTCCTATATAAGCAATACTAAACGGAGACTTCTACAGTTATCTTTAATGTAATCTGAGGGAGGAGATTTGACAGGGTCTAGTGGTTGATGGACAGTCTGACCTTTATTTCATGGCTCCTTTTACCCCAGAAAGCTGAATGGATGACAACAACTTGCAACCATGCCCTTTATGCAATATGTGACGTACTCACCCAGTATTTAGAAGCTCTCAGTGATGTACTTTTGGATGATATTTTTGCCCAGCTCTACTGGTGTGTACAACAAGGTAGGTCTGCACTGGTTGTGTTAACATCAAGTATGACATGTCATCCTGGGGATATGTAAATGAATTCTCTCTTCTTTTCTAGACAATGAGCAGTTAGCGCGGTCTGGTACAAACTGCTTAGAAAATGTGGTTATTCTGAATGGTGAAAAGTTTACTCTAGAAATCTGGGATAAAACGTGTAACTGCACCCTGGATATCTTCAAAACCACACTTCCACACGCGTAAGACTTTATACGCAGGTCTACATTTACATTGTTATATTGACTGGGCCTAAAAGTGGGCAATGAGTAAACTGTGAAACTACATGGAGTAAGTTATTTGTAAACCACACCAATGTGATTATCCAAAATTTGGGTCATGATTAATGACTCTACTGGTTTTATAAGATTTTTTCTTTTATTACTATTATTATTATTTACAATTTGTTTACTTTGTATCCTGGATGTAGGCCCCTTCCTCATCTCCTCCAGGTCCCATCCTCCCTCTGTCTTCCTCCCCTATCCCTCTCCCCTAATCCACTGATAGGGGAGTCCTCCTCCCCTACGGTCTGACCCTAGCCTATCAGGTCTCATCAGGACTGCCTGGATCCTCTTCCTCTGTGGGCTGGCTTGGTCACCCCACCAGGGGGAGGTGATCAAGGAGCAGATAACTGAGTTCATGTCAGAGACTGTCTCTTCTCCCCTTACTAGGGAACCCACATGAGACTGAGCTGTATATGGGCTACAACTGAGCAGGGGGTCTAGGTCCTCTCCCTACATGGTCTTTGGTTGATGCATCAGTCTCTGCAGTCCCCCTCTGGGCCCAGCAATTTTTGGCCTTGTTGATCTCCTTGTGAGGCTCCTGTCATCTCCAGGTTCTTCTATATCTCCCTTTTTCCATAAGACTCCCTGCTCTCTGTCCATAGTTAGGCTGTGAGTCTCTGCATCTGCTTCCATCCCCTGCTGGGTGGAGTCTTTTAGAGGAGATCTGTGGTAGCTCCATCCTGTTCCCATTCTTCTGCTTCCCGGTATCTATCCTGTTTTCCCTTCTGAATAAGGATTAAGCATCCTCCCTAGGGTCCTCCTTGTTTAGCTTTTCTTTAGGTCTGTAAGTTTTAGTATGTTTATCCTATATTATACAGCTAATATCCACTTATAAGTGATTATATACCATGTGTTTCTTTCTGCTTCTGGGTTACCTCACTCAGAATGATCTTTTCTAGTTCCATCCATATTTTATTTATATATATCACACCTGGTGATAAATTTGAGTCAAAGAAGGAAAGCCTTTTTACCATGTACTTCAGTTTCAGCAGACTTATTACTCTCAAAGAAATTGTAAATATGACCCTGTTGTCATCTTCCTGTAAGGCATGAGTTATGAGTCGTTTTTGCGCAGTAAAGAAACCTGGATTGCTCATAGGATAGACTGGAAATCACACCCAGCACAGCCCTGGGGCTCCCTCTGATTTGTGTATAGCATTACTTGCTGTCTGCAATGTTTAAGTCTACAGATAAACTCTTCAGAGAAACATTAAGTGCATAGTTCTGGTACAAAACCATATGAAAATTGTCAGCCTTCCACATTTTTAACTCTACATCCTGTTTTGTAACATGAATTAAATCTAGTTCATGTTCTTGGAATACTCTTATAAATATTAAAATTATAAATAAGAAGGAAAACATGAAATACACAAGAAAATTGGTTTGTACTGAAAGATGCACAATGATTTCTTTGACCCACTTCCAATTACTCAAGACATTTTCACACTTACCTGGATCAGGGTGAGCAGCTGACAACTGAGACATGTCTGTCAAGTGTATCTGTGTCTGTGTCAGAGATAGTATGAATTCTTTACCTAGTAGCTCCAAACTTCCCACCCTTACCCCCACCCCATAAAAATTAACTGGCCACACGTTATTTTTAATTAAACCTGCATGTGTTTTAATTTGTTGAGTTATGTGCTCATTATAACCTTAAATGTCCTCTCATAAGCATCTCTGTTTAAAGGATCTCTCTCTAGCTCCTCTTCATTGAAGTGGAGCCATCTGGTGACAGCTGTCTGCCCTGACCCCAGAGCTTGTGCTTTGCAGAAGGAAAATTGGATCCTAGATCATACTTCTGCTGCAGGCACCTACTCAACAGTGGCCAATTTATTTCTCTATGGGGCCTTGCTCACTTATTTTTTTCCCTATTTTAAAGACAGAATTACAGAATTTTATGAATTTTGAGTTTTTGAAAGTTTTAATTCTATAAATTTTTTAAAGTGTCAGACTTTTAAAACAATCTTGCTTTTGAATGATATTTAAGGTATTAATATGTAGAAGAAATACATTTAAAATTTGTTGTGCTTCAGAAAGTTTATTATAAAACTATCCTTATTACTATGTTGAATACTGATGAACTATTTTCTGAAGTACATCTTTTAAAATTTTTACTGATTGGATTTCAGAAAGTTGCTTTTATCAGTAGTCGGAGTGAAGTTGTTTTTCTTTTTTCACTTTTTTATTCCCATTTAAAATATGTTGCATGTGCCATAACTCCTTCCTGTGGCCCCCATGACTGTTTATTCTTTGGTATCTTAAAGGCTTCTTACTTGGCGTCCTACTCCTGGAGAGGCTGCACCCCCATCTCCATCAGCTGTGAGTGAAAAGCAGTTGGTAAGTAAATGAAGCCTAAGCTGTTGGAAGTGACTTAACTATGGGCCTTACTCTCTGGGCCAGGTCCTCGCCTGTCCCCGTTGCTATGACAAAAGACCTGAGTCTAGGTTGCTTGCTTGGTTATTGCAGTTTACTCACTTTGTACCCTACCCATAGCCCCTCCCTGGTCTCCTCCCAGCCCACCCCACCCCCCTTCTTCTCCCCCTAAGCCCCTTCCGTAGTCCTCTGATAGAGGAGGACCTCCTCCTCCCCTTCTGTCTAACCCTAGCCTATCAGGACTGGCTGCATCATCTTCCTCTGTGGCCTGGTAAGGCTGTTCACCCTCAGGGGGAGGTGATCAAAGAGCCAGCCACTGAGTTCATATCAGAGAGAGCCCCAGCCCCCCTTAATAGCGAAACTGAACAGAGGGTTTAGGTCCTCTCCATGCATGGTCCTTGGTTGGAGTATCAGTCTCTGCAGGGCCCCCTGGGCCCAGGTTTTTGTTTTGTTTTGTTTTGTTTTTTTCCTCTGTTGGTCTCCTTGTGGAGTTCCTGTCCCCTCCAGATCTTTCTGTCTTCCTCTTCTTCCATAAGGTTTCCTGCACTCTGTCCAAAGTTTGGCTATGAGTCTTAGTATCTCCTTCAATACCCTGATGGGTAGAGTCTTTTGGAAATCAATCAATCTGTCACTTGCTCAGACAATTAGGAATAGTGCCACCTCAAGATCCAGCTATACCACTCCTGGGCATATATCCAAAAGATGCTCAACCATATAACAAGGACATTTGTTCAACTATGTTCATAGGAGCTTTATTCGTAATAGCCAAAATCTGGAAACACCTAGATGTCCCTCAACTGAGAAATGGATGCACAAATTGTGATACGTTTACACAATCGACTACTACTCAGCAATTAAAAACAAGGAAATCATGAAATTTGTAGGCAAATGGTAAGAACTAGAAAAGATCATCTTGAGTGAGGTATCACAGAAGCAGAAAGACACAGGGTATATACTCACTTATAAGTGGATATTAGACATAGAATATAGGATAAACATACTAAAATGTATAATCCTAAAGAAGCTAAACAAGGAAGACCCTGAGTAAGATGATTAGTCAGAAGGGTAAACAGGATAGACATCGGAAGTAGGGGAAGACAAAGAACAGGACAGGAGCCTTCCACAGGGTCCCTCTGAAAGTCTAGGTAGTTTAGAAGCAACCAAAGAAGATTTCTCACAGTCTTGCCAGATGCAGAGTCTGAGCCTCATAATGGCACCTTAGCATCCTTACATGACAGAAGGCAGAGGGACAGGAAGGAGCCTCCTTAATGCTCCCCATTCCTTTTATGCAAGGCACCATCACATCAGATGACCTCCTATAGAGGATTAAGCTTGAGCATGAACTTTGTTTCTGTGTTTCACACATATGCTAAAGCCTGACATATAAAGATGTTTGGATACAATCATTCAAACTATGCCAGTGAGAACGACTCTCTTTAAAAGATGGTTTAACTTTCTTGTGTGAAATTTTCAGATTAAAACTCCTGATGATAAATTTTACATGTAATAGTTTTATACTCTGTAATACCATGAGGAGGGTATTTACAATTACTGTTTTATATAGGACACAGAGTAAAATGATTTCAAAAATTGTGAATGCAGATAACATAGAGATTTTCGACACCAATTTAAGGACATTATTAAATCTTTTTGTATTTTAACTATTTACTCTGATATAATTTCACTATGTAGAAAATGGTGAAGGAATTCCTTCAGCCCATAATTGGTTTCCTAGTTGTATAGGAAACACTTGACCAGCATTAATTGAATTATTACTTGTCTTTTGACTTAAATATGCAGGACACACCAGACCTGTATTTTAGCTACACTTACACATAAACTACCTGTAGCATCAGGTTTCACCATGTGGTTGTTGTATTTGCTTTGTCGCTCCCTCCTCTGATTTTTTCTCACTCCCTTGCATACTCTCCCCACATCATTTTCAGAATTCTTTGCAAGAAATTTGCAAACACGATGCCCTTTAACCACTACAAGATTCTCATGTTTGATTTCCTTAATGATACCAAAAGGATAACTCAGATCACCACAAGCAGAAAATTCTTTGTGAAACTATTTTTATCTGATATGTAGGCTTTATTCTGATTCTGCTTTTTCCATTTTACCATAATCACAAGGGGGAAAAAGAAGAAAAAGAAAACTATGTCACACTGTTCACGTTGGTTTTCTAGCCCTTGAAATTTTTTTAAAGATTTGTTTGTGTCCGTGTGTTTTGTTCGTGTGTTACATGTATTTGCCTACATGACTTTTTGTGCTCCGCAAATGTGCAGGAACCCACAGAGGCGAGAGAATTGTCAGATCCCTTGGAACTTGAGTTACAGATGGTTGTGAGCCACTGTGTGCAGTCTGGGAATCAAACCCAGGTTTTGCACTGTTGATCTCTGAGCCGTCTCTCCAGTTCCTAGCCCTTGAATTTTAGAGACCATGGGAGCATGCTAGTGCCTACGGACCTGTTTGCGCCCCACAACCTTTACATCCTCAACTACTTGTTAACAGTTAAAACACAGGCTACATACTAAAGTACTATTCTTTTTCTTGAGAACTATGGTGTCTGCCTCAGAGGCTCATAATTGCTCTGTAATTGATCTGCCGGATTTTATGAGATGCCCACCACTTACAGGACACCCATGCATATGGGGATGAGATTACTCTTTGTGGTAGCATGTGCAGTATGGGCTGCTTTCTGCCCAAGGAGATCGTGGACCTGCCCTAGTTGTTCTGTTCTGCATGTCTCTTTCCCTGTCTAAAGTAAGACCTGTGTATTAAGTCAGACAGTGCACTTCACCGTACTCCTCAGGCGTGGGCATCCAACACCGAGTCACACTCATGTCTCAGCACTGCCACCCAGCTCAGCTTCTCATCCTGAGCTGCCGTTGCTGCTGTCTCTAGTCTCTTTGTCTTTCTCTTCTCTGAATACTGAGACTTTGCCAACCTTGTAGGAATTTTTCACTGTCATTCCTAGCTGAAGTAATTCTTGCTGTGCACTGAATAAATATATTTTTTAAATAGCCTGTAACTACAAAATAGATGTAATATAATTATTTATATGTACAGGAAAGAATGCAGGACTTAAAATATACCCCTTTTTATACTACCTTCCTGTTCTAACCCTAATGCAGTACTAATTAGTAGGCATCCTTACATTTGTTTCCTTACATTTACAAATAATTACTATTATGTGTACCTAAAGGATTTTAAATGTAAATGCTATGTAGCCTGTCTACTCACTATCTGATATGAAGAATCTCTCTTACGGGGCCTCATTTGCTATGCCACCATGCAGTCCCTTTTTAAAGAGGGTGGTGTTCTGTTGTAGAACTGTCCTTAAAAGGGCAAAGATTGCCAAAGACTTTTACATTGGTTAATCAGAAAAATTGAGAAAGAACTCAAAAAGTTCTAAAATACAACCCTTACTATTATAACCCAGTTTAAGTATTCCTTTGTGTTTTTTTATACTTAAGAAAAAAATGTTAAGTCATCATGGTCAAATAAATACTCTGCTAGACTAAAACAAGTTTTTACTTAAAGACACTTATGTATTAAAAAAATACATACTTAGACACTAAAAACCCATAACAACAACAATATGGCTCTATAATATAGAGTGCTCCCTTGTTTAAAAAAATACTTAGATGGAACTAGAAAGATATCCAGTGTTTAAGAGCAAAACTGTTGCAGATGCCTGTGTTTATTTCTCAACACCCCATGGTGGCTTACAGTCACTCCAGCTCCAGGGGATTTGCACACATGAACACATACCTACACATACACATAATTAAAAGTATATCTTAAAAATGTTTTCATACTTACTCCTTTCAAAAGTTTGAGGACCATGTTTCATATATCCATATGTATGTCTGTGTATATATATATATATATCCCCTATTTTATTTAGAGCTGAAAATGACAGATCATAAATTTATGTTTTCATTTGACATTGAAGCCAGTTAAAATCTAATTGCTTAGCACTCTTTCTAGGAACACAAGCCTTCCACAACCCAGGTGAAGCTATGCCCTAAAGAAATAGCACGGTGATCATCCTAAAACCAGCCAGCTTCTCTTTCCTCAGTGCTGTACACCATTGTCACCACGTAAAGCAAAGGAAAGAGGAGTGCTAGCTACCCATAGGTGTGTGACCCTATGCTAGAGCTTCACATCTCCCGCCTCTAATTCTTCACCTGTGAGGAAAGCTGTTCCTGAGAGAGCAGCTCTGCTGAGGATCGTTAACTTTTTTCCCTCCAGCTTTTACAGCTCAAGTTGGACTACCATGTAGGTTGTTTCCAGCTTCTTGTCATAACACCAAACTCCTGTTTAGCCACCCTAATACTGACCTTTCTGGTCCTTGGCTTCTTGGGCAACAGAAGATACTTTACTTACTACTCCCACAAAGGAAATTCCAATCAACCATGTGAAATCTCCCTCCACTTTAACACATGTTCAGGTGTGTCAGATCTGGAGAACACTTGTGGATAATGCTGAGTAGTCTCCCATGCATTGCAACATAACATGTGGGGGGCAGTATCAGGCCTGAGTCCACAAAGGCTCAGAAATGCTGATTTGGGTTGGTTTGATTTGGGTTGGTTTGGTGTGGTTTGGTTTGGCTTTTTGAGACAGGGTTTCTCTATGTAGCCCTAGCTATCCTGGAACTCACTCTGAAGACCAGGATGGTCTTGATCTCACAGAGATCTACCTACCTCTGCTTCCCAAGTGCTGGTATTAAAGGTGTGTCCCACTTCCCACCCATTCTGGTTTTTTTGAGTCTGGGTTTCTGCAATCCAGGCTGGCCTCAAATTTGCAGCTGGCCTCAAATTTGCAGCAGTCCTTGTGTATGAACCTCAGCCGTTGTCCTAAAGATGCTTAGGTTTTATCTATACCTAGGTAATTTAAAATGCAAGATGTCTTTTTTCCATGACTAATGTCTAAATTTTGTGATTTGTAAAAACCAGTGTAATAGTAAGCATGTTTCTACTTGCAATGTGCTTAACAATGAATTTATCTTATTAGGATACAATATCGCAAAAATCTGTAGACATACATGATTCTGTTCAACCAAGATCTTCAGAGAACAGACAGCAAGCACCACTAGTTTCTGTTTCTACTGTGACTGAAGAAGTTAGCAAAGTGAAATCTACAGCAAGTGAGTTATTTCTCTAAGTAAAAATAAACTATGTATGTAAGGGACATTTTTGTTACTCTTCTTAATAAGCGTATGCCATAGTTGGTTTTGAGATCACTTTTTCCTCTGTCTATCTCAGTGTGGACATCTCTGACAGATGTTCTTTTTCGATAACTTCACTAACATCTGCAGTGTTAGTTTTGATCACAGTGCCTTTGGCTCTGTTTGTGTTGAGCACATGGCTCTTCCTTCTTTACCTCCTCCACGGTTCGGCCTCATTTTCTGCCTGTAAAGGTTCATGTCTTTCTTTACTCATCTTCCTGGGAAGTGAGGAAAGGACCTCATCCTTCTGTAGGCTGGAGCTCCCAGCTCAGAGGATCAAGCTTTGTGCATACCCTCTATCTCCAGGGACCACTTTCAGTCTTTCTACCACCTTTACCCAAAAATGGGACAGGATACTCTCACTTTTTGACATTGGTTCAGTTTTGTTTGGTGAAAGGAAATAATACATAGGAAAGATGACAACCTTAGAAAAGAAAGTGGCATTAACACTGTAAATTTGAGGCTGAAGCCAATAAGATGGCTCAGCAGGTAAAGGCACTTGCCACCAGGCCTAATGCCCTTCCTGTGTTTGAGTCATGGAAACTATAGTACGAGAGAACTGACTCTTGAAAGTTGCCCTCTAGCCTCTACCTGCCGGCACACACATGCACAATAAAAGTAATAAAAATTTTAACTGAGACTATCTTCACAGAAATTATTATTTGCAAATGAACAACCAAGTTGCGTTTAGTACATTCAGAATGTTGTATGAACCCCTTCCCACTCCCCCCCTGCCCCGCATCCCCAACTAGTTACAAAACATTTGCATCCCCATGGAAAGGAAATCCCAGAGTCAGTGAGCAACCACTCATTCATCCCTTCGCTAGGCCCTGGCAACCACCGTTGTATCTGTGTGTAGGCTCTTCTGTGGGTTTTCCATGGATGGCATGACGTTGAGATTCTTCATAGAATGAATCAGTGACTTACTCCTTTTTATTACTGAGTTAGCCATCCTTTGTATATGTGTGTATATCACATTTTGTTTGCTGGTAGACATTGAGTTTGTGACACTTTGAGTATGAATAGTATGGTGGGAATATTCGTGTTCAGACATTGTTGAACACCTGTTTTCAGGTCTTCGCTGAATGTAGCTAGAAGTAGAATGATTGCCCAGTCATTCTACTAACTGTACTAATTCTTTGTAACTCCTAAGGAAGCATTAAGCTGTTCATGATAGTAACATCATTTTATATTCCTATTAACAGTCATAGTGCACCCTCACCCACCAAACTGTTACTAGGGATATCTGGGTACCACTTAGTGCTCTCTTAATTAATATCCTGATGAAACCATTTTTCCTTGAACACCTGCCTTAAGCTCCTGCTTTGGTAGTCCAGGTGCTGCCAAGAGGCTGTGCCTCATCTGGGATATTTCAGCTAAGGAATGAAGGAGAATGCACAGTGGTGGCTGTGACTGTAACGGGATGATGCAGGAGACAACCTTGGGACTAATAGTGTTATTTGTTTCTAACTTGTCTTCAACCATAAGAACCAAATGCTATATACATTTCTAGAAAAATGTCTGAATAGGAAACGTTCAAATGTCTCAGTAAGTAAATTTAACTTGGAAAAATTGGTACCAGAAAAGAAATTTTGTAGTAAATGCTTTTTACATTAGAAAGAAACTAAGGGATTGTAAATTGGCTCCACCTGGAGCCATTGCCCCAAGATTGATTAATGAGTAATTCCTCTTGGGCATCTGTTGCCCATTAGAACTCAGGACCCAGATGTGGCCTCTCTGCCTTGCCAGCATCAGTGCTGCCCAGTGCACATAGCAGCTGGCAGCTGAGTCTTCCTCCTTGGCTTTTGCTTCTGCATCTACCTACCTGTATGATCATTGAAAAGCAGCACCCTCCTCTGATGTCATCCGGCAGGCTGGTAGAGTGAGGAGCGAAGTTTGTCTCAGCTGTGGAGTGGAAGGCTCCATGGGAAACACTTCTGACACTGGTGTTTAGTGGCAGTATCCTCAACACACATGTCTGTAACTTATATACTGGTGCATCAGTTGAAAATAAGCATTAGTTTAAGCTACAGATACACATTTGGACCTAGATAAACCTGTCATAAGGCTAAACCACAATACTGCATGGTTTTATTAGAATCCTGGCTGTCCCACTTTCTGTTTGGTGTTGATCTGGTTCCTATTGTTTTCTTATACAGGTTTTCCTATTATTTTCAAAGATTAGACTTGGGCGTCAATAAAGGCTATTTATTTCAGTAATAACCTGAATTGAATTGAAAGTATAACCACTGTTCAAATCATGTGAGATGTTTCAACTTTTTTAAGCAAATTCTTTTCTAATCATTTCATAGTTAGGAAGTTAGTGTAGCAGGGATAACCTGTGAGCAAAGGCAGGGTGTCTTCTTCAGTGTGAGATAGACAGATGACCCTTGAACATAGTAATGTTTCCTTAGCATTATGATGTCATGGAAATTATAAAGGATTCAAAATAATGTTTTGTTTGCATGTGCATTGGGGGGTTTCCTCACAGAATTCCCAGAACAAAAATTGTTTGCTGCCCTGTTGATTAAATGTGTTGTGCAGCTGGAACTCATCCAGACCATCGACAACATTGTGTTCTTCCCAGCCACAAGCAAGAAGGAGGATGCAGAAAACTTAGCTGCAGCCCAGGTAAGGAATTGGGACAGGAGGGAAGGAGCTGAGGTGTCATTTGGAAGGTCGTCTTCACACAGCCGTTTTTCTAAGCCCTGAGCCTGCATGGGTGTCGTGAGAAATAAGAATGTCCCTGGCAGAGATGGAGGGTCAGGGAATGAGCTCATGTACTACCCAAGGCAGTTGGGAGGCCCAGAGAGAAGCAAGGGCAGGTCATAGTGGAAGCAAGTAAAGAAAATGTTTTAAGGAGGACGTGACTAGCTCTTCTAGATGGGTCACACAACAATGCATCTAAAATCTGCCCTCTGATACTTTATAGGACTTTATAAGCTTGACATAGAACTCAGTTTAACACTGAGGACAAAAGCCTAATTGTAGTGGGTATAAGAGAAGAGGAATTGGAGTCTGTCAAGGAGTTTTGCTGTAAAGAGGGCTGAAGAAATGGAGTGAGGAACACAAGGGGAGAGGAGCACAGAACATTTGTTGTGTTCCTTCTGTTTCCCAGATTGGCAGTCTGTCAACACGCTTATGATAAAGAGCTCTCCAGCAGAGATAAAGCCAGGGTGGAGGGGTAGTAGGTGCTATCTAGTCTTTCTGAGTGACTGATGGTTATAGTGGAGCCATCTGTGGTTGCACCAAATAGTCCACTTGTGAGAGAAGACTGGGCAAAGCTTGCACAGTCCAGAAAGGCTTGTACATTTGGGGTAGTAAGAGTTTGTTGAAAAGTTCCACACCATGTGAGGCTGAAGGAATGCTCTTTAGACACAGGTATCGTGAGCACTTGAGCTGGCCATTGAAAAACATGGAGAAATGCTATAGAGTCTAAGCCGTGCCACCTTTGTGAATGCAATCATAGAGAGGTAGTTTGCCAGAGAGTTACTAGAAAAAGAACAGAGATCCTTCAGGAGAGTCCTTAAAATCATTATCCAGAAATGCAAAACTGCTTGAGAAGAGAAAGGGCTTATAAGCCATAAGAGGCAGCCAACGACTACAGGCCTGGAAGGCCAAAGCCTGCTGTTGGAGGTTCCAGGAAGGGTCTAAGACAGTGTGAGGGGTGCTGGTACCAGAATGCTTAACCCAAGGCAGATACTTTGTACTTTTATAGATTTGCATATAAAACTAGTCTTGGATAGGGGGTGAAAGCTGCAGGGATGGCGCAAAGGTTAAGAGCACTTGCTGCTCTGTGGCAGAAGGCCCATTTTGATTCCCAGACCTCCAGCAGGCAGTTCACAGTTTGCTGTCTCTCTGGTTCCAAAGGATCCAGTACTTCCCGGTGGCCTGTGTGGGCAACCACATACATGTGGTGCACATACAAATGAGCAGGATTAGACATGCATTCACAGTTACTAAAGAGGCCAGAGCTGGGGGCTCAGCTGTGTGTTTTACATTCACTAACGCTGGTTAAGTGTGTACTGTGGCGGTTTGTTTTCCGAAGCGAGATGCAGTAGACTTCGATGTTCGAGTTGACACTCAAGACCAAGGAATGTACCGCTTTTTAACATCACAACAACTTTTTAAGCTACTGGACTGCTTATTAGAGTCACATAGATTTGCAAAAGCATTTAATTCCAACAATGAACAGAGGACTGCTCTGTGGAAAGCAGGTAAGCTGTCCAGGTCTCATACTGTCACTGGGAACACACTGGTGTATGATTCTCAAGAGTTGCTGGGTTGAGTGCGTGGGGTCCTAGTGAGAATAAGGCAGGCTGGATCTCTGAGTTCAAAGACAGCCAGGGCTACACAGAAATCCTATCTTGAAACACCGCTCTCTACCCACGCACCCCCCCCCCCAAAAAAAAAAGAAAAAATAAACAGCTGTTTGTAGCTTTTCATAGTAAAAGAGGGTCTCCAGAACATGGCCAGAAAAATAAAGGGTCCTATTGTCAATTTATCAACTCTACATCCAGTAGAATGCTGGCTCTTTCTGTATTCCTTGATTGTTTTCATCTAACATGGCCTTTGTTTATCCTCTTCCCATTATGACCCAACTTAGAGAAGGGCAGAACTTCACTCGCCTCTTCCTCCCCCTCCCCCTTGGTGTACCGTCTGACTAGGACATTCCTGAGTCAGGCATGGGGCTCCTCTGCTCTTTCATGTTTCTGGCTTATAAACAACTCCTCTGTGGGCTCCATAATATAATTCTGTAGGAGTGTTCAAGCTTTTTCCTGCAAGACTCCAGTGTAAATTCAAGTCTGTGGCACTGGTCCCCAACCTTTCTAATACTGCAGCCCTTTAATATACAGTTCTTGGTGGTGTGGTGGCCCCAACCGTAAAATACTTCAGTGCTAGTTTGTAAATGTAATTTTGCTACGGTTTTGAATTGCGATTAAATATCTGATATGCAACCCCAAAGTAGTCATGACCCACGTGTTGAGAACGGTGCTGGTCTAGAGGGTCTGCTGTTTAAACAGCTAATACTGACAGCGAAACACAGGCAGATTATGCCTTCCAATGGCAGTTTTTTGACCTCTGTAAGGTGCCTTCCTACTCTAACTCCAGAAACTTCCCCTTTCTACAGGCTTCAAAGGCAAGTCCAAGCCCAATCTTCTAAAGCAGGAAACAAGCAGCCTGGCCTGTGGGCTGCGCATTCTCTTCCGGATGTACATGGACGAGAGCAGGGTCAGCGCCTGGGAAGAAGTCCAGCAGAGGCTTCTGAAGTAAGGCTCTTGGGTGGTGGCTGTGCGGGATTGGAGGAAACAATATAACTGTAGCAAGCAGTAGCTGAGTCTTTAGAACCCGGAAATCCCATTTCACAGATCAGGTGAAAATTCAGGCAACCTTCTCCCCCTACATACTTGGCATCATCTCTCCTGTGTTTCATGGGCTGGCAGTGACCTCCTCTGTTTGCTTCCTGTATGTCTGGGACTACAAGCAGCAGCTGAGCCTGGCTGAGGTGAATGGTGTTATGTCCACCTGACAGCACCTGAGCAGACTACAGCTAACACAGAGGGGACTCTTTGAGTATTCAGAAACTTGTATAGTTCTCAAGTCTTTTCAGTGCGTCTTGTGAAGGTGACAGATTGCTGGCATTTTATTTTTTTTATTAAAGTATTTGGAGTTTGATTAGTTGGATTTGTTTCATTCTGCTTTACTTCATGATAACTAAATTTAGCTTGTACTCAAACTGAAACGTTATTTAGAGGAAAGCTGCTGGCGCATTGCTCATTCCTGTCCTGAGAGCATGCTTCAATATGTCCTAGAAATCCCTATTACAATCTCTTATTTTATAAACAAAGCTAATCAGAAGAACCTAAGCTTCATAATTAGGGAAGGGAAATGCCACCAGTTTCAAGCCACACCTGCTATTATGGGCACTCTAAGTGAAACTTAGAAAACGGAGCTGTGGGTTTCCTAATAACTCCGGGAGATTCCTTTAGTGTTTTCTTCCTAGTTTGAATGATGTGTATTGATGCTCCAGTTAATGTAAACAAATAGGACCTAGCCAGTTGTCATTAGTCTTACCCTCCTGTCTTCAGGGCTCTCCAGCGGGCTTCAGTGTGTAAACAGCGCCTTCTCTTTTGCAGTGTCTGCAGCGAAGCGCTGAGTTATTTCCTCACTCTGACATCTGAAAGTCACCGGGAAGCCTGGACTAACTTGCTGTTATTGTTCCTAACTAAAGTTCTAAAGATCAGTGATAACAGGGTAAGTATGAGGCTTCTGTCCATCCCTGTGCCTTACAGTCAAGGGAGAGAGAGTCACTCAGAGCCTATGCTATAGAATGCTAAACCTAGGCTACACAATTTCTCACATAGCTTTGGTTTCTAATCAGCAATTCAGTTAGAGTAATTAGAATCTCACTGGACACGTTGATAAGTGCCTCAACGTTGACTATGACTATGACTCGGGGTCATAGTCATCCTCACTATGACCCCTAGAGTTACTAGAGTTCTCAGTTTACCCAATTGGTAAACTGAGAGCAGGTATCCAGCCCACACAGTGTGACCTTGCCCTGGAGTGCCTGCTCCAGGCTGCATCCAGTGTTTGGTGTACTTAGTAGCTCCAGGTGACTAGAGCCTGTAGTGAACAATTTAGGCCAACAGGAATAAGAGGTAAAAATCACCTGTATGTAAGCGTATAGGTACATACATATACGTGAATATTTTATCAGTTTTCAAAATTTTATTTTTCCTTTTTTTTTTTTTTTTTAAAGCAACTTGACAGATAAGGAAATTTGTTGCTGTGAGCCCTAAAATTTAAATGCCCATTTGGGTGGGCATTTGAAACTTTAGACTAACATATGAGATTCTATGGGACAGGGCATCTGGCCCTGAGCCAGGTGAGGCCTGGAGAGTGTCTCATTTGTAGGTTCTCTGGCCAGTGTGCTGTATGGCATCCCTGTGTCTGGTGCGGTGTGGAAGGGAATGCAGGAAAGAAATGAGCACACCAGAGTCCAGAGATGAAGGAGGTGGGAGGGCATGTTGCAGTTGCTATCAGCCAGGGTCCTGGGGAAACAGAGCTCAGAGACTGCGTGTATGTGAGTGAACGGGGACAAGCTGTGGTTCACATAGTCCGGGGGGAGCTCTCCTACCCACAGAGGCATATAGTGGCCACCAGAAGAAGGTGGGTCTTCCCACCTCAGATGATCCACCCATTGGGAAATGCCTCATGGGTGTGCCCAGTTGCTTGAGTTGTAGTTGTTTCTAGGTGTGGTCAGGTTGGCAGCCATTAACTGTAACACTGTGCTAGGTAGAATCTTCCCTTAAAATTCATACATTATGAAACTCTCCTATTTTGCTTCTTTCTTTTGCTCAGTATATAGGAAAAGCATGTTAAATATTAAATTTTATCAGCTATGCAATAGAAAATGTTTTTTAAAACAGTGATGAAAAACCAAGGTGTATGCCTAGATGTTTGTCTTTTAATTCTTTTTAGGCTTTCAGTTGTATAATCCATGTCCTTACACTTGGGCAGACCTGCCTCTCTGAGAACGGGGCAGGTGATCAGGTGTCTCAGGGCATGCCATCAGGACATACACTCCTCTTTAAAGTCAGTTTAGCCTCTGTGGATTGTAATACAGCAGGACTAACGGAGATATTTATCCCTCCCCCAGTTTAAAGCTCATGCATCATTCTACTACCCTCTCTTATGTGAAATTATGCAATTTGACTTGATTCCTGAACTTCGTGCTGTTCTTAGAAGATTTTTCCTGCGGATCGGAATAGTTTTTCAGATTTCACAGCCACCTGAACAGGAACTTGGAACAAACAAGCAATGATAAGAACTGAATATTATTCTGTTGGTGTTTACACTCCTCTGCTCTGTCCGAGGACCCTGGAGCAGAGGTTTCCTACCTGAAAAATGTTTCTGGATTGCTGTGTCTGAGAATTATTGGTAATGAGGCTTACAGCTATGACTCAAGGTCGGAACACTCCATCCAGGCCCTTTAGGATACTGGTGGCTTCTCTCATGTTGGGCTCCTGTTGAGCAGAAAGCCTGTTCAAACCGTGTCAGCTTGCCTTCAGGGTCCTTCCCCGTCCTCTGGGCAGGGTGAGCACACACACTTTTTTGGCAGGTACGGAAATGAAACTTACCCAAAGAAGTATAGATGTAAAGACTGAACTTCTGCAAGAAGTACAACTCAGGAGAGCTGTATTTTGAAGGATAAAATGTTTATAATTGGGGGGAAGGGAGAAAAAGATATTGCTCATGGTAAAGATATTTAGCAACTATGGTATTCTTACTTGGAAGATTTTTGCACACTCAGGCTATCTGAGATACTGGTAATCACCATCTGTGAAAATGTATAGAGATGCAGGTCTGTAATATAAAAATCTTAAACATATTGGTTCTCCTGCACTGTTTTATTTCTTTATTTTCTTATCTACTTGCTAAATACCCATAATATTTTGTCAAATGCACTAAATTTGGGTTGAACTTTTGTCTTTGGGGGAGTGGTGGTCATTTTTGAGGGCTTGCTATGCCCTGAACCTATTGTGGCCATTGCTTGTCAGGATCACAACAGGAGGGCAACCACCAACAGAAAACGTCCCTGCTGACAAGAACTACCTGTAACATACTCTTAGGGCTTTTAAAAATGAGCCATTAAAATAGATGACCTTTCAGACTGAAACTTGAATCACTGCGAAATGAATCTAGGTTGCTGTCACTTTTTCTTTTGGGTGGCGGGGCTTGATGTAGATTTTATTCTATGTACAGGATTTAATGTTGAATATATTAAAATAACAAATCTGGCATGGTTTGGGACGGTTAGATTTACTGGAAAATGTATTCATACTGTGAATTGTGCTCTGATGGTTAAATGAAAAGCTTGTCAAGCATTCCATATATTAACAGTGGGTGTAGACAATTTTTTCAGGTGGATAAAATGTATATGGTACAGATGTAAAGTTTTCTATGTAAAAAATTGTGTACAACTTTCTGTACAAAATTGATTCTCATCTGGCATATCTAATCAGGTTATAGGTCAATAAAGTTTTTGAATTATTTCATCAGTGCAGTCAAAACCTATGTAGCCTACAGCCCTGTTTTCATTGATTTTTTTTTTTTTTAATTATAGGCCAAACTATGAAAAGGAATCTGTTTTGGTTTTTGTTTGTTTGTTGGGGGGGTTGGTTAGTTTTGTTTTTTGTTTTGTTTTTCTTTTTGCTACAGATACTTCTTTGCAGTTTCTACATTGGATCCTTCAATTTCCTTTTTTAATCCTAGGATACTCAAAAGTGTATTTATTATTCAGTGATAAGGCTATTATAATGAAACTGAAAAATGTTCCCCTATCCTTAGGTGGGTCAATACTGTGGCATTTTGCAAATGAGTCAGTTCCAGTGGTAGATACATAGCACTAAAAAAAACAAGTGTTGGTTAATTTTCAAAACAGTATTAGTCTTTGCTTTGCTTCCATCTCTCTTTATATAATGAGAAGCTAGTAGATCATATCTATGACAAGATCCAGCTCTGTTCTAGCCAGGGTAAATGTCGGAACTAAGTTAAGTTGGTGTCATCTGGTCCCATGACTGAGATTTGTTTGGTGACCGCTGTAGTACCAGCTCTCCAAAGAGGACATGATTGTTCTTTCAAATTTATTGTACACCTACTGAAGCGAAGCGAGGAGGAGGAGCCTGGGTAAGATGATCAATCCTCACTCAGAAAGGCAAACGGGATGGACATCAGAAGAGGAAGACAACAGGGAACGGTACAGAAGCCTACCACAGAGGGCCTCTGAAAGACTCTACCCAGCAGTGTATTGAAGAGATGCTGAGACTCAGAGCCAAACTTTGGGCAGAGTGCAGGGAATCTTACGAAAGAAGGGGAGCTAGATCTAGAGGTGACTGGAGCTCCACAAGGACAGCAACAGAACTAAGAAATCTGGGCCCAGAGGTCTCTCCTGAGACTGATACTCCAACCAAGGACCATGCATGGAGATAACCTAGCACGCCTGCACAGATGTAGCCCATGGCAGCTCAGTATCCAAGAGGGTTTCTTAGTAAGGGGAACAGGGACAGTCTTTGACATGAACTGATTGGCCTGCTCTTTGATCACCTCCCCCTGAGGGGGAAGCAGCCTGTCCTGATGAGACCTGATAGGTGAGGGTCAGATGGAAGAGGAGAACTTCCCCTATCAGTGGACTTGGGGAGGGGTATGTGAGGATAGGAATGTGGGGTTTTGTTATTAGTAGAGCAAAATTGAACATAAAATTACATGTAGCCGAAAGCAATACCAGAAATTATTTTTGGTAAACTCTTCTGTCCTTACCAGCTATTGATTTTCCTCCTTTGAAAGGGCAGAGAAGCAGTGGCTGGTTGTCTTCAGCTGTCACTGTGGTATGTACTGAAGACCCTAATCCAAGTAAGAATTATTTTCTAGAAGTTGAACGAGTCCTTGTGAAGTATCATCTACTGATGAGAAAAGCTCACTTAGCCAAGGGTACAGAAGACCACTGCCTCTGCCCTCTGGATGGGAGCTTTTTAACTTCTAGAAACCACAATTCCGTTTCAAGTAAAGAAGCTGACATTGGTAGTTAGGAAAAATAGAACTTTATTTGTATCAAGAAATAGTGAAACCAGATAAATTACTAACTGAGTGAGTCTGTGCTTATATCGGCAGAAAAATGGAACATTTAGTCATGGCTCATGGAGGTATGATCATATCTCCCTTTGCTCCTATGTAATCTGTAGCTAAAAATATGAAAATGAGCAGCTTGTTTTGGTCCCTCATTACATAGCAACTGGCACAGTCACAGCTACAATGGTTGTATTCACTATGAACTGTTTAAATACGCTAACAGTGGCAAGGGAACTAGTGACTTTAATTCACCACCACTTAATGGCAATCAGAATTTAATGCACACACGGTAGTTGAATCAAGAGTTCATTACCACCCCATGGCAAAATTGCAAAAAATAATTCTATACAATTATATTAGAAATCAATAATCAGGGCTTTTATGTACATAATATACATGTATATATAACATGTATCATCATGGGAAAATACACTTTATATATATATAGCTAGAACATAACTAATACAGAAGTAGGGCCACCGGCAAGATACATTATTCAAGATACAGACTGAACGTTACTTCCCCTGTAAAAGGCACTGCTGGGTCCAGAGTGGGTTTATTTTAAGCATGTGCAGCAGACAGGCCCTGCCAAGTCAAAGTGCCTGTTTTCCCAGGGACCTGCTGCTGCTCCTCATTCAGTTGTTCTGCCATGAACCGTTTCAGAGTTTCAGAGGTGCCAGGGCGGAGCCAGGGCTCAGTTGCCACAGAGTTGCATCTATCATCACCCAAGCGTCTCATGATATCATCAGGATCAACCAGTGAGCTCTCATCATCTACAGGAAGCAAACAGTACAGTCAGGTGGCAGGTGACTACACAGGTTCCTACAGTCCAGCCCCTTACAGCTCTTGTGTCGCTGCAGAATTACAATCATCCCCCCCCCCAGCAACTAAGCACCCCGTTGGGAGAAGAACAGCATGCCTAGAAAGGGGCTGCAGTGGAGGTGGGAGGATAATCAAGTTGACTCCATGGCACTGGCAGCTACAGAACTCCTAACTACAGCAAAGGAGACTACCAAACATTCAAAGTTGACTGTAGCAATACAGACTGTCTTAGTTTATGTCTGTTAGTTACCATTAGGAAAAACCGTGGACTTCATCTTAGGACCTTAATTTAAAAAGAGTTTGAGGAATAATTGTCCAGCCTCTAGCACTGATGAAAGCACACTGAAAGTCATCTGAGGAATTATTGACATTCTGCCCTAATCTGAGATGGTCCAGTTAAGAGGTGACATGTTCATTAATCACATTTTGTCTTACTCAAATTCTACATATGTAGACTTAATAAGTATAAAATAGGAAAAAAATCTGTCTTCCTACCCTGTGATGTCAGTTTCTTTTTCTAAAAAAAAAAAAATTACAGACGGGTGTGTGCAAGCAGTTTAATGAGCAATCAATCCACATCGTACCAAAAAGCTCCTGTTTGAAAGGACAGTGTTAAAAATAGTTTAGACATTGGAAATCTGAAAAAAAAATCTTAAAGTTTGTCTACCTTCTCTCAAATATATCCTTCAAGTCTACTGGTTCTAAGATTAAGAAAAGGCAATTCTGGGTATACATGAAAAATGCTTTTTTTGGTTTTGAAACATTGTCTCTGAAGCTCTGGTTGTCCTGGAACTAGCTCTGGCAACCAGGGCGTCCTCAAACTCAGAGATCCATCTGCCTCTGCCTCCCAAATGCTGGGATTACAGACAGACCTACACCACCACCACCCAGCTGGGAAATGCCTTTTAAAACGTTTTCCAGGTAGGATAGTACTATTCTCTTAGTTGATCATTACTATCAGAACACATCACTCTTGGACTGAGTCCGTTTAAAAGTAGCACTGAAAAACATTTAAGAAAAAGTTGCAACAACAACAAAATACTGTAATGCAGTTTAACAGACCAGAGAGTATTCCGTAAACAGGTCACCTCACTAAAACAACCCAGCCCGTGATATGACTCCAAAGACTGGGGAGGGGCACAGATTGGCAGCAGGGCTGAGTCTGCCCTGTGCTGCATGAAGTCTCGCCAAAGCCACTCAGCATGACAAGATCAGCTTGTTGGCTTCAAAAAGTAATAGAAATTTTTTTTTCTTTCTGGACAATATTGCAGATTTATAATAAGATGTAGTTACCATGTATTACTTTAAAACATGAGTAATTACCTAACATACAAGTTAGCATTTTCCCTGCTGAAAATGGACACATTTCATACACAAGTCTCCTTGTTACTGCTTAGAATCCACTCTTAAAGAACCCCTTCTAGTATGAAGAGTGTGCGGCCGAGTTAATCCCAGGCCCTGGTTTGCATGCTAGTTTATGTCCTTGACCATAAAACTCAAAGACTTCAAAATTCTTGTTCCCTCCAGGTGTGCATCAACAGTGAACTTCCTGCATGTTACCTGTGTTGGCGGGTTTCTTCTGATGCTCGTTCAGTCTTCTCATCCTGTCTTCATTTCTCATTCTAACCTGATCGACATTTACACTGGAGGTAGATTTTAAAGAGAGACCATCTGGTGGTGTGTGGAGCTGACTCCTATCCTATGTATAGTTAAGAGAGAAAATTTAGAACCACTCCAAAAGTCCACTGACATGGTTTTACACCAGATCAATACACACTGGGAAAAGCAAAACAGGAGCATGTGGATCCCACTTCCTGTCTTTGCAGGTTCGGGTGACTTTGTCAGGGCTAAGAGGTCACGCTGTGATGACACGCAAACAGTGGCGTAAGGGTTGGGAAATTGGGCACAAAAGGCAAACAGTAACAGCTGAGGCTCAGCACTGAAAATAGTGTGTCACTTGCAGGACATGCACAAAGCAATGGGAGAGAAAAACATCCAGAAACTAGTCCTGGTGTTTTAAATTTTTTAAAATCCTAAATTAAAAATTTATTAAAAATAAATCCTCTATTTTAAATAAATGGCAAACAGTACAACAGGGAGAAAGAAATAGTCTTTTTAATGAATGGTGCTAAAGAAACTAAAGGAGCTCAGACTCTAGGTTTCATATTTATGTGCAAAACTAACTCGAGTGTATCACAAACACTTTTTGTGTGTGTGGGTTTAAAACCCAAAAAAATCCAAATGATAAAAAGAACCTTGAAGTTAAAGCTTGTATGCTTTAGAACCTAGGACAATCTTTAATAGAAAACATTTGCAAATCTAACATCTGACGGAATATCTTAAACTTTAGCAGTGAAAATACTATACGCAATTTAAAAATGGACAAAGACCTAGATCCACAACTGGACAGGAAAGCAGCACGAGATGTGCTTACATAACAGACACTTTAAAAATCATGTATGGTAATCAATACTGGCCATACTGTGAAGTAGGAAATTCATATACTTCTATAACGGTGAAATTGAAAATGGTATAAAATGGTGTTTTAGAAAACCTTCAAAAGTTAAATTTATACAAAAACCCACATGAAACTTGCAAATGAATGCTAGCCTCAATCTAGCAAAAATGTGACAGTAACCCAGATATTCATCACCTGTTGAATGAATAAGCAAACTTCGGTATCTACACAGAATGAAGAGGAAACAGGTATTGCCATGTGCTACAAGATGGCCCATGAGAAAGGACACACAGCACAGACAATAAACTTCGCACAGACCAAACCAGATTACTAGGGCAACAGAGTTTGCAGAGCTGACAGAACTGGCCGAGTGGTGGAGCGAGAGACTTTTACTTGTTGGAAGATCCTGAGCACTAGTACACATGATATAAATGGGAAGACAGCTTTAGGAGCTGTCCCAAGTTCCCAACCCAAAGAGAAAGGGCACCATAAAAACATGGTTTGTTGAAGGCTCCAAAAGCCTTTAATGACTATACTTAAAGCTATGGAGAAGGAGAATATGCGTTTGAATCTTAGTCCTCTGAAACTAGAGTCGCCACCTATATCGTGTTATTTTGACAAACGCTATCAGTCACTCTCTGCAGCTTCTCTAGAGCCCGTCTATTACATAGGGAGTAAAATAAAGATTGAGACAAAAGTTTTAACATTTACAGGACAGGATATTCTCGCCATGTACAGAGCTACATACTGCCATCATAAGAGCTACAAGGTCACCAGAGTAACTGCCAGCAGAACCTAGATTCAGGCCATGACAACTTGGTTTTCAAAACAAGTCCCCTCTTTCAAAAATGAACACATTAACTGAGGCCAAACTCTCAATCTCTTAAACTGAGAGGATCATACATACAAAATCTAGTCCTTTAAATTTGTTCCTCCTGCGCTCCCTTGCAGAAGGCAGCTGTGATGGCGGAGGGAAGACATCTTCTTCAATGGCAGGGTATGTTTCACCATAAGCACCTACACAGGCCACACAAAGAGAGTTTCAACTTTAGGAAGAGCTAAAGCAAGACTTGGATGTCTTTTCTTTATTGAATTTACAGTTGTACAATCATTACTATCTAGACTTTCCATCTCTTCAAATAGCTCCCATATGCTCACTAAGAAGCAATCTCCAGACACAGTCTAACACTCTTGTTAACGTTCCACATAGTCTTTTGTCTCTCACTTGGCGTGTGTCCGAAGTTCATTTACACTTCATTGCTGAGTCATACTTCATCACATTTTGCCCCTGCACTTGCCATTTAGGGAATATTGCTGGCTAGTGGCACTTGAATGATACTTAATATCCATGTATAATCTCTGTGTGGACATGATTTCTTTGGGACAGAAACAAATTATTGCCAGGTGTTATGGTGACTGCCAGCATTTTGTGTAGCTACAGCAGCCTGATGCAGCAGTGCACAGCCCCATCTTTGGGGAATCAAAGTTTGAGGTCACCCCTGAGCCACAGAGAGTTCCAGTTCAGCTTGGGCTACAAAGCAATGTCCTGGCTTAAAGATCTAAATAGACACAGATACACATATAGCTTAAAAAGTAATGTAACACTGGTAAATTAAATATACTCACCAATAAAAGCACTATCCGATTCTAGTAATGAATTTTTCAAAAAATCAGTGTCATTTCTGGGCTAAATTAAAAAATAACAAAAAAAAAACAACAAAACAATAACCACATGTTAATGCCTCTATTTTTAGTTTGGTGTAGGAAAACAAACCATACTAATAGACAGCATAGGTTTCCAATCTAATCCCCAACAAAACAAGAAGATGCAGGCCAGGCTGTGCCCCACCTCCGCCCAGTACCCACCCTCCTCTAATGACTTCTACATTCCACATATTAGCTCACTCTACCTGCACAGCAACTCCTGCACACATTGTTATTTAGTAGAGCATATACAGAATACATAAGCCAAACCTATCTATACCCTGCAAATATTAATTGAATCTTTGTAGTGATCCTCGGCAATAAGGACAATCAACTTCACTCTGTAAATACTGGGAAACTGAAGCAGGAAAATTGAATAATCTGCCCACCTTCCCCAAATTACACAGCTGAAGAGACGAGCTCAATCCTCTAGGATGCCATTCTTACCCATTACAGTCCATTTTCTCTACACATTATAGACACTGCACTTACAACTTAAATTGTGTTTTAAAAGTAAATAGTAATACTGTGGACATATTCAAAATCTGGAATATTCATTTAACATAAGCCCCAAAATCTAACTTAAACATTTGAACTAGTCGCTTACCATTCTGCGCCCCTGTATGTTACCACTGGAGAGCACATCTAAATCAACTGTAAACAGAACACAGGTAAGTGTTTACAGGACGCTGACAAATATAATTACAATTCACATCTTCTATTCACATCTTCTACTGAAAATTACTTTCACACACCAGAACTGTTTCAGAAACTATGCTGCTTTCTCATTAAGTCATGTATCCATTCTGGTTAAATGACTCGGTAATAAAATCTTTGTGAGCTTTGGTATCTAATGAAAATTTAACACAGCTTTTTTTTTAACCTTTTATCTTGCTCCTGTAGTGTCTGCTCAAAGCCACTGAAGGGTTAGCAAAGGAGGTGTGGAGTAAGTAAACTGTAGGGAGTAGCCAACCACAGGGTCAGGTGTCCCAGCACCATTTGCGGCGTGCTAACCTTCCCACCTTTCTCCAAAGACAGCATACTTTGGGAGTAAAGGAGCCACAGTGAGAGCCCACATCCTTTCTTAAACCATATCTAATAATTACCTCATCAGTGTTTGCTCCCACTGAAAAATACCTGTACCCCAGATGGGTCTATGTTGGTCTTGCTGTGCCCAAACTAATAAGATGCACAAGATCAGATCATTTGACACTTAAGATTCTGTACCATGAGGAGGGAAGATGTCTCCTACAGAAGTGCATATATCAAAGCCTTGACCTATGAGCTCAGCCTAAATATTACATCATGCATTCCTGTTTTATATATACACCTTCTGAAGGCAGAGGCCTTCCTCAGTCTGCATACCAGCCACCCACGACAGGGTCCTAACTTTCCCCCAAATGACAAGAGCATCTTTCCCACTCTCAGTGGCTGGCAAAGCAAGGGGATGGGTGGGATGCTGACATGGTCACAGTGCTCACCCGAGGCTAGGGCCCATGGGTGCTGAGTCAGCTCCATCCTAGCTCCAGGCCCCACTCACTGTGCCCACTAGCTGGCTGCTCCAAAGCCTTAGATCCCCGCTATTCGGCCTCTGACTTCTACAGTGTCATCAGCCCCTTGAGGGCAGCAGCCTAGCTTGTCACCAACCATATCATGTTAGTGCAGGCCAGTCTCTGTGCTCCTCATAGGCACGATAACATCATTAGATTAGATTTAGGTAACCAGATAATGATTCAAAACTATACACCCACTGATACTTTACAGAATTTACATAGACACACACAAAGAATAAGAAAGAAAAATACCTTTCACACAGACGAGAAATGTGCCCCCGGATCGAATGCATTTGCCTACCACTCCTGCCCTCAGTTGGTAGTTCTCGGGGTGGAAGTGTGCTGGCCTGATCAAAGTACCCACCCTCTTAGCAGCAGGGGACAGCTGGACTTCCAAGAATGGCTACATGACCCCACTGTAACAATCAAAGCCCGCTGTGAAACATGTTCATTCCTGAAACTATACGGCAGAAGGGTCATGTGCATGGAGCTGCCAGTGCAGTCCCTGCTTGGGATGAAAACCAATGCAAGCAAGAGTGGCACGTGCCCATACTACCAGCTCTCAGAAAGCAGAGGTAGGATGACTGCTCTAAGTTCAAAGCCAGCTCATCAACACAGTGAACTCCAGACCAGCCAGGAATACATAAAGGAGACTCTCTCTCAAAAAAAAAAAAAAAAAAGGATGAAATGATGGCTTATCCATTAAGAACATTCACTGAAGAGGCTGGAGAGATGGTTCGGAGGTTAAGAGCATGGGCTGCTCTTCCAGAGGTTCTGAGTGCAATTCCCAGCAACCTCATGGTGCTCACAACCATCTATAATAAGATCTGGTGCCCTCTTCTGGAGTGCAGGCCCATTCAGGTAGAATTCACTCATGTGAATATGTCCCCAAATACATAATTAAAAATAAACCTTTTAAACAAACATACAAACAAAAGCAATGGCTCAAAAGCTGAAGGAAGAAGAGTGCCGGGCGCCATCCGCAGCAGCGCCTGCACCTACCTACCTCCCACCCCTTCCCGCATCTTCATCCTGTTGAGCCTCTTCTGCTGCTCTCTCAGCAGGGCCTGCTGCTGGATCTCCAAGGTGTGATGGTCTCGTGGAGGATCTGGGTACATTAGTTTCAGATCCACTCGTGTCTCTGAATCTGGTGCAAAAGTTACAAAACATCTTATTTTCAACTGAGATTTTAGACAGAAAAATCTGCACACACGTTTATAACTGAAATATGAAAGCAAGCGTCCAAGATGTTCTTAAGAAAATGAGCAGATTAACTGTTGTATAGCTAAACTGAAGGGAATTAAGTTCAGATGTTACCCACAGTTCTAGGATTGCGACCAGTTCAAGGTAGCAGCTTTCTGACTCAGACAGTGGGGGGAGAGCTCAGAAGCTGGGAAGGCTCTCAGGAGAGAGAGTACAGGTCAGCAGGTGATAGGCACCACTCTGAGAAGGCTGGGGCAAGTGTGAGTCCAGCTGCCCACCGTGACGCTGCAAAAAGGAAACTGGAAACCTAAAGGCATAACAGGAAGGAGGGTGGACAGGACTTTTAGGGCTGTAAAACTATTCTGTATGATCCTACAATGGTGAGTGTATGTAATATTTCTATCCAAGCTGACAGAATACACATCAAAAAAGAGCCCTAATACAAACCATGAGCTCTGAGAGAATGGTATGTCCACTCGGGCAGACCAGTCTTACACTGTGCACCCCTGAGGTGCAGTGTTTGTAATGGAGAAGGCTGTGCGCGCAAAGCTAGGGAGGACGGAAACTCTCTGCACTTCACTGGGGATACAGCTCAATGATACAGCACTTCCTGAGACCCTGAGTTTGATCACCAAATTAAGAAAAGGCAACACCCTTAATTGCAAATCATAACCTCAATCAAAAGACATTACAAGAGCCATGAAATTAAAGAACACAAAATTGATGTTCTTTAGTGAAAAGCTTTGCATACACTTAGCAATTACAAGGAGTCCCCAGAAAAAGAAACTGCTTGCAGCGATGGATTTCTACCTCTAACCCAAGATGTCCCCTGGGGCATAGCAGAGCGATTACAGCAGTTTATGCTCACCTTTCTCTTTAAGCTCATTAAAGTCATGAATATTCTGGAAAGTAGTAGCATCTAAGGCCTTCGGTGATGGTCTTCTGACAGGAGCTTGTACCCGATGTCTAGCCATGTCAAATATATCCATGGGGTTCCTTTCTCTTTTCCTATAAATGACAAATCATGATCAATGTGCTATATGGATAGGAAACAAATTCACATTCAATTCACTATAAAAGCAAATTGGCACTTTCCACCATAGTTATTACACAAACTTCCCTGCTCTGTCAATCACCTAAGCTAAAAAGCTAAAGACTTGATAAGGACATGGTTTGTTACCTGCCTGCAACCCAGCATTCAGGAGCTCAAGGCTGCCACAGCTGCATTATTTGACGTCAGCCTAAACTACATGAGACCCTACTCAAAAACACAAAGATCAGGCATACTACTTTTTAGAAATTTGACTTTAATGCCATTATCTATAAAAATCTACCCAACTTAATCATATGAGCAAGAGAAATGTGAAGGACCATGCACAGTACATATCATGAATTGGGTATCAGTAAATCTTACCTTTCTCTCAGCTTATAGTAGAAATTACACTCAGAACATGCTGTTAATGCTCTGTCCTCTACCTAGAACTGTGCATGACTTTACAAAAACTTCCCAAAAGTTTACAAAAACGTGATACTAAATTAAACAGTATTTTGTTCTGTTGGTACCCAAGAAAGGTTGCTTTCTGCTAAGGATTGGCTGTTGTCATTTCTCCAAAGAAGATGGCTAGAGAATGGAAACTCTAGCTCTGAAAATAAAAACCAAATATCAATTAGTACTTCCTTTGAACTGCGTACAACACCTTAGCCCTTCTCCTCCTCCTCTCTCTGCCTCTTCTTCTCTTTCTTCCTCTCCTAACTCCCACTCTCACTTTCTCCTGTCTCTCTCTCCATCCCACTAGCCCAGCCTCTCCCTGTGAGACAGAATCTCTGTTTCTGGATGGCCTGGGACTCACTATGAAGGCCAAGCTGGTCTTGAACTCATAAGAGATTTGCCTATCTCTGCCTCCTAGTGCTGGGATTAAAGGTATGTGCCACCAAACCCGGAAGCCCTCCTCATTTTATAAAAATGTACTCTAAGCTACAGTCATAAGCAATTAGGAGCACCTGGGGTCCTCTCATTGGGTTTCCTTTCCTCTCAGGGAACTTTTAGAAGGGCCACAGCATGGCCCTGTTAAGGCCATAGAACACCATGTGACAATAAATAAAAGCCTTTTTGGAATCTATTAGCTTAGCAGAACACTAGCTTCTGCTAACCCAAAAGCTAACAACCCCATCAGACAGCATCTCGGGCCTATAGAAAAGCTTCTCCCATCCTGCTGTACCCGCCTCCCTGATGTACACACCAATGCATTTTAAGTTTGCCTTGATGTATGACTTTCTTTGTTCTGTAAAACTATACAAAGTCCATGAAACTGCTTCCATATGAGAACAAGGAATTTGGGGCAACCTACATCTGTTCTCCCAGGCCACGGTCACTCAGAAATGGCTCTGGAATAAATGATCTTTATTTCCTTTAAGATGAGAGCTGTGCTTTTTGAGCTGACAATAGCAAATCTACAAAGCAACTTCCAGAAGCCCTACACTGGTCCCTATCTAGCTTCTGTAATCCTACTAAGTAAATAAGGTGGTTTGTTTAGAATTAAGTTGTTAGGTCTCATTTGCATGTGCGCTGAATCATAGTTGCTCCATGACAAGCACATGGGGAGCTTGATAATGCAGTGAAATGAGAAATCTGTTCCATGAAGCTGTTCTATGAAATTAGAATTAAGAGCCAAACCTTAACTATCTCTATGATACATATGACAAATTCTATCAGTAATATGTTTAACAGATCGTTGTTGAAGTTATCATAATTCTAACTCCAAAGTTAGAAAACAGGGTTCACAAAGCACTTAATCCATGCCTGTCTTTGCTTTTACTAGGGAGTGTGCTAGACTTAGTGAATTATGACTAAACCATAGCTGCTTTCTGGTAGAGCTACCTGACAACGCTTCCACGTGATGAAAGTTAGCATCAGCGATGATACCGGGCACTTTGTGTACCTTTGATAGGATGTCACAGAGGAACGGCACCCCCAACGGTTTACATACATTCTTCACCCAGTCTAATCACTGGAAGCTCAAATTCATTCAGACTGGGGAACACAAAGAATCCTTGGCCAGGAGGAGAAACTTTCACAGTCACAAAAGACAGGCTGAGAAAATCCCAGAGCAGGGGTGACTGGGGGCCATGACAACTAACACTATACGGACACTGGTATGAGACACCAGAATAGAGCAAGACATTAAGATTTAATGTCCAGATTTAAATAACAGCAATATTTCAATATTTCACAAATTTCAGTAATTTCAATAATTAACAGTTTCCTCCAAAATCAAGACATTCCATCCTGAGGGGAAGCTCCTTAAGCAGGAAGGTAAACAGTTCAAGATAGCTCCAGGAAGTCCCTGAAACTGACCCCTGATTCACTAGGCCCCTCCCTGCCAGAGCAAGCAATAAAAGCTCAGAGTCCCCCTCAGACACAGAAGTCCAGGTGAAAGACCTTCACAAAGCAAAGGGGCAAAGAAAACTCTGAGACCAGACCAGCTGCAGAAGAAAGTAGCTGACCTGCCTGGAAAAGATTTAGACCAACTGAGTCACTCAGAAAGTCACTCTCCAACCTACTGAGCTGCCGGCAGGCTATGCAGTGTGCTCCAGGTTCCCAGGCTCAGTCGGGCCTTGGTCATGCAGCTGTCTGTGAGTCATTTCTGCTCCTGTACGTAACCCCAATACAACGCACTGGTTCAGCAAGCTGGACTTTGGTGGTGTTCACACTTTGATCTGTTGTGGGGCCTCTATCTGGAGTGAGTAGACACGTGTGTGTCATGTCTCCCGGGGAAAGTTTTGTCACACAACAGAAGTCAGCCTCAAACATAATGTTAAGATACTAACGATTCAAAAAACTAGTGAAGTGCCTAGCTGTATGTATGATTTTTCCAACTTCTGTACCAGATTATCTCCAAACACAAAGCTTGTTCTTAAAGGAAAGAATGTTACAGCAGTACAGGGATAATCTTCAAGCTCCTAGAAGAATAACCTGCAGTACCAGAGCCCTGCTTTAGAGAAGTGGAGCCTTTAGCAAAACCAGCAGCTAGAAAGTAAGTATCCAACAAAAAAAATTAATAAAAAGAATCAAATCACAGCTGGTGTCATCATCCTAATCTTAGAATTTTCTATTACTAGCATTTCCCTCGAGGAACTAGATTTCTACATCTGATTTTTAGAAGAAACGGAAGGGAGGGAGCAAGAGGCTCTAATAACCAATCCTATTCGAGGAAGATGTGGCACAGAAGCACCTGATGGGGATCTCGTCATCGCTGTCCAGGTGCAGCAGCCGCCCCTGCAAACGCCTCTCTTCACTTCGGAGCTGCTTCCTCATTTCTGATAACTCCATAATTACATTTTTTTTCTCCTCTGCAAATTCCATTGAGAAGTACAAAAGTTAAATTACATTAAAAAAAAGATTAATTACCAAAGCCTAATCTGGCCTATGATAAAGGTAAAATGCTGAAAGTTTTATGGGAGATATTTATGTGTGCTTTCATATACACACATCTTCATCATGATGAACATTAGGATCCACAATCAGAGTCAGGGAGACAGCCCAGCGCCTACCAAGGGCAACTGTACAGGGCACAGCGGAGGAGTGGTTTCCACTCTGAAGGCCGCCTGCCCTGCTGGCTGTGCAAATTACACAGGAGAAGGACACAAAAAGCAAAAGTGCAAATGAGCTGGTGAAAACTCCGGAAGGCGACGAGTCCAGGCCGGCGGGGAGCAGGGTGTGCGCACAGCACTGCTGCCCTCCGTTCTTGCAACTTTTCAAAGCTGCAATCATGAAGTAAATAGCTTCTAGATTACAGCAGTACTAGCTACCTTCTGCTCGGAGCTGGTTCTTCCTTGCAGGTACTGGAGGAGACTGTGCCCGGGACACAGAACTTTCCTGTGAACAACAGTGACAGACAGACAGTGACAGTCAGCGTTCCCTCCCTATTCCTAAGTGTAGAAGGAAACCAAACTGTACTGTAAGACAGACAGGTGAAAGCTCTCCCCCCTGCCCAGTGATAGTCCACGTATATGCTGTACCTGTTGAGTATCTCCTGTCTCCTATAATTATTCTCATTCTTTTTCTTTCTTTTTCGGTTTTGGTTTTTTGGGACAGGGTTTCTCTGTGTAGCTGTCCTGGACTCGTGTTGTAGACCAGGCTAGCCTTGAACTCACAAAGATCTGCCTCCCTGAGTGCTAGGACTATAGGAGTGTGCCACTGCACCCAGCTCTATTCTCATTTTTGCAACCTCTTCTCAGTAAGTGTCTTCCTCTCAGCCTCTGCACAAAGCCCCTCCCCACTTCCTCACGAACTATCAACCGCTCATCAGCCTCTTCCCTTTACTGAGGAATAAATGCAGAGCTGGAGAGATGGCTCAGCAATTAAGAACACTTACTGCTCTTCTGAAAAGAGAATGATGAATGCACATGTCTGGGGTCAACTTCCTTACCTCCTTTCACTCCCTAAGCTTGTGTCTCCTTTCACACCCATCACGTCAGCAGGACCACCTTTACCAAAGCAACTGAAGGGACTCTAACCAACTCCAGCATGGCAAACATGACTCAGGCAGGCCTTGCCCTTCTCCCCAGTTCCTTCTGCCTTGCTAAAAACCGTTAGATTACATTACTAAAGCTAACAACCAAACTAACCAACAGCTAGCTACTTCCTCCCCTGAGGCTGACTTCTACGGTCCACCTATTAAAGACCCGAGGTCCAGCAATCTGAGCCCCTTTGGCTCACCTAATTAAGGTGCCCAATTAAAATCAAATGCCTTCTCTTAACACGGGGTTTGAGCTTTTGCCGTTATAAGCCACGGTCTTCCTGTGCGCCACATCCGTCTCCGCTGCATCAGAGGCTGTCTTTTGTCTTCCACTCCAGGACAAACGCCATTTCCCAACTCCCCATCCTCTATCTTCTTTGTCTCTTAGTCCCTGCTCTTTGTCCCTCTGAGGCAAATAAATCTCCTTTGTGCTAAGAAATTGGTATTGGAGTGTCTTGTGCCAATTTTGACTCCTTCAGTGACCCCAAGTCACATCCCCATTGGCAATTTCATCCTGAATTTCGTTGGCAAGTAACAATTAACGTTACTGACACATTGTCTGTCTGTAGTTGATTTCTGTGTTCAAACATTGTTAACGTTCTCAAATTTCTGTCCTTAGCCCTCTTTACTCCCCCTAGATAACTTACCTTGCACAATCACATTAATCTAGTAGGCCAGTATCTAAACTGCTTCCCAAACTATAAATCCAGTCCAAATGCCTTCCTTGGCCACAACTCAACTTTCAGCTCTGTATAATCATCACCAGAAACCTGAAAATTATCCTGGATCCCGCCGTACCATACACCTGTGTATCTAACTATTCGCTGAAGTTGCCAACCCTTCTCAGTTTCCTGTGTCACTGCCCTTGCTTTAAAGCCCTGCCTCACATCTGGACTTGCACAGAAGTCTCTGTGTTTAGTCTTCCCTGCCCATGAGAACATTACACAAGCACAAAGGGCCCACGCCATCCCACTTAAACCTCATAAGAATCCCTATGCATTGGCTACCACAAAGCAAATGAACCAGGCTCTCAGAAGGAGAATCAAGACAATATCTTTTAACACACTTCTAGGCTTATTCTGGTAGTTCCCTTATGCAATCCGCAAGCCCAGGGAACAAGGCCAAGGCCTATAACACTCCACCCAGCACACAGCTGCCACTACATAATGTCATCATCAGGCCAGGCTGACCCGAACTGCTAAAGCTTCTCCATAGTTGCAGACACTCAAAATCCAGTCCCTCTATTTTTTTTTAAGCAAATTCCTGCTTGTTGTTCAAGCTGCAACGTAAAGACCAACTTCTCTTTTGACTACAGATCAGTCTAAACATAAGGGACAACACAAGTAAAACTACAGCTGGTTAGAACCCATTTTTTTCCAAGAAGACTCTCTCAGCCAGGCATGACGGTGAGAAACTCTAATCCCAGCACTCAGGAGGCAGAGGCAAGCAGATCTCTGTGAGTTGGAGACCAGATTAGTCTATATAGCAAATTCCGAGACAGCCAGGGCTACAGAAACAAACAAATAATAACAACAAACCAAGAGGACTTTTTAAGGCTCTGGGACAAACAAATGCCATTTGCTTTAAGAGACTATGACTTAAGAATTAAGCTTTAGGGCAACAAGTGCTCTCAGTTACAACTCTAAAAGCAGGCAAATGAACGAAAGCATTAGAAACTCCTGAAGTGCGCTCCCAAACAACTCAAGATTAACTCTAAGGAAAAGCATGTACATGAATGAAGGAACTGATGATGGTATCGACTGAAGGAGGTCTTTGGGGTTTGCTTGCGATTTTGTTCTGAAGAGCAGGAACTACAGGGGAAGGCTGTCTCAAGTGCTGCAAAAAATAAAATAAAGAAATCTTCTGTACCTATATATGTAATGCATACATATATACATATATATGCTTACGTGTATCACACACTGTGCTCAAAAGTCGAAACCATTTAAGAAGCTTAGATTATTATTATTGCTTTTAATAAAATACTCTTTACAAAACAGTCAAATTCTGTCACTTGTGTAAGAGCAAATTAAGTTTCTAAAGTCCTGTCTAATAACTGTGATTCATGATTCATGTACCCAGCCCTTAATGGCAACCCTGAGTGCCAGAAATAGTGACTCTAAAAGCAGTCTTTTTGATGAATTACATTTGGTTTAAAAAAAGATTTCTTAAATAACCTCCGCCCAGTATGTTTGTTCGTATACTCACTACTCAAGTCATGCCAGCAAGCCGCCATGAGCCAGGGCCGCAGCATATGTGGTTCTGGCCTAGAGATTACACCTTGGACAGCACAGCTGAACACAGAGCCACAGTAACAAGACAAAAATGGCCCAACTGTGGCGGCACCCCACAAATGAAGGTCAATACAGTATGTGCACTCACTAGAAAGACCAGAGGATCAACGCCCCATCCCCCCTTTCTAACTCCTCCCAACTCTACCAGGCATGCGCTCTGGTTTCAACATCTCCATCTCAGACATACCTTTGTCTCATCATCCACAGTCCTATTCTCTCTCTCATAGTAATGCTGAAGTTGCAAGTTATGTTTCTCCTCCTCTTCTTTCTTCTTTCTTTCTGCTTCTTTCCGCCTCTCTTCGGCTAACCGAATAAGTTCTTCATTTTTTAGCCTTTGCTTTAAAATTTAAAAACAAACAGGGGAAAAAAAAACACTTCTTGAGTACATTTAAAACGGTGTTACTTTATTTGTCTAAAGGTAATATATCAAAGATACAGTGTTCTAAAAAATGAAGATAGCATCTACTTAATAAAGTAGTAGACATCTTTTATCACTCTAGAGTTAAAAACAATTTGTCTCTTAAATTAAAATAACACACAATGCAGATAGCAATAGAGTATTTTAAAAGTATTTCAGATAGAGTCCTCTCATACAGTAACAAACATCTTCAAGTCAGCATAAACCTTTCACAAGGATTGAGGAATGGACGCACCTCCTCCTCCTTCTCCCTCCTCCTCTCCTGCTCCTCCTCGTACTCTTGCTGAATTCTTGCCCTCTGCTCTGCAAGCCGCTTTTCTTCCTTTTCTTCAGCAACTCGTAGCCTCTCTCGCTCTGCTTCTTCTCTTTGTCTCTTTTCCTCAATCTAAAAAATTGGGCTTAGTGATTTATTCTGCTAAAATGCTGACAAGTTAGAATATCACTTTTTCCTGCATTCTTAGAGACTCAACAAGTACACCTATTTGCAGGTTCCTCAATTTTTAAGCATGCTATATTTTATTACTGTTACAAGCTGCTAGCAAATTTCATCTCTGCTTATTACAGACTATGTGAACTTAAGAAATGGACTTGTCCTCGGTGTTCTCATCTAATAAGAGTTATTAACGTGCACTCTCAAAAGCATTCAAGGAATTAAAGTGAAACAAACATATTAGTTTTTCTGAGGAGAAAAACTGTAGAGTAAATATCTGTGGTCATATTACTCCACAGTAGTTACCGCTGAGTGTCAATGTGCTTACTTGAAGAGAATTCCCACACAAGAGTGAACTGAGCAAGTGAGTCTCTTTACGAAAGAATCATTTCCTCACAATGCTCTTCTCCCTACTGGCCAGTAAAGAACTGAAATGGCAATGTTGGGAAGCAGCTCGGGAGTAGAGCCTACACCCAGGGCGCACAGGTCCTGGGCTCAGTCCCAGGAGTGTGCAGAGGTTATAGAGTGGACCCGGGGTACCTTGAATACTCCTCTGAGAACACAGTGAGAGAATTCTCTACAGCACAGTATATGGACAAAAGGAAGCCCCAAGAAACTGTACATACCCTCTATAGAGGAGGCAGGAAAGATGACAGACTGGACTTAGAAAAAAAAACTAAAAAAAAAAAAAAACCTTAATTTTCTTAATTTTCTGAGACAAAAGTCTCACTTTGACGTTGCCCTTGAAGTCCCTAAGTAACCCTAGGATAAGCTCAAACTTAGGGTGATCTTCCTGCCTTAGCCTTTTCAGTGCTAGGATCAGAGGTGTGCACCACCAAGTCTCTGGTACTGGATACTTAAATATTAGCTTAAGGTTATCCTTATAGATTATGATTATTAACATTTGTACAGATCTTTTGTTCAAATATTTGTTTGTTTTTTAAATTAAGATGCAATTATACCATTTTCCCTTTCCTCCCTCCAACTTCCCTTGCTCTCTCTCAAATTCTTTATAAATATATGTATGTATACACATACATATACACATAAAGAACACACACATATATGCATATGTACATACACACACAGAGATGCACGCACACACACACATCGTACTCAGTCCATATGATGTTGCTTGCATGTGTATGATTTCAGGGCTGACCAAGTGGTGGTGGATATGCAACTAGCATACTCTCCCCTGAGGACAAGTTCTGCTCTCAACATTCCTTAGCTGCCTGTACTTCTTTGTCTAGGGTCGAGGTCCCTTGAGGTTTTGCCCTTCTGTGTCAGCATGTCTACTGGTACTGTCCTTGTTCAGGTCTCGCTTAGGTGATTCACAGATTATCTCAGAAAGATTAAGAGCAAGAGGGACAGGGAGTTTGCTGTAAGACTGTGTTATATTGGACTTTACATTTTTACAATAAAAGTTATTTTTATGCAATCAATTTCCAGTAGCTTAAGGTTGCATGTTGTCAATGTTCTACATGAGAACTTGAATTGTCCCACTTGAACTATGAGTTACCAGCCAGCCTTTCCTTACACTTATCATGACACAGGTTAAATGTGTAACCTAATATTCAGTATTGAGAAATGTGCAGACACAAATACAACAAATTCCAGAGAAGATACCAATAATGCAACAAAACCTTACACTCAAACTCAGACCTTTCTTCTCCCTCTTCCATAAACACACACACACAAAACAAAAATTACAGAGCATAATGACTACATTAAAATCAAATACTGCCAGTATGTAAGGCATTAACAGATCACACAGTCTAATGCCAACAGGAAGCTAAGTATTTTTAAAAAGAAAAAAACTATCTTCTAGGTCAATTTCCAAACTATAATAACACAATGAAATGTATTATATAAGACATTTATGAAGTGTGCTAATTTTTAATTAAATTTTTCAAGTGAATTATTAAAAATTTATTATTTTTTTTGTACTTGAAAACAAAAATCAATCACAAATTTTGTTTATTCGATTTGAGTAGCAGCAAGGCATTTTATACATTAACTAACTGTATTACTTTACTTATCTGTGCAAATCCTTAGCTAAAGCTTTTCTCATCTTTACGAACAATCTGCACATTTTAAGCACTTATTCCAATTCTTAAGCTTTTGTGTTGTGAGATATTGACAGTAATAACGAACACCACTTAGCTGTTTAAAGTTGTGTTAACTCTGATCGAAAACGAAAAATGATATTGTGACCACTAAAAATAAAAAATAAAAAAATTGAAAAACCACCACTCAAGAGTAATCTATTCAGCCAGGCATGGTGGCACACACCTTTAATCCCAGCACTCAAAAGACAGAGGCAGGCAGATTGCTATGAGTTCGAGGCCAGCCTTGTCTACAAAGGGAGTTCCAGGACTCCTGAGGCTACATGGAGAAACCCTGCCTTGAAACACCAAAAGAATAATCTACTCATAGTGCACTAAGGATGTACAAGGTGGATGCTGAGGGCTCTCGAACCTCCTCTCTCTTTAGTGGCTTTCCAGAGGGAAGGACTTGCCAGCGGTCCCACACATTCAATTGCAGTCCCCACAGACAGGCTCCACAAGCCACTAACTGCTGCTGTGGACAAAGCCATCAGTGCTTTAGCTGCACATCCTAAAATGTAGATACTTTCTCTAAAGAATCTAAAACTTATTAAGATACTATATATCTAAAAACATGTTGTGAACAACCAGTGACTTAAAAACTGTAACATTTGGTAATTATACCTTATTCTATGGTAGATGGGCTAAAAGCTTAGAGAGTAACTTCTATTTTGAGCTGCAGTTATGGAAACAGAACTACCACAGCTTCTTCAAGTTCAGCGGCTGCACTACCTTCAACCTGCTGACCTGACATCGTGGGACTTCCGGTATCTGTCATAGTTCTCTCTGTCATCATGTCCATACCTGCACTGTCACTGCTCGAGGAAAACACCCATGCCTCTGTCTATCCAGTCCTCCATGAGTGCACTCCAGCATCAATGCCTGAGCGTCCCCGCATTATGCCACTGCTGCATGCGGAGTACACAACACTTAGGGTTAGAATGTGTTGACGTGTGCTCTTAGGAGGGATCTGATTAGCAGGTTGGGATTAGGTTAGAAAGCCTTAAATGTCAGGCTACGGGTTCTAGACATTTTCTGTAAGCAAGAAAAGCAGTTATACCAGATTTTGAATAAAAAACAATAGGACGTAAAAACATTTCTACCAAAGGAAAACTTATGGAGCCACCATGAGATGTGGGTGTGTAGAGAGGAGGGAGGGAGAAAAAGAAAGCTGAAAGAGCCCTATGAACAGACATCTCGGTCACTGCAGCTTCATCGTCTACTCAGCATCAAGCCAATACTGCGGATTCCCAGAGTTCCTTGTCCAATAAATACTAGATGCTTAAGTGCCTTTTTTGGGAAGAGTGTGAACATTTCACTACTTTAAGTGGTACCCACCTAGATACAAAAAGAGGCATAATTGTAACATAATTGTTTGTACCTTGATTTTGATGTTTGTTTGTAGGTTTTTTGTTTTGTTTTGCTTTGGTTTTTTGCAACATGGTTTCTCTGTGTATCCCTGGCTGTCCTGGACTTGCTTTGTAGGCCAGGTTGGCATTGAACTCACAGAGATCTACCTGCCTCTGCCTCCTTGAGTACTGGGATTATAGGTGTGTGCCACCACACCCTCCTCCAGAATCTTTCTATATAACCCTGACTGGCCTTGAATTCTCAATTCTCCTGCTGAACTTACAGGCATGTACCACCAAATTCATGTGTAATGTAACTTCTCCTTATTTATAGTCTGTCCTGAGCCAATGATACCACATCCGTGGGGGACGGCAGGGCTTGACTTTCCACTATACTGTTGAGATTTTGCAAATCTCAACAGTCACTGATTTAGCAACTATTGATCCTCCTAATGAAGTTTAGGAAAGATTCACATATGACTGAACAATATGATTTTAGCCTTACCTGTACCTAACATAAACTAGACATTTTGGACAACTACATAGCATTTTAGCCCTTAGTGCATAGTGCACAGAATACCTGCAAGTTTAGTTTATTATTATATTTATTAAGAGCTGGAATTATAACCAAACAAGCCTTTCACCTGAAAACGAAGAAAATTCTTGTATAATTCTTGCTGTTTAATCTGAAGGTCAGTGGGCGGCTCATCGAATGTGTTTCCCCGGGGAAAAGGACAGCCTTGTGTTTGCACAGGACCTTCAAAAGACAGTTTGCAAAAACACACTGTTAGGAAAGGGACAATCTGCTAATAACCCACATTATGAAAAAAATTTATTACATACAAAAGTCGTGAGGTTAAGGTCAGAATGGAAGGCAAGGTAAGAGTGTGAGAGGGCATAAAGGGCAGCAAGAGAAAGCAAAAAAAAGATTAAAGTGAAGGACTGGAAATCCTGTCCATAGCATCTAAAGACACGGAGAGGATGTGCAAGCTAAGAGCCTAAACGTGGCATCTCAGCACGGGCTGCAAAGTAGAGCTCACGGCAGGAAAATGTACAGGAATATCCTTTACTTAAGCCCGGTTCTCAGGGGCTGGAGCTGGAGCTCAGTGGCAGGGCATTTGCTTAGCACTGGAAGGCCCTAGATTCAGTCCCCAGCATTGAGGGGGAAGAAGAAAAGAAAAAAGAATCGTTCTTAATCTATACACATATCAAAAAACAGCAAAAAATTATTTTTAAAAGTTGCTAAGTCCAAAAATTTTCACATCCATAGCTTAAATACAGGCTAGGAAGTCAGCTATGTAATAATTAACAAATTTATATTTGGTCTAAATAACTGTAAGAGGATCTACTTTTTAAACAGCTGAAATCAGTGCTTTCCTAGCAGGCACGAAGCCTTAGGCTCTACCGGAGCACACATGGGATAGCTTTCAAAGGGATATAGAAATGTGACAATAGTATATGTTCCTTATAAATAGCATGATATATTCTCAAAAGGAAAAACTGCGTCAGAAAAGCTATTTGAAAAGCAATCATTCCCTAGGAATTTCTTTGAATTTAGAAAGAAAAAAATATAACAAATCTCACATAGCTTTTTATATTTTATTCTTACATGACTGATTTAGTCTTTTCCCTTTGGTTAGTTTTGTTTTTTGAACAGGGTCTTACTATGTATCCATGGCTGATCTGAAACCACTATGTAGACAAGGCTAGCCTCAAATTCACAGCAATCCCCCTGCCTCTGCCTCCTAAAAGCTGGAATTACAGGTATGTGTTATCATGCTCAGTTACTAACTCACTCGTACAACTATCAACTTAATTCTCTCTCTTATCTGTGTCCTTTTGTGTAAACTACTTGGTAGGGTAGAACTCAGTCTGCTTTGCCTATGTATTTAAATTTACTAATGTTTACTGGCTGAATGAACAGGCAGTCAAATCAAGCCCTGAAAATCATGAGAACTTTTTCCCTTAGAAAACTGCTCTAAAAGCAAACGGAGCCCATGAAGGTTCTTTTAAATCTGGGGCACCGTAGAAAGCTGAGAGTAAAACAAACTTGAGTGCTGTCTCTTAATTTCCTCAAAATCTGAATTTTTGTTACAATGAAAGGAAAGAAATATTAGATGAAATAATTCATTTGAGGGAGACCTTTATCAAAACTGCAGTAAGCTAGTATTATTAGAAAGTAGACATGTAACTAGCTTCCAAAAACAAACAAACAAAAGAACTTGCTAGCATGAGCCAGGCAGGGTGGGACACCTGGAAGCCCAGTGCTGGGGAAGCTGTGGTCTCACTGTGAGATCAGTCTCAACTTTTCACTACAAAAGAGCATCTCAAGGTCTCAACAACAGGCCTACTAAGGCTGGGAGCAGTGGCACTCAGCTTTCATCCTAGCACTGGGAGGCAGAGGATGGCAGATCTCTATGAGTTTAAGACTAGCCTGGTGACAGAGTAGATTCCAGGCTAACCAGGGCTACACAGTGTGAGACACTGTCCAAAACAACAGCGAGAAGTTTGAGGCAAAACATCAGAGGACGATGAAGCGTAAAAGCATAAATTAAGAAAACTTTCAGATATATTCAAGTTTCCCAAAGCCATTTAAAAATATTAAACAGCACATGAACATGTGCACGCTCACACACACACACACAGCACAGCTCTAATTATGTGACTTTGGATAGTTTCTTATATTGATAAAGTTTAGTTCAGATTAATGGTTAGAGAAAAAGTCTAGAAAATTTCAATTCATATAAAATGAGGAAACTAAACATTTATGGTACTTTTAACATCTTGAAAATAAAGCATTGCAGGCACCCACCAGAGGAGAATCTGGCACACTACAGAAAAAAACATACAGGCCAGAATTTTCTGGGTACGGTCATTCAGGCTCATTCTCTTGGGAAGGGGTCATGGAATTGTTTCTTTCCCAGTGGCTGTGCCTAGTAAGCAAATGCCTATGAAAGCCTCCTTAGAACTGCAAACTAATGTGTATTAAGAAATGGGGAAATTCACAATAAAAAGATTCCCAGAAGCAGCAGCAACAGAGAGCAGCAAAAAACAGCAGGAGCTAAAATTCTCTATAGCAGCAACTAATAAGAAAAAAGTATTTGTTGTTCCTACTGTACACTGAATGAACTATTTCAGATTAAAAACTTAACAATTTTATCAGAATCAAAGGTTCCAATGTTAGAGCTCTAAAAATCGAAGCTAGTCGCAAATAATAAAAATCTACTGTGCATCACAGTGGAATCCATTCTTCCGCATAAGCTCAGTGCAAACAATGGACGGGAGCTGCCTACAAAAAAACAGCAAAGTGCCTGCCAAAGAGAGATGGAAAGGACCAGTGGAGTGAGCATCGCTGCATCGGCCACTGACCTGGCAGGTCGCCAGGAAGTCCTATGAGTTGTAAAACTTGGCAGGAACATTTCAAAAGAACTTCCTACTGTAAAATTCTTTGCAGTAATCAGAAGTTCTCTGAAAGTGTGAAAGCAGACTCAAAACGACAATAAAAACTGCACACATAGCTGGGCTCGGCGGCACATGGCGGCAATCCCAGCACTGGGGAGGCAAAGGCAGGCGAATCTCTGAGTTTGAGAACAGCCTGGTCTATAAAGCAAGTACAGGACAGCCAAGGCTTCACAGAGACACCTTATCTTGGAAAAAGAAGAAGAAAAAAAAAAAAAACCTGTAAGTGTGCAAAAGCAGAATTTTATAGTAAATAGTCTTTAACCAGCACAAATACATAGTGCAGGATGTATTTTCTTTACACCTGCTTTGATTTTTAAATGCATACTATACATTCGTACATGTAAGGTAAGATACTGGGTAATTTAGGCTCACAGCAACTTTGAGGAAGAATGCTGCTCACCAATACGTCGGCTTTACTCAGCAACAGAAATGTGACCTGACACTAAACTTCTAGTTACTTCATTTTCTGTACAATGTGAAGGCAACTAAACACTGCAACAAAAAAGTTAATTTCCTGTATAATTTATGATAACAGAACAAATACTTTCTCACTGATAAAGTTAAGGGTATGAGAAGCACACTGTGTATGTGCAAAGAAAGGCCCCTCTAGTATCAAAAGAAAAATGTTAGTAGCAACTACATATGCACAGCAAGTTACAGACCTGGAAAGAAACACCGCTGTTAGAACCTTTCCCTATTCGCTCTTTTCAAAGAAAAGAAAGAAAATACACTACACTTCTAATTCACATAACCAGATTCCCCAATCACTTTAAGAATTTTATCAAAGAACAGAAGTGAAATGTTACTGAACAGCATTAGAAATGTATTTTTAAATATAGAATGTGATTAAAAACCTGAGTTTTTATTTGCAGAATCTTCTAGGTTCTCAGCATTTGAAGTGGCTAAATTTTGGTCTATAGATACAACAGCCCTTTTATCTTCATATGTTCTTGCATCTGGGTTATGGTAGGCATCTATATTCTGTCTGTGCATCCTATTCAAATCAGCTGAGAGGAAAAAATAATCCATTTATTTCAATAAACACATTTCTATAGTTACTCTTAACACATTTTTAAATAGGAAAAACAGGACAAGACTGTAAGTGGCTTTATGACAGCTGCAGGTTTGAAGCACCTCATTAAAAACTCTAAAGGGACTATGAAATCAACTCAAAACTGGTACTGAAATTAAGAATACATAAATCTTTCACATTCTATCAAAGCCATATTAACTATGCACTGTCAGTTCATAGATCAGAATTTCTTTAGTACAGAACAAGCACATCGAAACTCAAGTCAGAATGAAAGTGACACCAAACCACCAGCTCTCCTAAAAACAACCAACAAAAAAGCATGTTCAAGTGGAGTGTTAAAATGCGTCCACAAATGCTTTAGCAAACCTTCCTAAGAACTCAAGTCTCCTTGTTACTGTGGTCGACTTACTACCTCACGTCACAGTAGGACACTGCAGGGACATGACACATGACTTCGGGGGCTGACTCCGACGTGAGCTCCATCTTCTTTGACCACTGGACTCAGTTCAGGGAAAACCAACTGCCATGTTACAATGGCACTGAAGGGATGCTATGGAGAGCTCTAAAGACAAGAAACCTAAGCCTCCCGAGCTGTGCATGAGAGCCATGTGGGCTTCCATACTACAAGCTCAGGCTAACGCATCAGACAGAAACACCCAGCAAACCCACTCAAGAGTAAGTTACTACCTAAAGAACTGCAGAGCAGTATGCACTTCTCATTTTAAAACTCTACCTTTGGGATGTTTTTGTTTTTGTTTTGTTTTGTTTTTGCCTAGCAACAGGCTTGCTGTGTCTATCACTTATCTAATACCTAGTTCAGTTGGCAGAGTGTTTGCCTAGTATGTGCAAACTGGGTAAAACCATCCATGTATGATGTAAGCATAAAGTTAGATGTGCTGAGCTGGCCGGTATTTCACTGTAGTACCAACACAATTCAATGTGGAAAATGGTCTAAAATTGACTGCTTTTGGTATAACTCTGAATAATAAAATCCATTAAGTGATGCACTTTGGATGGATGGACTGGGTGGTATAAGAAATGCATAAAATAGATTTAAATAGACAAATACGTGGACAAGATCGCAGATTTCAGGTTAAAGGCATGGCAGGCCTCTAAGAGGTTCACTGTGTAAAAGCAAGCGCTACAAAAGCCTTCCTCCTGTTTTGGGTTCCCTATCAGATACTGACTGTAGTGGAAGGGGAGGACTGACTCCCAAAGTTGCCCTCTGACCTTCCCAAGTTGTGTGACCTCTGACATGCCAGAGCCAACAGTTACACATCCAGCACACACGCACACAATAGGAAATGAATAATCCAATAAACAATATCAGCAACTAAATGCACCATAGCATTTAGGAAGAAGACAATAGGGGGAAATGGCAAAATCTAGATGCTATCTATAATTTCATGGACAGTACAATATTGGTATTATTTCTAGCTTTAATATTTGTGCCATGATTACGTAAATGTAAACTATGAAGGAAGCACAATGAAAGGTCTTTGCTGATCTTTACAACTCTTTTGTATAAGTATTAAAGTTATTTCACAATAAAGGTTTTGTAAAAAACTGAAATATATATACATTGCATAGAATGGCTAACCCTTGGTCTACAAAGTCAAGTGCCGATAAGAGTTTAGAGCAATTGGAAAAAAGGCACAGTTTGGAAAACAGTTGGACAGTTTCTAACAAAACTTTAACACACACAAAAAAAAAAAACCAAGCAAACAAATCACTATGCAACCAACTGACTCTATTCCTAAGCATTTACCCAAGAGAAATAAGTAAAAGCACACACTCATGCAGAGAGCAGTACATGAGCACAATAGCAGTGCCCCCAACCTTACTAATACTGTAACCCTCTACGACAGTTCCTTGTGGTGAGCACCCCTGGCCAGAAAAGGTTTTCCCTGCTCCTTCATAACTTTAATTTTGCTACTGCTGTGAACTGTAATATAAGTAACTATCTTGTAAAAAAGCCACGACCCATAGGTTGAGTACTATTGGTTTACAGCAATTCTATTCTGAATGACCTTAAACTAGAAATTACAAGTGCCTATCACCTGTAAACAGATATGCAATGACGGTACCTCAAAACCATGTAATGCCATTCAGTAACAGAAAGAAAAGAATCGCACAAATGTTATGCTGGAAGATTATCATCAAAATTAAAAGGCATCACTGGCATCCAGGAGGCAGACCACAGGTTTACAGGGCAAAGGCTGTAAGCAGATGGACTGACCAGAAAGGGACAGAGGGGACTGTCCTTTCAGCCATTCTGGAAAAAATTCTACATCTTGAGTGTGGGAGAAATGATTTTTAAAACAACTGTCAAACTTCATTAAATTTTAAAAGAGTAATTTGATTACATGCAAATTTTACCTTAATAGACATACATTAAAAAATCTAAATCTAATTAAAGATAATGCATTAAATATATTTGATCAAATATACATGAATGTTTACCTATATCTCTTGCCAAGTCTATGAGAGATTGCCAGGCATTTTCAACTGGTCAAACTTTTAATTTTATAGATTTAATTTTCCTTCTATCCACATATTTTTGTGTGGGGGCATAACAGTGATTCTCAACCTGTGAGTCTCGATTCCCATTGGGCGTCATATCAGATATCCTGCATATCAGATTTTTACATTATGATTCATAACAGTAGCAAAATTACTGTTATAAAGGAGCAACAAAAATACTTCTGTGCTGGGCCAGCACAGCATGGGGAACTGTGATAAAGGGTCGCACATTAGGAAGGTTAAGAACCACTTTTGTACAGTTGTTAACAGTGTAACACATGTAGTTTCCAGTAACACCCTACCATCAGTTAACCTTCGCAAAGCTCCACCACCAAAACATATCCATCCGTCTCTAGTAAGTTCTTTATAACTTTTGAGAATGTCGTGTAATAGAAATGTTCAAAGGTAACATTCAGAATGAACATTTTACGTAGCAGAACTTTTGAGTCTTCCAAATTTTATGCATCAACAATTCATTCCTTTGTACTGCTAAACAGCCACACATACATACACACATACATACGTACACACACACACACACACACACACACACACACGATAAATCCATTCACCTACTCAGACATTTTATACTATCTTAGCTTTCATAGGAACTTAAATATGGAGTTCTAATGAATAAAGAACACTGAATTATTTACAGTACAATTAAAACAAGTGTTTGTTTTAAAATGACTTGTCTGCCATACTTCATTAGTAAGTATTCTCCTGTAAAAGATCTAAGAGAATAGTAAGTGAAGACTCACACTCTTTACTTCCCCCCATCAGAAGACAAGAGCAAGCAGAAAGAGTTAAGCCCGCGTGTAAGCAGAATTAAAGTCAGCTATAGCACACAGGGTACACCTTGGCCATCATGATGCACTTCCCTAAACCATCTCAACGTAATAAAACCAAAGTCACATTTCCCCATCTCTAAAGTATAAAACCCATATACAAAAATTTATACTTTAGGGCAATGAATCTAGTCACTCTGAATATAGTATTTAAAAATAATTCCACTGTCCTTGAAAGATACTGCACTGTCTCTGTTTCATGTGATGATTACAACATGAGGAGAACAAACTAAGCATTGCTACTAAGGATAGAAATCTTAGAGGCATCATCTTCATTTCCACCGGGGTAAGCAATTCTAGAGCAGAGCCACACTTTACTACAGACTAACCCCAGTTATACTGCTGAAGGCCTCCTGAAAAGTTCTGGGAAGTGTTCTGTTCCCAAAGCCCGGGCAATTGAGGAGCCTTCTTCAGAGTAGCTAGTGTATTTCTGACAACTCTTACCTCCACCTTCCTTAAGCTACTAGTAGCCACACACTAGTGTCTGTCCCAGGAACAAACAGGAAATCTAAACTTTTTTGCTCTAGAGCAATGATGCTGGTAGCCCTTGGGAACAGCTGAAACAGCAGAATGAAGGAAGAGATGATGATGAAGTTCTAGGCCAGGACACAACAGAATCCTCCATTCATCCTCACTACACCTGACCCAGACTGTTCAGCCAAGACGGAAGGGATTCTGAACTGGAGCAATAGCACAGTGGAAAAAGGCTCCTCTCTTGAAGCAGCAGCAACCAATATCAGAAAGTGACAGACATGGAAGGAGAGTCACACAGCCATGAGCCGCTGATGGGCTTGACACAGGACTTTTTAATTAAGTGTTGCAGCATCATGAGTAAGTAAATGAAAACTATTTTCTAATATAGTCTGATACACACTTCAAATAAAAATGTCCACCTGTGCAGTATTTGAAGTAATCCATCTATTAGGAGAAAGCAACAGAGTTCTAAACCTAGGAGGACAGGCAGAAACAAAAGGAAAAAATAACTGGGGGCAGGAGGGGAGAGGGGAAGAAAAGTCAACCTTATTTGACCCCTTATTAGTGGGTTCAAACACACCTTTAAACATACTTACAAAGGGCATAATCCATAAGAATTCTAAGTAAGCCATGCCCACCATTCTGACACCACTTTTAACATTTTAGCATGTTTTCTCTTTAGCCTTTTTGTCACTTATAACTAAACCCCAAACTATCTTTACTACACTTCTTATTCGACTTAGCTACAGCTAGCCAAAAAGTATTTTTATGTAGGTAACAAAGTATTTACAGCAGTGTTTGAATGATTACTAGATAGGAAAAAAAGGTATTGTGGGTTTTTTCTTTTCTTTTTTTTTTTTGTTTCTGAGACAGGGTTTCTCTGTGTAGCCCTGGCTGTCCTGGACTCGCTTTGTAGACCAGGCTGGTCTCAACTCACAGAGATCTGCCTGCCTCTGCCTCCTGAGTGCTGGAATCACAGGCATGCATCACCATGCCCAGTTTTGTTTTTCTGTTTTTGTTTTTTTCTGGATACAGGGTTATAACTGGCTGGCCTGGAACTCGCTGAGAAGACCAGGCTATCCCTAACTCACCTATAGAAAGCCACCTATTTCTCTGCTTCCCAAGTGCTAGGATTAAAGGCTTGTGCCACCACACCAAGCATAAATAAATAAAAGCACATAGCTGAAGGATTTAGAACTCTGCAACCTGCCAGAGTTTCTGAAATGAAGACATCCTACCCACAAGCACAAAAAAAGCCAGGTACTGAACAAGAATACTCCGTTTACGAAGTAAAAGCAGATCCTTTCCCACAATCATTCCAGTTTTTATTTGTAACTTTAATTAATCTAAAATAAACTTGCCATACGAATTTTATTATTTTCGGTAAAACAAAATAAAATATACCCTAAATACTAGTCTGGATAAGCACCAATTAACATGAATTATTCTTTGCAGTTTGGTGGCTATCATCAAAGAATGGGAAATACATCACTCTGTAGAGCAAGAGGCTTTCTAACATGTACTATATTCATAATCCGGGGTGTATCTTTGCATTAACTCACAAAACGAAACCTTACACAGTCTGAGCCCCACCTCTTTCTACTCTCCACTCCTAAAATGCTGAAATGATTCACTTAAAAGCAAGTTCGTGGACACATCATACTTATCAGATTTCCTTTGGCATCTCTGAGAGGAGCACCACCTCCGCCTTTGCCCCAGGGGTTGTAACTCCTCATTTCAGCTTCTAATTTGGCTTCATACTCTTCCTTTTCTAAACGTTCCTTCTTCCGTCTTGCTTCTCTCTCCCGAATCTTGACAACATAAAGACATGCTCAGAGTAAATAATGATTTATAGGAAGCTGAGACAAGACATTAGCAATGCTACTACTCAGTTTTTCTCCTAAGACCAAGTTCTCAAGAGCACCAGTCAACCCACCACAGCTCAGAATGGCCACCCCAGAGAGCACCCCCGAGAGCACCCCCAACACCCACTGTGACTCCAGCCCTGCCACCACTTCTGTGCCACATGCAGAATCCAGAGAGCTCCGTAGGCTTCTGAGGCCAGCAGCAAGGGTCTCCTACGCCTGCACAAAGTTTACACATGTGACCTACCCCTCCTACACCGGGAACACTTTTCACAACTCCATTTGCATACCAACAGAGTGGCCCCCACGTGAAACACAGAGCACCATTCAGCTGGCCCACAACCTGACAAGATGGGGCAATAGCAAAGATCCAAACACACACCCAATAAAGGTAAGGACAGCCAGGCCAAGAAACACCATCAACCACCTAACTCCAGCTGCCTAGACCCCATCACAAAAACACAAACATGGACAACCTAGACAGCACGTCTTCTCCAAAAACTAGGACTCCGTCATATTCCCTGAGAAAAGCAACTTCGCTCATGAACAAGACAATGATTTCAAAACAGCAATTATAAGTATGTTCAAGGAACTCAAAGAGGTGAATGAACGAATGCCTGACGAGGCCTGCAAAAGCGCAAATGAACACCTGAATAAGATAACGTGGAAACAGAACTTAGTATGAAGAGAGCATCTCTGAGAAAAAGGAAAATTCAGGAAGTACAACAGAAAAAGAAGAGAGCAAAGCCTCACTAACCCACTGGATCAGATCTTAAGTACAAGGTAGAACAATTAAACCACCAGATCAAATAAAGTGTTTCATCTGAAAAACAAACAAAAACAGGAACAGAATACACTGAAACACTATAAAAAGACCAAACACACAGATCATAGGTATAGAAAAATAAAACCAGATCAAAGGCACAGAAAATATTTTCCACAAAATTATAGAAGACAATTTCTCAAATCTGAGGAAAGAGGTACTGATCAGGGATGAGATAGGTAAGGATTACCCAGGAACAAAGAAAGGATATTGGAAGCTGCAAGAAAGTCCAAGTTGCATATAATGGCAAGCTCATCAGAGTAACATCTAAAATTTCAGTGGAGAGTTTGAAATCAAGAAGGCCCTGAATAGAAAGATCTGAAAGACACAGATGCCGACCCAGATTATACATGCAGCAAAACTGTCAGTCATAATCAAAGGAGAAAACATTTCATGACTTTAAGAATTTATGTCCAAGAAGTCGGCTCTATAGGGAATACTAGAAGATAATAATAATAATAATAATAATAATAATAATAATACTCTTCAGTCTGAAGAGCAGATGAAGCACACCTAAGAGAGTACAGGGACTAAATAATTCCAGTACAAGTGACCATAAAATTAGAAAACTGGATTCATCTTTTTTTGCTTGTTATAAGAAACACACCTTACCATTAACCATAGACACCTTTTTTAATGAAAATATGAAAGACTATATGGCTCCAAATATATGAAATAAAGAAATAAGCAGGTTTAGCTAATCTAATGTCTGACAAAATAATTCCACTCCAACCTTAGTCAGAAGGAAGAGAGAACATTTCATACTCATTACCAAAAAAAAAAAAAAAAATACACTGAGAGGCTATTAGAGTTGTAAACACTTACTAAGCGTAAAGTAAGCACAACTGAGTTCACGAAAGAAGCACTATTAGATTGGAAATGACAGACTAAGCACAGTACAATGATAGTGGATAATTTCAATACTCTGCTCTCAACAAACAAGTGGTCCAGACAAAAGCAAAACACAGAAACTCTGGAGTTAGATGACACCATAAATCAAATGGATCGAATAGATCTTTACAGTTAACATTTCATCCAAACACTAAAGAATGTATTTTCTTCTCAGAAGCCCATGGAACTTTCTCCAAAATTGACCATATATTAGGACACAAAGTAAGTCTCAACAAATATAGATAAACTGAAATAACACACTGCATTTTATCTGACCACAAAAGCATAAGGCTAAATATCAACAACAGAAATGGAAAAAAGTACACAAATTCATGTAAATTAAATAATACCCTACTGAATAAAAATTGGATCAAGGAAGAAATTAAGAAGGAATTTTTTAAGTTTCTAGAATTAATGCAAATAAAAACACAACATACCAAAACCTATGGACATAATGAAGGCAGCACTAGGAGGAAAGCATGAGTAAGGTATGAAGCACTGACATCAAATGACTGGAAAGAGCTCATCAATAACTTAATGGGGCACTTTAAGACCTTGAAAAAAACAACAAACCACACCTAACAAAACAGACAAGAAGAGGTTAATCTAAGTCAAGGGGGAAATTATTTAAAAATAAATAATTATCAAAAAAACAAAAAAGTCAATGGAATGAAGAGTTAATGGGAGAAAAGGGAGGAGGGAGGGAAGGGAGCAGGGAAGGAGGGTGTTTCTGAATCTTAAAAAAAGCAAAGAGGAAAGCAGAAACATTACAAAGTTACTGAGGATATTCAAAAGATCTTGAGGACATAATGTAAAAATCTGTATCCCAGCACTTAGGAGGCAGAGGCTGATGGACCTCTGGTCAGCATAGTGACATGGCCAGCCCGGTCCACAGAGTGAGTTCAATGACATCATCATCATCATCATCATCATAAAAAGTATTCCACTAAAATGAAAAATGTGGAAAAAAGTGGATGAAAAAAGACAAAGTAAATAATTAAAATAGGCCCATAAACCAATAAGTTCCAAGAAATAATAATCTCCCAACTAAAGAATGTCTATACCTGGATAAATTCAACACAAAATTCTATCAGATTTTCAAAGAACTTAAACCAACACTCGTAACATTCTATTACTCTGTAATAGAATGGAAAAGAGTATTTCCAAATTTGTTTCAGAAAGCCTGATGCAAAAACCAGACAAAGATCCAACATAAAAAAGTAAAACACAAGCCAGCCTCTCTTATGACCATATTTGCTGTGCTGGCTTGAATACGAACGGCCCCCACCAGGGAGTGGAACTATTTGAGAAGGATTAGAAAAGAGTGGCCTTGTTGGAGAAAGTGTGTCACTAGGGGTGGATTTGAGGTTTCAAATTCCTAGGTAAGACACAGTTCTCATTCTCTTCTTCTCTCCTTCTCTCTCTTTCCTCTCTCCTCTCTCTCTCCTCTCCCTCCACCCTGAAACCTGCAGATCAGAACACAGCTCTCAGCTACCATGAGTGCTGCCATGCTTCCACCATGCTCTCCTCCATGATAGCGGACTCTCTAAAACTCTAAGCAATCTCCCAATTTAATGCTTTCTTTTCTGAGAGTTGCAGTGGTTATGGTGTCTCTTCACAGCAATAGAAGTGACTAAGACAGATGCAAAACAGCTCAATAAAGTACTTGTAAGGCAAATTCAAGAACACAGCCAAAAGATTATTCTGAGTCCTCTGTGAAGGCAACAAATGCTCTTAACCATGAGCCACCTCTCCAGCCCAGTCCTGGCAATTTCTTTCACTCCAGTACACCCGCAGAACTCATTAAGTATATAAAGAATTCTAGGACCAGAAATATGGCTCAGCAGTAGATTGCTGGGCCAGCATCACATGGAGATAAATTTAACTTCTTGAATTGGGAAATCTAACTCTACCACTGGCTCATTCAAAACCAGATTCTGATTTTTTAAATTCAGTCTCTTTTTCTGTAGAACCTTCACATTCATTTTTAAAAAGGTGTAATTCTTTCTAATGTTTTCCCATGTAAAAGCTGAACAAAGATATTTTCCAAAAAGCTGGGGCATTTAAGAGTGAATACTGTTCTTGCAAAGACTTATGTTTGAGTCCCACAAAGGGAGGCTTACAATGTCTATAACTCCAGCTCCAGGGGCCTCTGATACCTCTGTAGCCATAACACCCATTTGCAAAGACACAAAAACATATAATTAAAAATAAGAAATATATTCATAAAAATGTACAAGGAGCTAGGAATTTGGAGCCCTTGCCTAGGAATCCCTCAAGTCATCCTCGGCACCACACAGCAAAAGGCACTGTGCTGTGCATTTTTTATTTCCAGCACTCAGGAGGGCTAGGATTTCAAGATAATCCCTTCTTCACCACACAGTGAGTTCAAGGCCAGCCTGGCACAGATGAAACCCTGCCTCAAGAAAACAAAACAACAAAGTCCATACTTTATAAAGAAATGTAAGCAGAATTCCCCAGGAACGTCCTCAATTTAGATATGCGCCTACACCCCGATCCCCACAGCCCTTACAAGCTCCTAAGTTTTCTTTGAGCAGCACCAACCACTGCTGGCAGGAGGCAGCAGCCTGCCTCTTGTTTGTAAGCACTCTACTAGTGCACTCCCTATGGTCTGTGGCCTCCTCAGTGTCCTTGCATTTCAACACTAATCATGCTTATGCCCTCCATCTGCTCTTCCTCATCCCCTCTCACCCACGTCTGGTGAATGAAAGATCAGAACTGTCCCTCCAACAGCCTCCCTTTCTCCACATACGGGTCAGCACCTTACTAGCTGAAGAGAACTGATCCACAGGTCACTAAGGTTTCTCTAGGGCCAGCAAGATGGCTCCAAAGGTCACAACACCTGCTACCAACCCTGCCTACCGGATAAAAGGAGAGAAACACACAAACCATGTAAATATGCAACTCCCTAGAAGAAGACATAGGGAAATACAAAAATAAAACAAATAAGCCTCTGCAAATATACCAGGAATGTCTATGAACTAACTTGCAGCTCAAATATCAACTACATATGAAGGCTAACTGCCCCCGACAATCTTGTTTCCTACAGCAATTCCAGCACAGCTGCTTCAAAGCTTGCCATATTGCCTTTATTGTTCTCCCCTAAGGTCTAGCTGTGCTGCCAGTCAGTCAGCATCAAACAAATAAATCATGAGTACCTGCTCCTGCAAAGCTTCTTGGTAGGACTGAAGTGACTGTTTGGAAGGTTTTGGTTTATCCTCAAAGATAAGTCCTGAATTCATCAGTCCATCACTCAGGATTTTCTGTTCATTCCGTCCAACAGTATTCCTACATCAAATAAACAATTTCAATCTATTCATCACAAGAACAAGCAAATTCTAGAAGAAAACAAAAACAATTCCTTAAAACTGTCTCACATATAAAACCATAATTAAAAAAAAAAAGGCAGGAAAATGGGGCAGCAGGTACAGGAACTGCTGTTCTGTGCCCAGGACCACACGGTACTATCAAAGAAGCAGCTCCTACAAGTGATCCTGTCCTCCACATGTGTGCTATGGCAGGATTGTGCACGTGTGCACACACATATGCACAAAAAAGTTAATACAAGGTTAAAAAAAGTTTTAAATAAAGAGAAGTCCTTAACTACGTGCCTCCTTCATAAATCTTCCCATCTCTGCTTTTAAAAACCATTTTTAAAATGGATTTGGGTAAAATCAAATTTGCCCAATCTGTATTTTCACCTAAGTGATAATGACACAGGATGAATTCCCAGCACGCAGAACCACCTACTGCGCCAGCTCCAGGGGTCCAACATGTCTGTCCCCTGTGGGAACCTGTGTGTGCACATATGCAGGCATGTACACACGAAAAGAAAAACTAAGAAAAAAATAACTGGCCCCACAAAAATGTTGGTTTTGTATATTAAAAGACAATATCAATAGAATAAAAAGGCAACCCATAATATTTTAACAATCTATTATTAAATATGTAATAATATAAAAGAACTATGAATCAACCACAAATGATTAATAAACATTTCCGTAAAGAAGATACACAAACAGCCAACAGATATGAAAATATGCTTGACATCACTAAATCAATAAAGAAACACACATCAAAACTACATGAAGGGTGGAAATGTGGCTCAATAATGGAAGGTTAGCTAGCATTTATAAAGAACTCTGTTCAATGCCCAGCACTGGGAGCAGGAATCTACAGTGAGGGAATGGATGGGGGAAGCGGAATAGTGGAATAGTTCTTTCAGGAAAATGCTTGCCAAGTGTGATGAGACATAGGAGACCAGCCCCTGGCAGGCCTGTGGGCTTGTTTAGGTAAACTGAGGCCAGAAACCTACCCACTGTGGAACGCAGCATTCTCTAGGCTAAGAACCTGGACTGTGTAAAAAGCATACAGGGAACTTAGTACAGCTCTAATCTCTCTACTTCCTGGGTGTGATTACACTATGACCAGCAAGCTCCTGCTCACTCTACGCTTTTCTTCTTGCCTGTTGCCACATCATGCCCACCATGATGAACTATAAGCTTAAGATGCCCTCACCAGGGTATTCCTGCAATAAAGAAAGTAACTAAGACACCACACCAGCATGAGCACCTGAGTCTGAGCCCCAGCATCCACATAAAAAGCGAGGGTTGGAGCACAACTGTAACCTCAGCAGGAATGAGGAGGCAGAGACACAGAGGCTCCTGGAGCTCACCGGACTGCCAGACCAGCTTTAGAAGTAAGCCCAAGGTCCTAGTGAGAAACCTTGTTTCAATAAACAGGGTAGGCAGCTCCTTAGGAGCAATACTTGAGGTTGGCCTCTACCCTCCATACATACATGAACACACAATTGAAATACTACCTCAACACTAAAGGCAGCTAGTAAGACCATAAATGTGGTGGACTGTGTGGGGTAAGTAGAACCTTTGTGCACTGGCAGTGGGAAGGCAAAATAATCTACCACTGTGAAAGTAATATGGTAGTTCCTCTAAAAAATTACCACGTGACCCAAAAATTTCATTTCTGTGTTTATGCACAGTGGAACAAGGAAATACAATGATTCGAATAGCAGCACATTTACAACAACTAAAGTAATAAATCAACTCTAATGCAGACCAGTAGATAAATGAGTAAGTAAAACGGGGAAGACACACAAAGTTTTGAAGAAATTCTAACCTAAGTTACAACACAGATGAAAGCTGAGGATCCTTGTGCTATGTAGAATAAGCCAATCATGGTAAAATACCATGTGACCCTCAGGAGGTACTGGGCATGTGAACCACAGACCAACAACAGCACAGTGGCTGCCAGGGCATGTCACAAGCATTACTGGATTCACAGTACAGAGTTCTAGTTCATAAGATAAAAAGCATTCTGGAGTTAACGATGTGATGTCATGAATACACAAAATGCTACAATAAGAACTCTTTAAAGCAGTTGGGCTACAAGACCTTATGCATATATTAACACTTTTTTAGATGAGGAAAGAAAAATTATTTTAACTAGATACTTACACAACAGGCTGTGCTAGTTGGTGAGTGACAGGAGCAGACACATAAGGAGCAGGCTGTCCTCCAACCACTCCTGAACCATCTTACGGGGGAAGAAAGAACATATTTACTTCAGAGTACCTAACACACACACGTGTGTATACATACATACATTCACACATACATACATACATACATACATACATTTATTTATTTATTTATTTGGGGATTTTGTTTTGTTTTGTTTTTCAAGACAGGGTTTCTCTGGGTAGCCTTGGCCATCCTGGGCTCACTTTGTAAACCAGGCTGGCCTCAAACTCAGAGATCCGCCTGGCTCCGCCTCCCGAGTGCTGGGATAAACACTGTGAGCCACTGCCCAGCCCCTTACTTATTATTAAAAACATTTTATCCTGAAAGGAAAATATGCAGAATGCTTCTCCCATGCATTAGCATATCCTTCTGGGCTAATAGTAAACACAAAAATAATAATAAGAAGAAAACAATTACTTCCTAGCTCTGAGTAAAACTAAAATAACTATGAAACACAATTAGTTTGATTTTGGTTTTAAGACTGGGTCTTGTTTTACGACCCACGCTGACTAGAAACTTCCTCGGTAGCCCAGGTTGGCCTTGAACTTAGGATCTTGCCTCCATCTATAACTGGATTTTAAGATGGGTATTGCCATGGTGTGTCCTCTAAAATGCATGCAGGAGTTTAATTCATAAAATCTTATGTTAACAAATTTCACGGAGTGGAAATTGTAGCCCCATGACTGAATCGTGGTGAACTTGAAAACAGAGTGAAGAAAACCAAAGAGAGACACACATCCACATCCGCCCTGCATATGCTATCTGGACATATTAGGTCTCTAAAACAAATCTGTTCTTCATAAAACATTCTTATCAAGTATTATGTCAATCTAATGACATTGAACTTGATATTAAGTATAAATTTATTGTCAATAAATATACAATACTTGGATTAAATGAAGCTATGCCTTCCTTTTTCATTTACATACTCTAGCTTCTATAAAAGTAAATATTCTTCCTAAGCCACCAGAAAGATAAGTTTCCCATATAGAAAACTCACAATAAGCAATATTGGGATCCAGTGTGTTCCTAGCACCATAATAATAGTATGCGTCATCATAAGGAGTCCGGTAGTTGGGGGCTAGAGGTAGTAGCACAGGAGGTGGAGGCAGAGGCAGAATCCTACAGCAAAATATAAAAATAAAAATTTATTCTCATACTTTATTACTTTTTAATCAAGATATTTTAATCTTTTGCAAAAAAAATCATTGCAATTAAAAATCAACTTTATACTAACTGCTCAAGAAAAATTAGGAATCAGAAATCAAACAGCAACAAATTTTACAACTTCAGGAACATTTCAGCAAGATGAAAACAAGTTAAAGTAACTGAGTAATATCCAATAGCCATTATGTGCCAGATCAACCAAAGGTATACTCCCTGCCCCTCAGGAAAAAGACACAAGTGAATGCACAATTACAGCCTTACAGCAGCCAGTAAAATAAGGCAAGTGACAAAGAATGCTAAAGGAATACAGAGCAGGGACATACAGTCTCTAAAGAGACAGGAGGGAAGTGTGAAGAGTCCCAGGAAAGGAAATGTGGTATGTGGTAACAGCCACAGACAGAAAGGACAAACAGCGCCACAACTCGCAGACGACAAATGATTCCGTGTGGGCAAGACAGTGTACACAATGCATGTGTTTGTGCATGTCTATAGCTGTGCACACATCCACGTGGGTGCTCGTGTGTCCACTGTAGTACAGGAATTTGTGCATGTGGGAGCGGATGTGCACATGCACGGATGTGCAAAGCTACAGGTCAACCTTGCATGTCAGTTCTTGGAGCTGTCCACTGTGTTTTGAAACAGGGTTGCTCATTGGCCAAGAACTCATTAATGAGACTGGCTGGCCAGCAAGCCCCAGCTATCCAGTCTCCACCTCCCATCGCTGGGACCACAAATTTATCCCACATCACCCAGCTTTTTTACTGACTGAACTATCTCTCCCCAGCCCAAAGGGTATATTTTTTATATGTAAAACTGCTTTTTCACAGAAAGTCACCCACAATATAGTTACTTGAAAATCAATACAGTTCTGATATAATCTTTAATAGTTCATAAATTTAAAATGTGTGAAAACTTGTACTTCCATATTTCTGTACTGAGAAGGAGACAGTGCATGTTTCTACCAGGATAGTAGTCTTCAATAATATAAAAAGCAAAGGCAAATTACTTTAGATAAACAGAAAAGAAAAAGGGAACATTCTAGGTTTTCACTCAAGTACTAACCTATTCCCCCTTAAAGGATCTGGAGGCTAAGATGGCACCAGGGTCTCTTCACTAGTGAGCAATGTGCACACTTAGTGGAAACTGCACACTTCTTAGTCACTCAGTGGGTCTAACACAAGTCAATGTTTGCCAAGTGGAAACTACCACCAACATCAACCCAGATACATCAGCAAAACAACCAGAGACACTGTTATGAAAGGAATCTTTTTTTCGTTTGGTCTTTGGGGGGAGGGGCTGTTTGTTTGTTTTGTGTTTTCAAGACAGGGTTTTTCTGTGTAGCCTTGGCTGTCACGGTCTTGCTTTGTAGACCAGGCTGGCCTTGAACTCACAGAGATCAGCCTGCCTCTGCCTCCTGAGTGCTAGGGTTACAGGTGGTGCCATCACGCTGGGCTATTATCTATTGGCAACTCTTAAATTTTTTCTATACATAGAAAACTCAATGTTCACATCAACCCTCCAACTGTAGACATGTTATACTATCAACTTTTACAAATGACAACACTTTTTGGCTGTAAGTCCAGTGTAGCTGACCATTCCAACCTATAATCCAAACCAGAAACCACTTCTGGCTCTGTAATTCCAGTCTCAGTCTTTGGAGTAGGGGAGTCGTTAAAGGAAACAAGGAAAGCGCCTGACAAGTGCTGGAAGAAAAGCAAATAAAAGACCAAGTCCTGATGAAAGGAAGGACATCTCAGAAATATGTGTTAAAACGTTAAGAAAACCATGTACAAATGTAAATACATTACTATGGTTAGTATATTAATAAACATAGGACAGAAAATATCCATGTTACAGGGTTTTATTTCTGTACAGAGGAGTTTAACGTATGTTTGACATGTTCAATATAATCCCAACAGCCCTAGAGAAAGCCCAGAGAGAACAGAAACAAAACTGAAATAAAGCCATACAGATATATGCCACATTAGAAAACTTCTCTGATTAAGTTGAAGAAACAATTCAATGTTTGCCAAGTGGAAACAACTCAACAATGTATAACTTTTATGCTAAAAGATATTAAAAGCATGACCTAAAAATACTAACATGTACTTAGTAATTCATTTTTAAAATATGAATCCTCTTTAAATAACAGAAACATTAAAAATTTCTCCTTTTTTCTAACAGCAGAGAAAAAAAGAGTATCAGTAACAATGAGCAGAAGAAATTATTTGGCAGCGTTAACTAACGATACAACATCCCTGAAGGACGCCATCATCTGCAGCAGGACACCCTTCTAAACATAGCACACAGCAAGGCCTTACCTAATTCCCAATACAAAACATTTTAAACAAGCACCTGGGATGCACCATGTCACCAAGGGTGCTGCTGAGTCCACTGTGCAAGTCTTCATTTTGAGAAAGGGCGCAAGGAACTGGTGGGACAGGTGGGGCAGGCGGGGCAGATAAAGGAGGGGGAGGTGTCTGGAAAGCTACTCTGGGTCTCTCAGGTGGTATCATCTCTTCAAAGTGTCTTGGTGTCAAACTAAACTGCTTTAGTCTATCAGGCTAAAATAAAGAAAAAGACAAAAAAAAAGAAAAAGAAAAAGAAAACCTGTTTGTTACATAGAATCGTAAGTTTAAAGATGACAAGGACCACCAAGGACCCTCTACCCCAGCAGGCACTTAAGACAGTCACAGAAAAGCAGAATTTTACAGCTAAAAAGATTTTAAAGATCTGATTCTTCTTTTATAAGAGGTAACCGAGGCTCCTTGAGAAGCCGTAAATCACCTAAAGGCTCATGATTAGTAAATAACCAGCAAGCACAGCCCGGCATGAACTTCAGTACGGTGTCTTTCTCTGACACAAAGGCATTACACCACTGCTCTACTGAGTTGCCGTTTGTGAGACCGCACCAAGGCTTTGCAGGCCACACGTCTCCTTACCATAATCTGACTCAGCCAGGCTGCCAAAGTGGCACAGGCAGCACGTCAACAGTGAAGAAAGCTGTGCCGCAACAAAAACTTATTTACAAAATAAGCCAGGGGCTGTTTGCCAATCTTTACTCCAGTTTTTCTATGTCCTTTTAAAATAGTTTTAAATAATGTTTAACTATTGCCTCTAATACATATTTATTCACCTTGACACTCTTGAGGTGATTCAATTCCAGGATAAATAAGATCTAAGACACACTGTAAAATTTGGTAATTTGTAAGTTTAATAAATTTACTAATCTGCAATTTTTAATTTATGATAATTGTTACAAAAGTTTATCATAACATAGTAAGTATATTTATAATATTAATATAATTTAGAAAAATAGATAATTTATATACTTATATGAATACTTTCAGATTTAAAATATATACAAATATAAAAATAATATGTTATGAAAAATATTGTACATAACTATTAAATTTATAATTTAATAAACTAATTAAATATGTTTAACTTTTGCCTATAATACATATTTGTTCAACTTGACATTCTTTAGGTGATTCAATTCCAAAATAAATAAGATCTGACATACCATAAAATTTAACATGCCAACATTACATTAAAAAGCTGAACTTTTCAAAAGCTAATTTGTTATTGCAATAAATGCTTTAAGAGTGTTTAATGAAAAACAAAAAAGGATTACCTCTGAATCTTTTTTTTTTTCCTGCAAGACAACATTATCAGGGATACAGGGAGATTTTTTCTTCCCCATTACTGGGACCCAGGAACTGAACCTAAGGCCTCACAGATTCTAGGTAGCTAAAGTACTAATTCTTCTAATTTTCTTGTTTTATTTTTTACTTTACTTTGTGCCTCTTTATTACCTTGCCTCGGCCAGCTATAAACTTACTCTAGCCCACAGAGGCCTTGAACTTGATTCAGCTGCTGATGTAACTTTAAGGAGAATATGATCAGGCCTGGTTCTGGAATGATTTCTCAGGCTAAAATGTTTACTATATGAATAGTCAAAACAAAAAAAAGGGGAGATACTGAATTTATACACCAGGACTCATTATAACACACCTGGGCCAGCAGACTGTTGAAGATTGAACCAGGACCTTGCAAAACTTAAGAACATTCAACCGCTGAGCTACACTACCCCTGGCATTAAATTTTACAGCAAATAACCCACAGAACATATACATAGGTATATCAATAAGTTGCCTATAGAAAAATAATATTTAATGTAAGGGTAATTTTAAGAACTTACTAGATCCTTTTTAAAGACTGAACTTTTTAATAAAATTAGAGGTTTTAATCATCATTACCAAAAGAAACAAAAACCTGCAGCAAGTAAAAACTACACATCCAACAACAACAAAGTACATTGGGGGGAAAGCAGTAAATCGTTACCTCCTCCTTACTTAACTGCAATGATGTGTGTGATTCACTCCACTTAAAGATGTTGAGAATTGCAAAATTGAAGTAAAGAGAGTATGGTTATCCTTCTAGTTTCACAGTAACAAAATGAAAGACACAATTACAGGTTTTTAAAAATTACTTTTATAGAGAAAAATGACTGACATTTATGAAAATGGAATTTGGTTCACTACTGCTCCAGCTGCACTGCTTTGCTTTTACAGCACCCATACGCTACTAGCATCTAGGCTTTCTCGAGTCAAAGCTTAAATACTAAAGATGCCAACAACTCTTACCGATTTCTCAGGGTCTTGTACTCCAGAAGCTGCAACTGGGAGTCCTAAATCTTTTTCTCTAAACAAAATTAAGATTTTTAAAATTAAGATAAATTTTTTAAAATGAAGATAAATTTAAAAATTGTAGTAAACACAATCAAAATTACAGTCATCAATGAAATAGATTTATATGTAAAGTCTAAATAATACATCTCCAAATACAAATAATTCCTTTAATTCATAATAAAAATTTAAAATTCTAGAGTCATATTTAATCACAGTACCTAGAAAACTGTGACTTACATGTCAAGTGCCTTAGAATACATATCTAAAAGTGAATACTGGAGGTATGTCAAAGACAAAGTAATTTACACAAAATAAAAGACAAATGTTATGAAAAAAATTAAACATGTATATTTTCATGCCAGAAACTTAAATTCTTTCTGTAAAGATATTTAAGAAAATCTCAGGAACCACGAAGCAGCAGTCAGCAGTAAGAGCCCTTACTGCTCTTGCAGAGGACCCAGGCTCGGTTCTCAGCACCCACACGGCAGCTTAAAACTACCTACAACTTCAGTTCCGCAGATTCTGACACCCTCTTCTGGCCTTGAAGGGAACCAGGCACACTTACTGCGTACACATTCACATGCAAGCAAAACACCCATATAGATAATATAAAAATAAACTGTAAAGTAAAGAAAGTCTCAGTCATAGAGGGCTTGTTTAATACAAGGCTCTGGGTTTGAAGGACAACACTACAAAAAAAAAAAAAGTTTGTTTTTTTAAAGATAGCTAATAGCAATTATTAAGGTATCTCACTTGGAAGTGAGACAAAGGATATGATAACTGTTACTTCAGAACCAAGATTTTTATTCCTAACTTTATTTAAAGTCTCACAGATTATTTGAGAATATTCTGAGAAGATAAAAAAGGGTCAGAAAGATTCATCTGTTACATCTCTGAAACTATCAAAGGAAAAGTAATCAAAAATTAAAAGATTATAGAGTTGTCTACAATGTAAATACTTTGATTTACTACATTTTATTCTGCACGCGTGTGTGCTTATCAGTTCTTGTTTTCAGAGATAAACTACTTTTCAGTGTGTAGAGCGAGAAAGTAGCAGAAACGGGTAGGTGGCCTTCAATCAAGTTACTTCACAAACACCTGCCAAGTACTTATTCTTTATGTCACGTCATCCTACACAAGCGCATTCTGCTGCATGCAAACCTCCCATTACCGTCTCTTTTTCTTCTGTTGCTCAGCTATCTGCTCCAATAGTTCTTGCCTGTATTTCTCTTTCTTTCTCTGGAGAATTTCTCTCTCTTCACCTCCTGGATAAGAAAACAAAACAGAACAAAAAGACAGTCTCAACTCTTATGAGTCACAACTGAAACTCAAGCTAAAGAAACTTGCTATTTAAAGAATTACTATGAAAGAAAGAAGTGGAAACCATATCAATACGTCAATTACATTCTTAATTTATGAGTTCTTATCATGGGTCACATATAACAACAAGCATTAAAAATTCCAAAACCGTTCTCTGAGTAACAGAAGACTCTAATCCCCGTCCCTTATATGGTGGTTTGAATGAGAAATGTTCCTCATATCCTGGGCTTTGGACACTTGGTCTGAGTTGGTGACACTATTTAGGAGACTTAGGAGGTGTGGCCTTACCAGAGAAAGTGTGTCACTTAAGTTTGAGAACTTCAGACCTTGCCTTACTTCCAGTTTGCTCCCTCTGCTTCACACTTATTGTAAACTCGGCTTTCTACTCGCGCTTTGCTGCCTGTCACCTGCTTCCATGCTGTTCCTACCATAATGGAGTCTAAACATCTGACACTATTACGCCCAAATAAACTCTTCTGTAAGTTGCCTTGCTCGAGTGTTTCAAAACAGCAACAGAGGCCTAACTAAAATACCTTAATAGCTTCTATAAATTTCTTAAATTAAACAAGTGTCCACCCAAAGTGGAAACAGGGCCCTCTGTTTACTTCTATTCATACATAAACACACAAACACACGTGTTAAAATATCCGGGATTCCTGTAAAAATAATAATAATAAAATGAAGAAAATGAAAGCTCCTACAAAAAAAAGGGGGGGGGGAGAAAACTCACATGAGGAGGCCTTCTGCACAGAGGGTAAAAAGCCACAAAAGAAAATTACTTATAAGTGAGTATATACCATGTGTGTCTTTCTGCTTCTGGCATAGCTCACTCAGGATGATCTTTCCTAGATCCCACCATTTGCCTGCAAATGTCATGATTTCTTTGTTTTTAATTGCTGAGGAGTATTCCACTGTGTAAATATACTACAATTTCTGTATCCATTCCTCAGTTGAGGGACATCTGGGTTGTTTCCAGGTTCTGGCTATTACAAATAAAGCTGCTATGAACATGGTTGAGCAAATGTCCTTGTTGTATAATTGAGCATCTTTTGGATATATGCCTAGGAGTGGTATAGCTAGATCCTGAGGTAGCACTATTCCTAATTGTCTGAGAAAATGCCAGATTGATTTCCAAAGTGGCTGTACAAGTTTACATTCCTACCAGCAGTGGAGGAGGGTTCCCCTTTCTCCATATCCTCTCCAGCATGTGTTGTCCCTTGAGTTTTTGATCTTAGACATTCTGATGGGTGCAAGGTGAAATCTCAGGGTCCTTTTGATTTATATTTCCCTGATGACTAAGGATGTTGAGCATTTCTTTAATGTTTCTCTGCCATTCTGCATTCCTCTATTGAGAATTCTCTGTTTAGCTCTGTACCCCATTTTTCAATTGGGTTACTTGATTTCTTGCCGTTTAACTTCTTAAGTTCTTTATATATTCTGGATATTAGCCCTCTGTCAGATATTAGACATATAATATAGGATAATCATACTAAAATCTGTATACCTAAGGAAGCTAATCAAGAAGGAGGACCCTGGGTAAGATGCTCAATCTTCATTCAGAAAGGCAAACGGGACGGACATTGGAAAAGGGAGAAAACAGGCAACAGCACAGGAACCTATCATAGAGGGCCTCTGAGAGACTCTACCCAGCAAGGTATCAAAGCAGATGCTGAGACTCATAACCAAACTCTGGGCAGAGTGCAGGGAATATGAAAGAAGAAGGAGATAGAAAGACCTGGAGGAACAGGGGCTTCACAAGGAGAGCAACAGAACCAAAAAAATCTGGGCACAGGGGTCTTTTCTGAGACTGATACTCCAAACAAGGACAGTGCACGGAGTTAACTTAGAACGCCTGCACAGAAGTAGCCCATGGCAGCTCAGTGTCCAAGAGGGTTCCCCAATAATAGGAACAGGGACCCTCTCTGACATGAACTCATGGGCTGGCTCTTTGATTACCTTCACCTGAGGGGAGAGCAGCCTTACCAATCCACAGAGGAAGACAAAGAAACCAGTCCTAATGAGACTTGATAGAGTATGGTCAGATGGAATGGGAGAAGGACCTCCCCTATCATTGGACTGGGGGGGAGGGACATAGGAGAAGAAGAGGGAGGGAGGGTGGGATTGGGAGGGGATAGAAAAGGGGGCTACAGCTGGGATACAAAGGAATAAACTGTAATTAATAAAACTAAAATAAAATTTAAAAAAAGAAAATTACTGACTCCACACTAAGAAAAGGATGCATCACCTACGAAATTATGACTTTGTAAAAGCTCATCAGAAAGCTGAGGTTGACAATAATTGATGAACTGAACATCGAGGAGTAAATCAGTAATCCATGCAGAGGTGGGGACCCAAGCATCACAGTGCTAGCAGAAGATGGGGAAGAGGCAGCCACCATACAGCACATAAAAGAAGCCAGGTGAGCCTTCAACACATTTTTAAAGGCCATATGCACATTAGAGCAAAAAACAGAGTCCAGGAAATCCCAGAATAAAAGGAATCTCACCACCTGCTGGGCTCTGCAATACAGTAGTCCTGGAAGAGACCCCTCCATGGCTCTTAAGTATACCCTATTTCCTGCTTTCCAAACTTCTCTCACACTATCAACAGCTGTCATCTGCTGGTGAGAGGCAGGGAACTATGTGGACCCAACATCCTACCCTCATACATAGTGAAGCTGAATTGCTGTCATGACATTCTGATAAAAACCCTCCGCAAACAGAAGCCACCACCCTAGGGAAATACAGGAACACTGAAAAAGACACATCCCTGAGACAGGCAGAGGCCAAATAGCAACAACAACCCATCCTCATCCTCGGGTGCATAAAAGTCTTACTGAAACCTGGGAAAGGAACAAGATAGTTCAAAGAAATCCCTGCAGTTCCATCTATAGACAAAAAGAAAAAAACAGCCCATATATATTAGCACACACCTGTAATTTCAGCACTCTGAAGATAGGCAGGGCTATGAATTCACAGTCAGCCTAAGCTACAAAGCAAGTTCTAGTCCAACCTTGGCTACTCAATTAGATCCTGCCTCAAATATTCTAAACAAATAATATTCTTAAGATCTTTTAGTTGATGGGTGTTTTGTCTGCGTTCATGTCTGCACACCATATGTGGCCAGTGATAGTGGAGGCTGAAGAGAAAGAAGGTCAGGTCTCCTGGAACTGGAGTTACAGACTGTTGTTAGTGGCCATCCAGGTGCTGGGGATCGAACCCAGATCCTCTGCATGAGTAGCCAGCACTCTTAGCCACTGAGCCAACTCTCCAGCCTTAAGATCTTTTAGTAAATCCTACAAACATGAAACACTAAAGACTGCATGAATTATGCTACCAGACTGTAAGACACGTCAACAAGCGTGAGGGCTAGATATGCAGCTCTATGCTCTCTCTCTTAGTTGGTAGGCACGACGGTGCAGCAGTCACTCCCTAGCACTGAAACACCAACAGGAGGAACAAAAACACAACAGAGAGGAACCCTTCGATGTGCAGATTCAAATATATAAGTCTAAGTGGGTCATGGCTCTGTTCTAAATGCACAGTACTCTCCAAGAAAGGGTATGTGTCAATTATTTTTAACATGAACTTTCATACAGTTCCACATGTTGTGGTGATCCCCAACCACAAAATTATTTCATTGCTACTTCGTAGCTGCAGTTTTGCTAGCTATGACTGTAATGCAAATATCTGATATACAGGTTATCTGAAGCAAGCCCTTTGCGGTTGAGACTTACAGACTGACAGCCTCTGGTCTAAGGAACTGGCTGTCCTGAGCTCACTGCGTGGACCAGGCTGGGCCCAAACACAGAGATCTGCCTGCCTCTCCCTCCAAGAACTGTGATTAAAGGGGTGTACCACTTTGTCCAGCTCTAATTTTTTTTCTTTATTAGAGCAAAGGTTTCAAATGAAGTATCTAAAGCAGAACAACAGGAAAATAAATTTTAGGGCAACTGAACTTAAGAGTATTCTAATGACTGGCACAGCTGTTACACGAGACCACCTTGAGAACGAGATAAAACGCTTTCAAAGAGAGCTAAGCTCCTTGTCTGTGCAAAGCTCCTAAGACACACACAAACACTCAAACGTGGGATGAAGTGCAGGTTCAAATGGCTTCCGTGTCTTCCTGCAAACACTACTCTATTGTGTCACTCACAGCTCCTGACAACATACTGGTAAACTCATTCCCTTCACATGCAGATGGCAGACTCAGCTTCTTGCTAATAAAATTATTTTTCAGCCAACCCTCATCTTACCATCATTCCTTCTTTTTCCCACTTGTTACAAAATACAGAATAAATACATGCCTTTACTCTGATCTAAGAGATAAAATTAGTCAAACCGTATAGTCAAAAAGAAATAATTTTTGTGACTATACCATCTTTCTCACAATACTCATTTTAAAGAAAAAGAAAGTCTAAAAATAACATGTGACTATGTCTCAAAGCCAAAATGTAAATTACTGACTGCTTTTAGGTTGGATGAACCTAAAATGATAATCAATTTTCTCATGTACGTAACCAATACCAAATTTTAGCTAAACATCCAAAGTGTCCATTAAAACAACAAATACATGGAAAAGAACAACTTCTTTTGTATACAAAGCTATACTCAAAGCACAAGGCTCACCATACCATTTCTGCAATAAATAAGGACAAAGATAATACAGCAAACCAAAGGGATTGTATTTAGTAATAACCTTGACCTTTGATTTAAAAAAAAAAAATAGGAAATCTGAATCATCATCATCATTTTGAAAAAAAAAATGTTCAGAAATTATATAGAAAGAACAAGTGTGGTAGTTGTAATATAATGCCCCCCACTGGCTCATGCAACTCTTTGATATGATCAGAAGAATTAGGATAGGAAATGTGGCCTTGTGGAGGAGGTGTGTCACTAGGGTGGATTTTAGGTCTTAAAAGCCCCTGTCAAGCCCAGAGTTTCTCAGTCTCTCACTCAGTCTTAGAGAATCTCCATCTCTGTCTGTCTCTCCCTCTCACAGACACAGAAACACAATAAAATAGTGATTAAGGCAGCAAGAGTGGTGAAATGGAATGTTCAAAAAAGTAAAACAAATCCATGCTACCTAAGAGATATGCAAAGAAGCAAGTGTCACATATAGAACAATATAAAGAAACACTATAATACAACCAAATTCTAGTTTAAAAATTAAAACATTGCCCAAACTGATTTCCTCTATCATATATAAGCCATATAGCTAATTAAGTTATTTAGCTTTAAAGTATCAACAGTTGTGTTGTATACAATGTATGCTACATGCTTTAACATGGTACCCATCATATTGTAAGCCTCAATGAATATCTGCTGTTATTCACGCAGGTACCATTACTTACAACGGTGAGTTCTCACTAAGGACATTTAATTCAACACTCTGCAAGGTCTAATCAACTGGAAGTGCAGGACATACCAAAGAGCATCCCTGCAAACGGACTAACAGCACCATCAGCAGACTTGGGTGGTTCATTATTTTGAGCACTAAAACAATACGAAAGAGCAAATATTAAAATCCAGGTACTTTTAGGAAATCAAAATTCAACATAAAGGCTGGGAATGGTGGTAACATGCCAGTAATGCCAGCACTTGAGGCTGTGGCTAGAGGACTGGGGGTTTGAGGCCATCCTGGCCTACATAGTAGAATTCAACTACATGTAAAAACTCTGTCTCAAAGAATGAAAACTAAGGAGTTGAGGTGGCAAAGTGAGGGTGGTGCCTGAAAAGCATGAGGGCCTGTGCTCAACCCTTAGCACGCAGACAGGAGCTTCCGCAGCAGCTCATGTCTATTATCCCACAGACGGGGAGGTGACAAAAACAGAACCCCGAGGGCTTGCTGGCCCTGACATGCTAGCTCCAGATTCAGGGAAAGTCCTATCTCAGAGAATACAGTGGAACATGGAGGAAAACTTTGACACTTTCACCTCTTGCCTCCACAAACACACACATGCATTTGCCCTTGAAGAAAAATAAATAAAATTATATGAATTATACTTTCTTTCAAAGTAATAATCAAAACTATGGATTTTTTTTATTTCTTTATTCCACGGGACTCCAATATATGTATATCTTTTCTTCAGCCTGCTTCACTAACTCCACAGATTACAATTCTTTTTTCTTTTCAAGACGGGGTTTCTCTGTATAGCCTTGGCTCGCTTTGTAGTCTAGGCTGGCCTTGAACTCAATCGCCCTGCCTCTGCCTCCCCAGGTGCTGGGATTACAGAGGCGTGCTACCATGACCGGTTCACACATCTTTTTTTATATGAAATTACCCAATTATACACACACACATATACACACACACACACACACCCCCATCTCCTAACTCTACTCCCATGTAGAAAAGAGTATCTCTTTGGGGGGAAAAATTCATTAAAAAGAACTTAAAAAACAAAAGAAAAAAGTGGGACCCTCAAATTTGTTCAAACTTGGAACAAACACCAAATTCTCTTACTGTCAAGCATAATTTATAATTTGTATTCCTTCTAAGAAAGGACAGTGTTCAAGACACACCCCATCACCTTCACTGTATTCTGTCAGATCCACATATACCGACTGTACAAATTTCACTGTTATTTTCATACATGCATATAATGTAGTTTGGTCATATTCAGTTCCCCATCACCCTCATGCTCCCATCCTACCACTTCCTGATCCTTTTCCTCTTTTGCAGGAGCTTTAGGGGAAAGAGATACAGATGGGGCCTCATGCACCCAGGCTGGCCTTCACTTCCCTGTAAAGCCTTGGAGAAGGACCGTGAGCACTCCTCCTCTTGCCCCTTAGTGCCAGGACTGCAGGGTGCACCATCACACGTGGTTTACACTGCTGAGATTAATTCCTGTCCACGATGGAAAAGCACTCTACCAACTGAGCCACATCCTTAGACCTCGTAAGGTTTTGCGTTACATTTTCATCATTTTTAAAATTTGTTTGTATTTACTATGTCTGTGGCATGGGTCAAGGGTGGAGGGCAGAGGACAGCCTTGTGAGTCAGTCTCTCCTACATAATGTAGGTTCCAAGGATCAACTCAGGTCATTAGACCTGGTGGCAAGCACCTTCACCAACTGCAGCACCTTGCTGGCCCATTTGTTTTCTTTTAGGTTTTATTTTTTAAGACCTATTCTTTCTTATAAAGAACACAGAAAAGCACCAAAATAAAACTATAAGGTTATTGCTTTTGTATCAATAGACACTTGAATATTAATTTTACAGTGTAAGCATTAACACTCTACCAATAAGAAAAAAAAATCAAAAATAAAGTCACTACAGAGACATTGACAACGACAACCCACTTGATTTCTAATTCCATGACCTCCAGATATTTCTTAGACATTTATTTTTAATACGTGTATGTGCCCATGAGGGTATCAGATCCTCTGGCACTGGATTCACAGGCAGCTGTGATCCACCAGATGTGGTATGGGTACTCAAACTTGAGTCTTCTGCATTAAGAATCCAACCTCTTAACTCTTAACTAATCTCGCCAGCAACAAGGCCAACATGTTCCAAACTCACTCTGACACCATTCAATTGTGTGTCTGACACCATTCAATTCATTTCTCCTTCATCATTTCAAACTAATTTATATATTTTACAATGAGAGGGGCTCACAATGAAAGCCCTGCCAAGCTTTACTAAAAAGATTATTCTTGAAAAGCATGTTGCAGGCCTAGGCATGTAGCTCAGGGGCAAAGTGCTTGTCTCACTCAGTGGTTTCGGTTCAATCCCCAGAACAGGTAGACAGACAAGAGGGAGAAGGAAAAGGGACCGAAAGAATGTTGAAAGAAAACATCATAAATAGGCAGGTGCTATTTAGGAGTGTGATGATTCGAGAGCAGAATTGCTATCACATACCTTGTATATCTAGGACAGGAAGTCTGTGTGTTTGGTTGTCCTGTGCCATCATCCTCATTCCCCGCAGGAGGCATACCCTCTCGTCTGTTTCCACGCGGCCTTAAAAACACATTATCTTATAGAACATAACCCATATCTAATGAGTAATTTTATGTCTTTCTCGAGTTCTATAATCTGATGTGTTAGCCTGAAGGTAAACAAAGGATTGTGCTGACATTTTTCTGTAAACACATCCTAAAGTTAATTCCAATTAGATCTGGCTCAAGTATGATCTGCTAGTTAACAAGAGGTATTAAGAGTTTACATTCAAGTTTGTTTGCTGTTGTTTGTATGCACAAGCATAAACTAGGAAGGTGCTTTTATGATGCTACAAGCCCCGTCCCTAATACTCTTTCTTTCTTTCTTTTTTTTTTTTTTAACTAAGATTATTGTAAACTATTAGTGTCAGATCAACTAAAACTAGAGTTTAAGGAAGTTGTAAGTCATTCAACTTAGGTGCTGGGAACTGAACTCAGGTCCTCTGGAAGAACAGCAAGTGCTCTTAACATGTGAGGTATCTCCCCAGCCATAGATAGATAGATAGATAGACAGACAGACAAACAGACATAGATAGATTTTTTTTAAGTTAAGATAACACACTAAAACATTTTTTATTAAGTGGTTAATATGGCAATTACAGGGCACCTTCCGCAGGCCAAGTCCTACTCTGGGCATTGAGTAGACACAGTCCCTGTACAAACTGAAGTTTACAGGCAGAACTCAAAACAAAATTGTTTTTTTGATTAAGATGTATACATTCTGGGAATGATTTCACTACACATAACACCAAGCAGTTTAATGTAAAAGTGGCACAGTAAACCCCATTAAACAGAAAGATACAAAACATTATTTAAAACAGTCTGATACAAAACAGACCTGAACCCTAATTTTACTTATAAGGTCATAACGAATAAAAAGAATAAAAGAATAAAAATTTATTTTCTTCAAAAAAGCAGTCATTTAAAACAGTGAAAAGTGTTTTCAACTATCTTTTATTTTTCCATTTGGCAAACACTGATTTGTTTTTGTTTTTTTTTTCTTTTAAGTATAATTTCTCATGGCAGAGAAACCAGCATAACTTTTTATATGAACATTTATCATCATCCATGAAAAACCAGCATTTCACAAGTAATATTTCTTCATATGGCTGTTAATAAATTATATTTTCCTTCTGAAGAAGATGAAAAGAAGTATGGTTGAGAAAATATGCTATAATATTGAACATAAAGTTGCTGATCAGATTAACAACGCTGGCCTTGATCAGCTGTAAAAAAAAAAAAAAAAAAGAAACATATTCTCCAAAGAGCCTGCCTATCATAGTCTTCACTTATTCCCACCACAAGCCATGATCAGTTATCTAGAAAAAAAAAAACGTGCTCTTGTATTAATAAGACTGTAACGTTGATATGAAAACAATTGCTCCCATTTTATGCATAATTAACGCAGTACCCTTCACACCATTTTTAAAAGCTAGCTTTATTTAAACCGAAGCGCAGACGCTCAGATTTTTTTTTTTTTTTTTTTTTAGGATTTATTTATGATACGATTTTCTGCCTGCATGTATGCCTGCAAGCCAGAAGAGGGCACCAGATCTTGTTATAGATCTTTTGTGAGATACCATGTGTTTCCTGGGAATTGAACTCAGGACCTCTGGAAGAGCAACCAGTGCTCCTAACCTCTGAGCCAGCTCTCCAGCCCAGGTCTCTTTTTAACTAACACATCAATCTAGTGCCATCCCTATTTCTACCAATTAAAGCAAAGATAAATAAATAGGTAAATTCCAGGTTTTGATTAACAATACCCTCCATATTAAGTTATACTCTATCAATATGATACACATGTGCAGAAAGTCTAATGTAGCAGGCTTGAGCATGTCTACACTAGCCCTGGGTTGTCACCTGACAACATGGGCTTTAGGAGATTCCCATCGGTCCAGGAACTAGTTAATGAGTGTGTCACTGTCCCTCCACTCTCTGCACAAACAATACGGCATAAAGAGATGCTTGTTTTCCTATAGGGGGCTGAGGCTAGGACGCGCAGACATACAAGCAGCCCTCAAAAAAACCTTAAGCACTGAGTCCCAGTTCAGTGCTGGAGGAATTTTATCTTCTGTGTCTCTTCACTAGTATTTCAAAAGGAAGCATCTAATTTGCCTCTAATTTTATCCAATGACCCCTTTTCCTATGCTGTTCTTCCTTTCTGTCCTATAGCTACAATAAATCATTTGTGTCATGTGGCTGCAGTGGTATGCCTGTAATCACAGGACTCAGGAGGCAGAGGCAAAAAAACAAACAAAACAGATACCTGAAGCCTGCCAGGGCAGAGCAAGATACTGAGTCAATAAACAGAGCCCCAGCTGTAAGTACACTCTACACAAAGCCATGGGTCATCCTAAAGAATCACTGAGCACAGGAATGGTTTCAGGGACCGACCGCACATGGAACACAAAAGTCAATTCACTGGTGTGGTAAAAAGGTATCTTCTTAGTAAAAACACATTTACACAGTTACAATAGAAATATAAACATACCATTTTTAAAGCCTACCTTTGGGTCCCAGAACTAGAGCACAATTAAAAACAGCAATTTGTTCTAAAATTTACCAAAGAACTACAGATTTCTTCATTTTCAGCTAACTTGTCTAAGACAGTATTAGTATTTACAATCTTAATAAACTTAAGATTGCAAGAGCTAGAGCCAAATTAAAAAGAGTAGTAATTACATCTGTTTGGTTTCATATCAAAAATATCTTTTTTTAGGTGTGTTAGCTCCTACCTCTGATCCGAGCACTTTTGCCTCAGCCTCTGAAGGAGAGGCTGAGACAAAAAGATTTCCATGAGTCTTGAGGGCAACCTGAGCTATAGTGTAAATCTCTGTGTATTTACACGAGTTTCCACGTACCTTGCTACTGAGCTGTATGAGCTGCCATGCATCCGTGCAGGTGAGTGGTGTGCCTTGCTACTGAACTCTGTTTGCAGGGCTTTCTAATATGCTACCTGTGAGCCAACACTACCAGTTCTTTTCCAGTTTGTATAGCTAGTAAATATTTTCTATTCTCAACTGTATCTTTAATGTGAAGGGAAAAATCTGTTAAAATGGGGCTGGAAAGATAGCTTACCGATTAAGAGCACATAATACCCTTGTGTGAGACCCTGGTTTAGTTTCCAGAGCCACATCAGATGGCTAACAGTGGCCCAAAACACCAGCTTCAGGGCATCTGAGACCCTCTGGTTCCACCAGCGATGTATGCACATTGCACACGTCACCTTAGGCAGGGACACACACAGACACATAGAACGTTTTAAAACAAGTCAATCTTTTTAAAAATTCCCAAGGTGACCTTTCTAAAGAAAAATCACAGGCACTAACTGAAAAGCAAACAAAAACAGATGACTTGTGAATTGGCATTTCTCATTTATGTCTTCCATATTAAATCTAGAGGAACATGCTACTCTAAGAAGGCACATAATCTATGTGGTTCATACAGAATCTCACTTCAGATAAAGAATTTCAAAATTTGTCTGAATGTCGATTTTATAAATGTGCAACTAAGAAGATTTAAATAGACTGGAAATGCTAACCACATTAATCACCCAGAAACTGCAAAACAGCATTTCCAATACTGGAAACTTCTTTGACTAGTTAATATTAAAGTAAAACATTAAAAGATAACATAGTAACTTATACAGCTCAGTTAATAAATAATAAAGACTAGCAGAGGCTACATTTTAAGAATCTGTAATTCAAACTATCATTTAAAAACCATTTGCATTCAACTTCAGAGAGCTCTTAAACGTAAATTTTACTCATTAGTATATAGACATAAAATATACAAAATACACAAACACACAGAATACAAATCATCAGTTACAGTAAGAACCACTTGTTAATTATTTAACACTGGCCAATTCATGGCACGACTTTAGGAAAATAACACCTCCTGAAAAGCTTTCACTGCTCCATATTTAAGAAAAAATATATCATGCATTATACATCAGGTATGTTAAGTTGTACAATAATTCAAAAAAAATGATACCAAAATTATAAAAAAACGTAACTTTAAAAAGTGAGGGAAATCTTAGAAGATAACAAATATGGTTATTTCTCTTACTTACAACTATACCCATTAAATAGAAATTGGAATGATTAATGTGAATTCCTTTTTCAAAGAGAAGGAATGGCTATAACCCCAATTATCATCCAGAAACATAAGAAACAGCCTGACAGATGGAGATATGACAGCTGATAAACCAGCAAAATGCGATAGTGTTCAGAACTGATATCACAAGTAAAAGCTGAACCTTAAGTAAAATAATCTCAAAGGACAACTCAGGGAAGCTGGTAGAGTACCGAGACACTGGCGCAGCCTCCAATGACTGCAATGGAACTCACTGATCTGCTGCTTCATGTGTGAAAAGCAAAGCATCAACTGTCATAAGCTTTTTAAAATTCCAAACTTTAGAGTAGTATTTTCATTATATTCTGGAGGTAAATATCATAAAGAGGAAACAGAAGTTCTAGAAAACTCTCAGATACAGAAAAGACATCAACATTCCGGAAGTGCCTGTAGTTCACAAATTGAGAGGTCTTTTAATTAACTTTAAATATAAGATATTATAGGATTTGAAGCATTTTCTGAAGTACAAACTATTAGATTCAGCTCGAAACTATAGTACACAATCCACATTTCTAACTCTTCTAGATATTAAATTTGATCTCAAACTGCCTAAATTAAGATACAGAATAAAGACAGAATTAAAATACAAAATAAAGATAGATGATAGCTTTGTGCTGATCTTAGTAATTAAAATGACGATGCAGCATTACTTCTTGAGAATACTTTGTAAAATACTAAAAAATTAAATATTTAGATTATTAAACAAAACAGGTCCCAAAATTTACATGAAATCCTTAATGTTAGCAGGTCACTGACAAACATAGGCCTTCTGCATTTCTGTCTCTACTAGTTAGGAAAACATATGTCAAGTTACACATTAAGGTAAATGAAAACAAAGACCTATAGTTAAGAAATTCCAAACAATATCACAAAATCAATACTTCAAAAGAGGTGAAAAACATTTGAAAGTCTGACTGTGAAAAGTTAATGTCATTTCAATTACATAAAAGTCCAATAAGTCTTTAAAACATATTAATAAAGATACTTAATCTGTATGAGCATTAAAAGTGCGAACGGCATTTCATCTATGTTAATATGGGATGGCTATCAACCTAACTTTAACTTACTGCAGAAAGAAGTGGGTTTTAGCCCTGTCAATAATCTAGAAAATGAAGAACCAAGACAGCCTGAGTTCTTACCTTGTGGTTTCTTTGGATGCCACCGGCAACAGGAATCTAGACTGTAAATCTTAATCAATTGCTGTTTTAAAATTCAAATTCACATGCAAGATTTTGGTTCTTTTTTACTCCCCTACTTGGTCATGGCTGAGAGACAAGAAATTCCCTCTGTGAGCATGGTTACATTCACCTTTAGATTACAGGTATACACTTTCCACTTTCAGCTTTACCTGGGGGTCCTCATTTTGAGTGTTTTCTATATCTTTCAGTGACACATAAAATAATGGTGCTTCACAAAACAGAGTATGAATGAATTAATCAAATATGGTAAATCAAAATAAATAAAACTGCTTTTCCCTAATGTAACTATAAAACTAACAGCAATATTAAGCAAACAAAGAAAATAAAAATGAAGATGTAAATACCTTTCATATGGATATACTCTCAAAAGTTTTCTATCAAAATCACTTTCATATCTAAACCTCTCGTCCATTTCTTCACGTCCGTCAGGATCTCGGTCGGCTCTACAGTATTGTCTGTCAAGAACACGTTCCTCATTAAATCTGCGAGCTCTTCTCTCTGGAACACCAGACTTGCTGGCAAAGCTTTGATGTTTTGTACCAGAAAGGCCTATTTCTTCATTTGCCTGTTTAAGAAGTCTTCTATTCCTTAATTCAGTTTCATCATCTAGTTGTCTGTATCTGCCCTCTTCTCGCCGTCTTTGATTTAGAAGCTCTTCGTATGGAGGTCCCTCTGAATGTGTGTATGAAGTTTGTATTTGTGGAGGTAGATCAGATTTATCTTGACTAACAGGGTTTTTATTTCTTTGATTCTTAGGCTGCTGAATTAAAAAGAGGAAAGCTTAATAAGAGTATCATAAAGGTACTTGAAGTATCAAGTCATACTAAGTCTTTATTACATAAAAGTACAATAACTATTCTTTTTTTTTTAACGATTCAACATGGAGAGCCATTCTTCTATTAATACATTCTTCTATTAATACCATTCTTCTATTAATACAATTACTCTCTATCTTGTATATTTTAAAAGGCTTCAAACAAGCCTTTTTTTTTTACGTATTTTATTTTATTTTTTTTTTCTGTTGCTCCTCTGACATGATTTTTTTTTCATCAATTACACTTTATTCATTCTGCATCCCCCCATAAGCCCCTCCCTCCTCCCCTCCCAATCCCACCCTCCCTCCTCCCTCTGCATGCATGCCACTCCCCAAGTCCACTGATAGGGGAGGTTCTCCTCTCCTTTCTGATCTTAGTCTATCAGTTCACATCAAAAGTGGCTGCATTGTCCTCTACTATGGCCTGGTAAGGCTGCTCCCCCCCAGGGGGAGGTGATCAAAGAGCAGGCCAATCAGATTATGTCAGAGGCAGTCCCTCTTCACATTACTATGTAACCCAATTGGACTCTGAACTGCCCTGGGCTGCATCTGTGCAGGGGTTCTGGGTTATCTCTATGAATAGTCCTTGGTTGGAGTATGAGTCTCTGGGAAGTTCCCTGTGTTCATAATATACATTTATATTTATATATATATATATATATATATATATATATATATGGTATTAAATAAAAAGCCATTACAGTAGCTTTTTTGAGGAAAAAAATTCCAAGAATTATTTTGCAATAAAATTGATTATATAGCAACAAACAAGCAATAGTAAAATGGGTAGGCAGCTATGAAAATCTGGTAACTACAGGCAAGTTCTTATCCTTTAGACATTTTAATATTTACACAGTACTTCAAATTAAATTCTTCCTCAAATGAAAACGGTAAGCTCTACGAGTTGGAGGTGGCACATACCTCTAATTCTAGCACTTGGGATGCATAGGCAGGCAGAGGGAATGACAAGCAAACAACAACAAAAAGTGGGAAGTTTTCACTATAATAGCATCAACCATCCTTACACTTAGGGAAGAAGTATGTGAGTACGTACGTATGTGTGTTTGTGTGTCTGTATATGTGTGTGTGTGCTACAAATTACTCCATCATGAGAAGCACTAAAGAAGACAATCACAAGATACAGGTGATATGAAGGAGGAATGGGAAAAACATGGTGGAGGCTTTAACTGGGTAGATAGAGGGAGGTTAGTAAAAAAGAAAAGGGAGGAAGGAGGGCAAATAACGCTAAGGGTATTTGAATAAGCGAGAGGACTATTAGAGAGATGGCTCAGTGGCTGATCTTCCAAAGGACCTGGGTTCAATTCCCAGGACCCACATGGAAGCTCACAACTGTTAAGTCTAATCTCCAAGGGCACTGTAAGCAAGTGATACAGTCATAACATGTAGGCAAAACGGCAAAACATGAGAACAATAAACAAACAAGAGAAAAATAAATGAATCTTTAAGAAAAGCTATATGGAATCACATTGATTTATATTTACCTAAAATGACATGTTAATACGTATGTGTGTATTAAATGAAGGTATGTCAGCCAGATATAGTGCCACACACCTTTAATCAAAGCAGAGGCAGGTGAATCTCTGTGAGATGGAGGACAGCCTGGTCTATAAAGAAAGTTCCAGGACAGCCAGAGCTGCATGGTAAGACCCTGTCTCTGGAGAGGGATAGAATAAAATTATGCCACTTGGGCTGACAATGTCCCTTAAGGGCCATACACTATCTAACAAAAACCTCAGTACTGGGGCATTCTTTTTGGCTGTTGCCCAGGGAGTCCAAGAGACTCCTATAACATTATAGGCTATTTCTGTTGCCCTTGGTTGCCTCCCTGAGGTTGAGAAAAGAATCCACTGAAGACACAACGCACTTTGGACACACAACTCAGAAGAGAATGGAGTTGGATCTGGCCTGAAAGCCTCCTCCCTGAGGACTAGTTTTCATAGAACCAAAAGGTGCTATACAAGCTGCCAAGGGAGGGAAGCAACCAGAAGGACCTAACTGTGTTGGACAGCTTTAAATCAACTTGATGCAAGCTAGAGTCCTCTGAGAAGAGAGATCCTTAATAAGAAAATTCATCCATGAGATACTACTGCAGGCAAGACTGTAGGGCATTTTCTTAATAGTGATTGATGTGGGAGGGACCAGCCCATTGTAGTTAGGGTCATCCCTGGTCCTGGGTTCTATAAGAAAACAGGTTGAACAAGCCTCGGGAAACAAACTAGTCTGCCACACTCCTCAGTGGCTTCTGCATCAGCTCCTGCCTCTGTTTAGGTTCCTGATTACTTGAGTTTCTGCCCTCACTGCATTTAATGATGAACTGAGATGTGGAAGTATAAGCCAAATAAACCTTTTCCTTCCCAACTTGCTTTTGGTCAAGGTGTTTTATACAGCAATCATAACACTAACTAAGACACCTAGCCAGCTGAGATAGATGCCTATAAACCACAATAATAGCCAGCATGATCATCTATCTTTGAAGGTGCAATTTTAGCACTTGTATCTTGCAGCCAATCAACAACTGTCCAATTGGTCTTAAGGCCTACTCAACAGGGAAGAAACTGTGCCTGGTACTAGAAACCCAGACAACTAACTACCCTGGGCTGATGAGGTCAGAGATCTTAGAAGAGAACCTACTATCTTCACACTACACCAGCATCATTCTTTCCGGAATTCTCCTTATACTCACAGATAAGGGTAACTTTTACCCTACATCAAAGAAGCTGCTCTTTGAAGCAAATGGAGACCAACAGAAAACCACAAATGGCCAAAATGCAGAGAACAACTGATAGGTGTTTTGATATAGCTAAGCCCCAGTGACTACACAACTCCTACACCCATGGCTCTTGAGAACATCTTGTAAGAAAAAACAGAGAGACTATAAGAGCAAAGGAACAGAATTTGATGTGAGATTGTGTCTCCCAAGAAATGACAGGGAAACTAAACCCGATACCTCAACAATACATCTGCCTAAATATGACCTGATCAGTGACAAAACCAACAAACATAGTAACACAGACAAGGAAATCTCAAAGGGTCCCAGCCCTAGAAAGAACTAGAGACAACTAATGACAGCTGAGCAAGGCAAAATTACTCTTCCCCAAGAATGAACCCCCAATTGGTTATCCAACAAGTGGTCAGCCCTGAAATCATATACAAACACACACACATGCACAAGAATACAAGCAACATTAAATGGACTCAGCATGTTTATATTTACATATTTATGCGTCAGACATATATGTAACAATTAAAGAAAATGAGACCATATATTGAAAGGGAATAACTTGGGAAGAGTTGAAGGGAAGAGAAGGGTCAGAGAAAATGATATATTTTTAAAAATTAAATTTTCATGAATGCATGCACATATAAACATACACACACACACACACCACCTAGAAACTGCAAAACTTTAAAAATCACTTAAAATAAATAAAGCCAGGAAGGATGGAGTAAACACGAACTCCCCAGCAGCCCGCTCATGCATGTGATATTGAAATTATAAAGGTAAAACATACCTCAATATTCTTTTCTACCTGTCTGACCTTTTCTATAGATTCTTCCTTACCCCTGAGAAATTGATTGTATTCTCTGTTGCGTTCAAGTTTCAACCTTTCCTTTAAAAAGAAATTGAAAGACAACGTTAACTTCAACTTCAGGGGGTGGGGAGGCTTAGTATCCAATCAGAATCACACAAATCAGCTCTGGGCCTAAAACAAGCTTTCCTAATGACTTTAAGGAGAGGAAGTCACTGGAAGGAATAGGAAGGGGACGGATGAACACTGCAGCTCCCCAAGTCTCTCTTGCCATAGACGAATACACACAAATTAATGTGTGAAGTTGCTCACAGAATGGAATTACTTCAGTTGAACTACTTCAGTTATAAAACACCTTGATTCTTTTTCCCCAATGTTTCTCAGTGACATTTCCCTCCTATAATCCCCCAGACCACTACCAAAATACTTTATACTAACCATTTTATTCGCTGATTTAAAGAAGGGTTCCAAAACACAAAATGATAAAAATTATGTAGACATTAAAATCCTATAATGGAACTGTTCTGTTGAAATGCATGAGGACATTTTCTTAAATCCTAATATGCTGAATGTCACTGAAGCAACTAAAGGAGTATTTAAAGGTCAGGTCTACTTTTTGAAGCTTAGTAACTGTCTATTTTTTCTTACTACTTAATGTTGCTACCATCTCTTCAAAAATAAGGATTTGCATTAGTGGAGTGACAGAAACACAGAGAGCTCAGCGACAATATCCTTTCTCATCCACTCATATCACTAATAACTATATCACACAACATAAAATTTACGGATCAGATATCAATGCTGAAAAAATAAACTGAATATTTAATTAAGTAAATAAAACACAACAAAAGAACACATTAAAGAAGTCTATCACATTATATCATTAATGTTTAAAAAAATTTTTCAAATGGCTCAACTTGAAATTCCATACTTTTTAAAAGATTACACCCAAGTAGAAAGAAATGATGATGGTTCTGAAGCCTCAGGAAACTCTACTCCTATCCACCTACCTTGGCAGATAACCGTTCATCAATAGGAAGAGAAACTCCTAGAGTAGATGGATCTGTTTCACCGGTAGATAGAAAATTTTTCTGTATATGTGCACATTAAAATACATATATTAGCTAATTGATTTTATATGTTTCAAAACGTCTTTACATTCTATATTCTAAACTGCTACATAATGCACAGCAGATGGATGAAATGGAGATGAAGTCAGAGGCTCTAAATCTAGAAAGCACATCAAAAGTGACTAATGAAAAACAATTTCTTCAAATCAACTCCCTGAGAGACTCAAGCTTTAACTTAGATTAGCAACACATATATATCTTGAATCGAGGAGAATAAAATCATGGAAGGGGTCAATTTTTCCAATCTATATTCTGTTCAGTTAAAAGAATAACTTCCTCACAGTATCTTTTTTAAATTTATTTATTTTGTATTAATTACAGTTTATTTGCTTTGTATCCCAGCTGTAGCTCCCTCTCTCGTCCCCTCCCAATTCTACCCTCCCTTCCTCATCTCTTCCCCTGTCCCTCTCCCAAGCCCACTGATGGGGAGGTCCTCCTCCCCTTCGACCCTAGTCTATCCGGTCTCATCAGGAAAGACTGCCACGGTCCTCCTCTGTGGCCTAGTCAGGCTGCTCCCTCATGGGGAGGGCAGAGCATATAATCAAAGAGCCAGCCACTGCATTCATGTCAGAGACAGTCTCTGTTACCATTACTAGGGAACCCACTTGGAGACTGAGCTGCCATGGGCTACATCTGAGCAGGGGTTCTAGGTTATCTCTATGAATGGTGCTTGGTTGGAGTACCAGTCTCAGAAAAGAACCCTGTGCCCAGATTTTTTGTTCTGTTGCTCTCCTTGTGGAGCTCCTGTCTCCTCCTGTCTCCCTCTTCTTTCATAAGATTCCCTGCACTCTGCCCAAAGTTTGGCTCAGTCTCAGCATGTGTTTTGATACACTGCTGGGTAGAGTCTTTCAGAGGCCCTCTGTGGTAGGCTTCTGTCCTGTTCCCTGTTTCCTCCTTCTTCCAATGTCCATCCCGTTTGCCTTTCTGAGTGAGGATTGATCATCATACCCAGGATCCTCCTTCATGCTTAGCTTCTTTAGGTGTACAGATTTTAGTATGATTATCCTATATTATATGTCTAAAATCCACTTTCTTTCTGACTCTGGGATCCCTCACTCAGGATGATCTTTTCAAGTTCCCACCATTTGCCTGCAACTTCATGATTTCTTTGTTTTCAATTGCTGAGTTGTATTCCACTGTGTACAATTTCTGTATCCATTCCTCAGCTGAGGGACATCTATTACAAATAAAGCTGCTATGAACATGGTTGAGCAAATGTCCTTGCTGTATACTTGAGCATATTTTGGATATATGCCTAAGAGTGGCATAGCTGGATCTTTCTAACTTTCTGAGAAAGCGCCAGACTGATTTCCAGAGAGTGATTGTACAAGTTTACTTTCCCACTAGCAATGAAGGAGGGCTCCCTTTTCTCCACATCCTCTCCAGCATGTGTTGTCACTTGAGTTTTTGTTCTTCACCATTCTGATGGGTATAAGGTGAAATTTCAGGATCATTTTGATTGCATTTCCCTGATGGCTAAGGATGTTGAACATTTTTGTTTCTCTGCCATTCAATATTCCTCTACTGAGAATTCTCTGTTTAGCTTTGTACCCCATTTTTTAATTGGATTACTTGATTTGTTGCTTTTTAACTTCTTGAATTCTTCATATTTTCTGAATATTAGCCCTCTGTTAGATATAGGGTTGGTGAAGATCCTTTCCCAGTCTGTAGCCTGTCATTTTGTCCTAATGATAGCGACCTTTCTTTACAGAAACTTTTCAGTTCCATGAGGTCCCATTTATTGATTGTTGATCTTAGAACCTGTGCTGTTGGTGTTCTGTTCAGGAAGTTGTCTCCTGTGCCAATGAGTTCAAGGCTCTTCCTCACTTTTTCTTCTAACAGACTTAGTGTGTCTGGTTTTATGTTGAGGTCTTTGATCCACTTGGACTTTAGTTTTGTGCAGGGTGATAAATATGGATCTATTTGCATTTTCTACATGTAGACATCCAGTTAGACCAGCACCATTTGTTGAAGATTCTGTCTTTTTTTCCATTGTAGGGTTTTGTCTTCTTTGTCAAAAATCAAGTATCCATAGGTGTATGGGTTTATTTCTGGATCTTCTATTCAATTCCATTGATCCTCCATTCTGTTCCTATGCCAGTACCATGCAGTTTTTATTACTATTGCTCTGTAGTACAGCTTGAAATCAGGGATAGAAATACCTCCAGACAATCTATTGTTGTACAGGATTGTTTTAGCAATTCTGAGTTTTTTGTTTTTCCATATGAAATTGAGAATTGTTCTTTCATGTTTTGTAAAGAACTGTGTTGGTATTTTGAACTAAATCTGTATTGCATTGCACTGAATCTATAGATTGCTTATGACAAGAGAGCTTTTTCACTATGTTAATCCTACCGATCCATGAGCATGGAAGATCTTTCCATCTTATGATACCTTCTTCAATTCCTTTCTTCAGAGACTTGAAGTTTTTTTCAAACAGATCTTGCACTTTCTTGGTTAGAGTCACACCAAGGTACTTTAGTGGCTATTATAAAGGGTGTAGGTTCCCTAATTTCTTTCTCGGCCCTTTTGTTTTTCATATACAGGAGGGCTACTGGTTTTTTTGAGTTAATTTTGTATCCAGCCACTTTGCTGAAAGTGTTTATCAGCTGAAGGAGTTCTCTGGTTGAATTTTTGGGGTCACTCATGTATACTATCATATCTGCAAATAGTGATACTCTGACTTCTTCCTTTCCGACTTGAATCCCCTTGATCTCCTTTATTGCTCTAGCTAGGACTTCAGGTACTATGTTGAACAGATACAGAGGGAGTGGTCAGCCTTGCCTTGTCCCTGATTTCAGTATCTTTATGAATGCCTGAAAAGTTTAGTGCTGTTGCTTGTGTGTCCCTCCACTCATATCCATTAAGCATTCTTGAGTTATTAGTGAACATTACTGAGCTTCTGCCTGGGCATCCAGAGACCTAGAGCTCAAGCTTCTACAACACCCACACTTATGAGTCATACAACACTGACCAAGTTAGTTAATTTTTCTGATACACATTCTTCCATAAGGTGAAAACAACACCTGCCCTGTACACCTACCCAAGTTAGGGTTAGGATCAAAGAGGATACAAAACAAAGTCTCTTTGAACACTTAAAAGCAAATGAGAAATACTTTCAATACTGCTACTTCGTCAAAAAAGCTAAATAAATCACTTAGCTTCTTTACTTCAGTTTTCATCACCTATAAATTGGGCACTATCATCCACAACACTACATTGTGAAGGCTACATTAGTATATGTTGGCCTATCAAGTTTCTTGCATTCATGAACTCACTGAACAATTATTGACCGTTTAATGCTTTCCAGTTCCTAATGTAAATGTCAAGGAGACAATGATAAGCTTACATTCCCTCTAATCATCTAGTAACAATAAATAACTGAAATACAATACACTATCTGCTTAAATAGCATTATATTAAAACACGGAATGCATGAGAACAGATTGTATATGAAAGTCAAAATATATTTTTTATTAAATCAAGCCATAAAGTTTCAATAAATCTAAAATTACAAAAACAAATTTCATAGTTGACTACGGGACTCTAATAAGCTTCTCTTTTGAAAGAAAACAGTGAGACAAAGGACTGACTGGATCCTAACATTGCTAACCACCATGTTGAAGTACACTATAAACAATCATTTCAAAAAATCATGAGAATATAATAACAACAACAACAAAATCCCACCTCTCAACTGACAGCTATAATTCCACAACAGATTAGGATGTCCCTGGCCTTGCCCCTGACATATGCCATCATATCTGGCCACAAGAATTTGAATTTTATCTGTTCAGTAAATACTAAGTGGCAACTTATATAACTCTTTCATATATTTAGGATCCAAAATGCCGTAAGTGCTATAATCAAAAATTAGTAAATAAAAAGAGCAAGCTATGGAGAGTGTGACCTTCTACAGCATAAGAATCAAAATGGCAATCCTGAGTTTCTTTTTGGATATGATTTATGATGTTCTTAACACACAACAGATGGGTACTATTTCAAAGTGAAAACATCAAGAAGACAGCCAGGTAGAAAACTTTAAGGTTCAAGAAAGAGCTATAAGCAAACGAAATTAGTGATCCAATTTAAAAACTGTATTGTCTGCTCAGTAAGAACACCAAGCAACTTTTATTCTAAAAACTAAGAGGGAAAAAAAAAATTGGCATTTGTTGTTTAGTGACTCTACCTAGCAAAGGTTAAATTGATCTTTTGCATAGTTTTGCTTGTTTCCTTCTTGTTTTTTTTGTTTTTTTTTTTTGTTTTTGTTTTTGTTTTGTTTTTGAAACAAGGTTTCACTATATAGCCCTAGCTGCTCTGGAACTCACTCTACAGACCAGGCTGGTCTAGGCTGGTCTCAAACTCCAGAGATCTGCCTGCCTGTGCCTTGCAAGTACTGAGATTAAAGTTTGCTATCACTGCAGTTTTACTGTTTTGTTTTTGACCTCAAATCTACAGCAATCGTCGGTCTCAGTTTTTCAAGTGCTAGCTATTACCATGTCCAGTGTTGTTCTTTCCTTCCCCCCCCCCCCCGTCCCTTCCTACTTCTTTTGTTTTTATTGTTTTTGGGGTTTGTGTGTGTGTGTTTTGTTTTGTTTCAAGACATGGTTTTTCTGTGTAGCCTGCGCTGGCTTTGTAGTCCATGCTGTCCTCAAACTCATAGCAATCCACTTGCCTCTGCCTCCAGGAGTGCTGGGATTACCAGTATGTGCCACCACACCTGGCTGTTTCTATTGTGTTTTGTGAGTTTGGAGTAGCTCAAGTTAGCCTCAATCTTGCTATGGATCTAAGGATAGCTTGCAATTCATGATACCTCTACCTCCACCTCCTGAGTACTGGGATTACAGTCCTGCATCAATATGCTTAGTTTTTTATGATTAGGATCCACACAATTATAAATCTGAAAGCTACAAGGGACCCAAGAGCAGATTTGGAAATAATATCTACCACAAGGACTGAAGAAACCAATAGCTTCCTCTACATATCCTATGTAATTTTCTTGTTTTCAATTCTAACCTCCTCAGACATCATCCAGATTTCAACTTTAGGAAAATACCACTTAAAAAAAGAAAATGAAAATACCACTGTACTTTAATAATCAATCACAAAAACAACTCCTCCAGGGAGTTGTATGCTCCTTCGAGCACTTTCACTTTTCCCTTTAGAAAGGCAATTTCTTTCCATGCCCGCTCATGACCACCCAGTTTGGCCCGTAACCATACTGCTGTGACTGTCAATCTGTTGATCGTCTCAAGCAGAGTGTTCTGTCAGCCACAACCCACACTGGTTTTCTTTTTTGTGGTCCTAAGGCTAGAACCTTGGGCCTTATGCATGCCAAGGCAAGTGTGGTACCACAGACCCCAGATTGCTTTTTAATTGATATTTGGCATGTCAACTATTTTTGAGAAAGGCTGGTTTAGCCATGTTCTACCTTTGCTAGCCTAAATATAAAGCATTTTCTTCTGGCTTGCTGTTGCCTAAGACATGACTCGGTGTCTGATAAATCATACTTTGCATAATCCTAGATGTGCCTTTCATTCTTCTACCTTTCAGCACCTGCTACCTTGAGCAGCCACATCTCAGAAGCTGAAACCACATTCGTAGGAGACACACCCAGCACCCCCACCATTCTTTTTCTAATCTTACACCTCTGAATAAGAAACGGGCAGTGAGGGCAAGTGTGAGGTACAGGCCTAGGAAGTCAAGCTAGAGAGGAGAGGGGTGGCACGCTAAGGAATCAGAACTTTTATTCAAAAGTTAGTGAGGAGACTCATATTTTAGTGTAAGTAAGAACAAATTCAGTTACGACATAAAATCTGCTGAAGTTAAAGAGTCTCTAAGAAGTTCAGGTAACTGCTCTAAAGCAGTTATCTCGATGGACAGTCACCACAGCCCGATCACATGGCCTGCCTTTGAGCAGCAGTTTTCTCTCTCCAAATCATTATTTCTTGCTCCTCTATAAAAAGGCTCTCATCCACCTAGTCAAGCTGGTAAAGGCCTCATTCAAATGAACCAAGAGCCTACAGTCCACATCTTTCTTCCATCTACATTCTTCATTTGAGAAGCTTTCTCTCTTTTACTTTGTCTTTTGAATATCCAAATTCTATGTATCCTGCAATGCTTTACATCCCACTGGTCAGGATATGCTACTGTAGTTAACATTTTCTTATTATCTTGATGAGATACTATATCCACAGCTAAATCCTAAACTCCTTGAAGACAGGATCTATACTGTACTAAACAACTGGTATTTTTTAAACAGTAGTTGAGTGAGCAAGAATTTATCAGATTATTTTGAAATAGTCTGTAAAACTATTAACTGGTGCTCTCTTTTCCAACAAAAATTAATAGTTATGACCAGCTTGACTTAGTACAAAACTATCAAAAAATTCAAATCATGATAATACATAGTTCGAAACATTTTTAAGTACCTTGACTTATCTTGTGACCAGTATAAATTGTGCAACAAAAATTGACAAGCTAAAAAGCAAGCACACAACAGTTTCAGAGTATTTATAAAGAAAGCAACAAAAGCAATGCAAGCAGAAATCAAAGCAATGACTGCACCAATAGGAAACTATAATGTGTGGACTGCCATCTTAGCAAGAGCAAAGACACAGAAGGGTACCACTCAAACGCCTCAAAACACAAATGAAGCTGTTTTTGTATTTGATTTGAATCACATAAGTGCAAACGATTATAAGCTAATTACACCTTTAAAAAACAAACTAAAAGCAAACATTATGCAGGCAACCCTACCTTTCTTTTTGCTTGCGTAATGCCCTAAAGTCAAGAGAAACAAACCATTGATAAGATGTATTTAGTAAAGGTCTGTTCTTTCCAATTACAGGTCAGTTAAAGACAATTTGAAACAAGTATTTATAAAGCAATGGAAACGCCAAGAGTATTTGGATGACTAGAAACGTGATTGCGTAAATACTTTTGCAATGGAAAAAGGAAACTGCTTTGCCAAACTAACGATAAGCCAATAATTTAACTGTTAGATAATTTGATAATTGTAAAAGGGCTCTCTCCTAGATAAGCAAAGCTGTCTAAAATCAGTGGCTGTTAAGCTCTGACTATGCTATGTCCCAAAGGCCCCTGCTGAAGGCTGACCTCCAGCTGATGGCAATACTTTGGAAGACGTTGGAAACTCTGGTTAGTCCAGCCTTGCTGGAGGAAACAGGTCACTTGGAACATGTCACTGGGGAGCTGCATCTTACCCCAGACCCTTCCTGTCTAATCTTTGCTTCCTGCCTGCCGTGACATGTGGACCTTGTTCTGCCGCACGTTCCTACCATAGGCCCACAGCAGTGGAGTCAGCTGACCAAAGACTAAACCTCTAAAATCTCTTCTCTTACACTGTTTCCCTCAGATACTGTGTCACAGTGCTGAAAAACATGACTGAATATAGTAGTTAATAGAACTGTTAACAGAAAATTTATAAGCTTATCAAATAAAAAATAATAACTAAAACCCCTCATGTCATTTTAACACATAGGGAATAGTGAATATGCTCCTTCAGACAAAGATAGCTTTACATAAAACAACCACTGCTCAACGGTGGTTAATCTCATTTAATATTCACATCCATTTTGCTAGTAAAATACTCTCCTGCAATGGAGACTAAAACCAGGGCCTTGTTGAACTATAAAAATCCAGAAAGAGTCTATTACTCCACAGCACAAATTGTCACTTTTTTTTTTAACCAAGAGTTGGCCAGATATCACATATAATCAATAATTTCCAAAAGTACATTTTAAGGATAAATTCAACGAGACAAACACAATTCATTAATAGAACAACTTACCTGAGTAAGATAGCGTCTATAATCTTGCCTCAATTCTTCTTTTAATTTATGTTTCTTCCTTTCATAGTCTTCTCCTAATGGTAAACTTAATCCATAATCAATACCTAAAAAAGAAAACAATTTAAGGTGCCTATTCCCTTCCAAAGCAGTTTCAATCCCGTTTTCCTCCTATAATGAAGCACATGAGAACTGGAATCCGGTTTCGTGTTCTGGAAGCTTCAGTGGGTGACGCACAGCTGCAGTGGTAAGTATCATTCCCACCTGTGACCCCTAGCCATCCTGCTCCTCTGCCCAGAACAGTTTATGTCTCCTTCAAGTTTTCTATGTACCTACATTAAAATCATTTTAGGTTATTATATATGCAAGAATGTGTGTAAGTGTATATTACTTTTCTTCCTGTTTAGACAAATTATTTAGCATCTTGTTTTTCTTCTCTTCATTTGTTTTTATTGTTGCTGCTGTTGTTTTGAGACTGGCCAGAACCTCATGTAGCCCAGGCTGGCCTTGAACTTCTGATTCTCCTTCCTCCATCCCCCAAGTGCTGAGATGATCTAGTTTATATAATGCTGAGGGTACAGAACACAGGGATTTGTGCATTCTAGGCAAGCGCTCTACCAACAAAGCTACCTCACCAGCCCAGCTACCTTTTTTTCCAGAAGACAGCAAAATTAAAGCAAGGAATTTAATTATATTTGCTTCACTTAATTTTGCTTTAACTTCTACAAAAACAAATCTTTTCTTGTATTTTTTTCAGACTGCTAATAATAATAATGTGTCTTTTTAACAAATAAGAATATTCTTACAAATGTTATTTTGTGGGACTCTGCTAGATAAGGTTGAAGTTGGTCTCCTGATAGACAATTATTCCCACTTGGTCTATGATTACAGACACCCTTTTCTCAATGGGGTTTTAAAAGTGGCCCCTGATCTGGGTGACCCCAGGTCTTGTAAGGAAGTCACATGGCCCTCAAGGCACATTACAGGCCAGACCCTTCCCTGATAAGGAAACTGCTCTAGCAATTCCTAGAAACGCCCAACCCTGCTAAGAATCTTAGTCCAGCAGTAACCTTCAATAGTTCTTGGAGATTCATCCCTCATACAATAATTAAGTACTGTATTTTCTTTCTTGTGATAGGACCATTAAGAATCCCTGATCCCTAACCCCAGAGAATCAAAAACATTCACCATCGAAATCCCTCCCTCTGCCAAGGGTTCATATTGCCCTTGATTTCACACGAATAAAGGTACATGTTTTCTCACTTCAAGACCGGCTGACAGGATTTGTCATTTGTCCTCTGCTGGGCCTCACCAGGCCTGCCCTCCAGTCTGCAGGGCCTGGGCCTCACAGGGCCTATGTCTTGGCTGCAAGTGGACCAGGCCTGGGCTTTGGTCCACACCACACAGCAGTTTGACCAAGAGCCGTAAGACTTTGGTATTGCCATAGGCTTTGTAATGCCCAAGCTGCCACTGCCACCGATGATCTCAGGCTAAAAGAGCTAAACTGTGTCTCCTTCCATACCTTGGTGGGTAGAGTCTTTCAGAGGTCCTCTGTGGAAGGCTCCTGTGCTGTTCCTTGTCTTCTTCTATCCTGTTTGCCCTTCTGAATGAGGATTAAGCATCTTCCCTCCTTGTCGCTTAGCTTCTTTAGGACTATAGATTTTAGTATATTTATCCTATATTATATGGCTAATATCCACTTATAAGTGAGTACATATCATATGTGTCTTTCTGCTTCTGGGTTACGTCACTCAGGATGATCTTTTCTAGTTCACACCATTTGCCTGCAAATTTCATGATTTCAAAATTGTTTTTAATTGCTGATTAGTATTCCATTGTGTAAATGTACCACACTTCCTGTATCCATTCCTCAGTTGAGGGACATCTAGGTTGTTTCCAGGGGGCAGAGTGCCAGAATCCTTATGAAGAAGAGGGAGACAGAAAGACATGGAGGAGACAGGAACTATACAAGGAGACCAACAAAACCAAAATACCCGGGCCCAGGGGCCCCTGGAGAAACTGATACTCCAAATAAGGACTATGCATGGAGAGGATCTAGACTCCCTGTTCAAAGGAAGCCTACTGGCTGCTCAGTTTGCAAGTGGGTTTCCTACTAAGGGGTGCAGGGACTGTCTCTGACATGAACTCAGTGGCCAACTCTTTGATTACCTCCCCCTGGGGGGAGCAACCTTGCCAGGCCACAGAGGAAGATGATGCAGCCAGCCTTGATGAGACCTGTTAAGCTAGAGTGATATAGAAGGGGAGGAAGTCCTCCCTTATCAGGGGACTAGGGAAAGGGCACAGGGGGAGAAGAGGGAGGGAGGGAGGTACAGTAGGGATACAAAGTAAATAAATTGTAAAAATTTATAAATTAAAAATATTTTTGTCAGAAGTGTCATATGTTATAGCAATCATGTTTATAAATACAAAATGAAATCTCTTCGCTCTAAAAAAAGAGAACTAAACTGTAACACTGTGGAAAACCTTTCCACACCCTGGCTTAACATACTTGGGCCTCACCCTAAAGCGCCCTAGCTGCCCTTAGAGAAATGGAACCTCAGTTCTCCATCTGGAAGCCAAGTTCCAGGATCCCAGCCAAGATCCAGGACCCTGCCAAATGGAGGACACTTTATACAAACAAACAAAAAGCAGAGCATGGTAGTACACATCTTTAATCCTAGCATTCAGAAAGTAGAGGCAGGCATGTCTCTGTGAGTTTAAAGCCAGCCTTTTCTACACAGTGAGATCCAGGACAGCCAGAGCTAGATGGAATAAAAACACTGCCATTTTACTTTACCATTTTTATTTTTAAGTCAGGGTTTCATTAAGTCATTATGTAGCAAAGGTCTAGCTTGAACTCCTCATCCTGTTGCCTCTACCTAAGTGTTACTTTACAATTCTGAACCACAATGCTGACTTAAAATCTTCCACTTGAAATACCTTTTAACTCCTTTAAAATGCACTTCAGTAGCATTACTGTGTGTATTCACAATGTTCTACAGCCATAACGACTACTTATGGAAGTTCGTCATCCTACATAGAAACTGTAAATGGATGTCAATTTTTAAAGAAAATTCTCAATTCTGAGTGCTATTTACTTATAGAGAATTAAACATTTTAAATCGTATTTGGGTATATTGACAACAGTAATGACTGTACAACTTGTATTTAAAACTCATCACCTCTGAGCCAGTGAGACTGATGAGCAAGTGTTTTCCACCAAACCTGACAACCTGAGTTCAATCCCCAGACCCAAACCGTGGAAGAAGAAAACCAGTTCCAACACAGGCACTATGGCATACGCACACACACTAAATAAACAAGCAAGTGTCATTTTTAAGTCTTCAGGAAAAAATTAAAATAATCACTTCTAAGGCTAGAGATGTGCCTCAATTAGTCAAGTATTTGCCTAGCATGCACAAAGTCTTGGGTTGGATCCTTAGCACTGTGTAAAACACACCTGTAATCCCGAACTTCAGAAGTAGAGGCAGGAGGATCAGAAATGTAAGATCATCCTTGGTTATAAAGACTCTGAGACCCTATCTAAAGTAAATAGTTAATGAGAAAATAAAAAAATATATAACTTCTAGGAGAAAAAGTTTACTCTAAGTACAATAGAAGAAATAGTGAATTTATAAGTTGTCATGAAAATATTCATTTTTGTTTTATTCCTTACAATTCAAGAAATCATTATGTAACCTGTTTATGTTTTATATCACTGAACTTAGGGAGAAAAGTCAAGGTTATATATGTATAAATGGATGCATACTGTTTTTTGGATTGTTTTTTTTTTCGGGGGGGGTTGTTTTGGTTTTTGGTTTTTTCGAGACAGGGTTTCTCTTTGTAGCCTTTGCTATCCTGGACTTGCTTTGTAGACCAGGCTGGCCTTGAACTCACAAAGGTCCATTTGCCTCTGCCTCCCTGAGTACTGGCCTACTGTTTTATAAAACACCACATTTTACTTTACACTATAAACATTGTGAAATTTTCTTGATAAAAATATGTGGTCTGCCAGGCATGGTGACATTCATCTTTAATCCCAGCATTTGGGAGGCAGCAGCAAGCAAATCTTTATGAATTTGAGCCCAGCCTTTGTAGTGGAAGTTTTGGTATCTTTAAAAACTCAGTTCCGTTATGTGAACATGTTTTTGTTTTGATCCCAGGTGTAGGGACCGATCCAGATTGTCCACAGCAGCAAACTATGTGCCCTGTTGCAGGCTCTGAGAGGGGCTCTTTGCCAGCTGGAGACAGTTTAAATCTGAGGACTCTGAAAAGAGGAAAAAATGCCAGACAAAAGAGAATGAAGGCTGTTTCTCCTGGTTGCTGTTGATGCAGTTTGATGAGAAGAAAATGGAGATATCCTGAAACAAAGATTAGACTTGCCCCAAGGAACCCAATGACCCCAGCCAGCAGGAAGTAGCCAAAGAGAGCTAAGCCACCTCTCCCCACTAACCTTTCTCTCCTACCTGGTGTTAGAAGGTAGTGGGGTGAATAGGGTTGGTGGAAGGGAGGTAGATATACAAGAAAACAAAATAAAATGAAGTTTAAAAGTAGCACCTATGAGTCTGGTCTACAGAGAGAGCTCCAGGACAGCCAGGGCTATACAGAAAAACCCTGTCTCAAAAATGTGTGTGTGTGTGTGTGTGTGTCTATATGTATATATAGATACTTAAGCCTACTTAAGTGCTTGGTGATATTGTAACAGGGACAGCTCAACATGTGTTCATGTGTTCCCACAATTCACATGAAAGGCATCTAAAGCATTCCCTATATCTTGACTTTATATCATCCTGAAATGAAACTCTTCCCTCCCAAATAAATAAGTGTTTTGTATAGAGCTTAAGCCAAAGGGAAAAAACAGTAACTGTATGTGTGTGTTTGTACACGCATGCACGCATGCTCACACACGTGCATAGCAGAGGCCAACTCTCAGGAGTCAGTTTCTCTCCTGCTACAATGAAGATTCCAGGGATCAAACTAGGGTCATTTGGCCTAAGTGCAAGCAATTCTTCTACCTGCTTAAGCCACTACTGGCCTTATTTTGTTGTCGTTAGTTTTTAGTTTTTTAATTAGCATATAAAATGGCTTCATTATGCCATTCTCACATTGCATTACATCTCATTCAGACAGAACTACGCATCTGGAACTACAGGGTGGATCAACAAAAACAAATCCCATGCTCTACTCAGCCTTATAAACAAATCCCACACTCTACTCAGCCTGATAACCCACATACAGCTTATATAATGAAGTATTTACCAAAAAATGTACAAACGGACTGGGCATGGTAGCACACACATGTAACTCCAGCGCTCAAGATGAAGGCAAGAGGACCAGAAGTTCCAGGTCATTCTCACCTACATAAGGAAACTGAGGCTGTCTAGGATACATGAGACCCTGTCTTAAAAAGTAATAAAATAAACGTGAAAATGAACGGCTGAGCAACAGGAAGCAATGAGATTGGAAGGCAAGAATGTCATCCTCTCCTGGTTTCATTTCTACTTTTAGCACTTTGATTGCAGAGAGGAAGGACAGTAACTAACAACCAGTTACATGTCTTGTGACATGAGGTCACAATGGGCATTCCATGATGTCAAGGAGAAGTGACAACAATGCTGAAAGGGTGATAGCCAAACTTGCCCAGGCCGAAAATAAGTACATTGCTACTTCCTGAAAGCCATGTTCCCCCGGTATCTTTTACCACAATTTTGAATTCTATTTGCAGACCTCTCTGGAAGAACTAGGAGGAGAATATGCAATGTGTTTATTTATGAATTACTGACCCTATTAAGTTCAAGTTCACTTATAGTAGTTGACCTTACAAACCCAGCTACTCCAAAGCTGGAACAGATGGAAGACTGTAAATACGAGGTTTCCCTGGACCGACCTGTACCCAGTCTGGGCAACTTAATGAGATCCTGTCTCAGAAGGAAAGAGATTTACACACATGGCTCTTAACAAAGGGTGTGGGCCAATCCTCAGTGTGCAAAAGAAAAGCATACTTTTCTACTGCTGATTCCTACTGATGATTCAAATAATATTTGCAGCATGGTCCTAGTATGCAAGCAATCATACAGAATGCTTCTTCTATTATTAGTCAACCTGTTATAAAGCAGGGAATGGTGATCTACCCCTTTAATTCCAACATTAAGTTTGAGACCAGCCTGGTCTACATAGCAAGTTCAAAGCCAGGAAAAGCTACATGGTGAGATCTTGTTTAAAAAAAAAAAAAATACCATCCAACTCTCACTTATCATCGAGCACTAAAACCTAAGAGTAGGTCATAAAAACAGGAGGGTCTCACACAACAGTGCAATGGTGAAAAAGCATGCCTCGCCAGCCTGCCCTGAGTTCAAGCTCTGGAACCCACAGAATGAGAGAAGCTATTCCAGTGAGTTGTCTGAGCTCCTCAGCCTTCTGTACTTCACATTCACACACATACATCATACGTACAAAGACTGTAATAAAGTAAACTTACATAAATAAAATTAACTGAACAGAACAATTTAGATATTCTACTAATTCCCACAAAGTACTAGCAGTGGCACCTAAACTTGAGCAGAAACAGGGAGACTTACATAGTTGTTGTCCCTGATGACACTAATGGCAAGAAAAGTACTGGTGTCATTTTAAGGTCATTTAAAGTGATGTCACTTCAAATAAGCATCAATGACACTACAGTTGACATTATGTTTCAGGAACAACAATCAAGTAGTAGTAGACTTCTGTAAAAAACTTGAGATTAATTTTTTTAAAGCTACAGTCTTTTTAATTAACTTGCCTCCTAAGAAAGTACAATAGTGTGAAACAAATTCCTATAAATCATTTATTTCCTTTCATAAGATACTCCCCTGAGAAAGTGTTATGTAACAACCAAGATAAATTATAGGAATTGTTAGCATTCCTGCTCAAATGGAAAGGTATCCTGAGAGCCCAGGAACCACACAGCTCTGAGGCAGGAAGGACAGTGTCCCAATGGAAGAATAACCTGAGACATGGAAGTCCAGGAACCACATAGCTCTGAGGCAGGAAGGGCAGTGTCCCAAAGGGAGGGTACCCTAAGCCATGAGAGCCCTGTAATCCACACGGCTCTGAGAGGAAGCCGCCTCAGCAGAGGCTTTGCAGCCATGAGGGAGAAGAGCCTGGGCTGAACTGGAGTGCTACAGTGTAACAACTCTGCTTAGCCCCTTCTCTTCAGCATTGTAGTTCCGGGGGAGGGAGGTCTCCAGCTGAGCGCCTCAGCTCTGCCCCACTTCTTCCCTTCTTTGCTTCTTGGCTTCCAATGAGAGTCACATCAGGCAGCAAACCTAATAAAAGAGATTTTTATTGTGGGTGGGGGGACAAATCCAGGGTTTGGAAGGGACAAACCCAGGGGTGGCTGCCTCCCTTCCAGGGAGAAGACAGCAGGGAACTGAACAGTAGGCAGGGCTCATATAGGATTTCTTAGGGAGCAGAGCTTGCCAGGGCAGAGCTTTCCAGGGTGAGGATTGGTGGGATTTCAAGTCCTGAGCTTGGGGGGAGCTCAGGGATTGGTGGACTTTCCTGTTCAGAGATTGGTGGGTTTTTCCTATAGGGTGGGGTCTGGCACTCTCCCACCTCAGGGCTAGGAATGACAGTTACAGTCCTTAGAGAATGGCCTGAAAATGACAGTTACAGCCGTTAGGATGGGGGGGGGGAAGGGGGGAAGACTGGCTGCTGGAGCTTCCTCAGTCAGGGACCTAACTACTTTCTTACCTAGAGTTTACGAAAGGAGTCCACCTCAGAGGAAGCTTTCCCTGTTGCTTCAGTCGGAGTGAATAGGCACAGTAATCACAAGCCTTTACATAAGCAGAAGACTTGTGAAGAAACTGCACGGTTTTTAAAGCCTCAGCTAGAGGTTTTACTGCAAAAACACACTGGACTCAGAATGCAAGACAGCAGTGTCAGCAAGCTCATCTTCAGTGAAGTAAACCAAATATGAAGTATACCACAAGAAATAACTAAAAACTGCTGGCATCAATAAGCTCCCTTTCTTAACCTAAATCTTTATATCATTAAGACTCCCTCCATTAGGCCACAATATAAACTTAAGAGCAATATAAAATTCTCCAGCCATTTATTTTCTTGTATTCTTTTTAAATGATAAAACATGTACTTTGTCTTCTGGATAATTTCTTTCCCCACTTTCCATACAATATTTTGAAACTTGATTTTTAACATAGGTCAGCCATATTGAAATTGTTGTGTTCTTTTGTTTGTTGGCCTGCCTTCCTAATCGGGAGAGAAGGTGTCCAGCCTCCTGGTACTCGGATGAAAGGGTGCCCAGGAAGCCCACAGTTCTGAGGCCGTGAATCCGAGCCACATGACTGGGAAGGTATCCCAACTTTGAGATGGAACAGAGTCCCAAGGGTATCCTGAGACATGGGAGCCTAGGAACCTCACAGCTCTGAGAGGAGGCCTCCTCAACAGAAATGCTGCAGCACCCAGTGGAGGGTGGCCCCAACCCTAATGGGCCGAGAAGTCTAGGAGCCTGAGCCCCTTCTTCATTTCTTCTTTCTTCTCTCCAAGAGTGAGTCACAGCAGGGGACAAATCCAAGAGAGGAGGAACGAATCCAGGAATGGACGCCTCTGCTCTCGGGAGAAGACAGCAGGGAACTGAGGCAAACACAACCTTTATATAAAAATTTGTAGGGGGGGCAACAGAAATCCTTATAGAGGTGGAGCTTTCTGGGGCAGGGATTTCCAGAGTATGGACTGGTGGGATTTCAAGTCCTGAGCTGTGGGATGCCCAGGAATTGGTGGGGGTTTGCCCAGTCTTTTTACCTCAAATTTACATAATGTGGGATGAGTCCCACTGAGGAACTGGAGGTGATAGTAGAGGAGAGGGAGAGGGGCTGGGCTGCTGGAGCGTCCTCCAGCAGAGGTCTGACTTCTCTTCTGTCTTGAGGGGATATAAAGTATACAAAGTGTCCAATATTTACAAAAAGTTCACTGTGAAGACAGTAGACGGAAGCAGGAAATTGGGAAAGGTTGTTATCATGGACAGCTCCCAGGGCAGCAGCAGTAGGCATTCTGAGTCAGGAGAGGTGTCAGGTTCCCGTAGGCTGAGGCAGAAGGAGTCACCATGGACAGCTCCTCCTGAGGCCAGTTGGCTGAGGCAGGAATAGTTAGTCACCATGGACAGCTCCTGCTGAAGCGTTGCCGATACAGCTCCTGCTGAAGCGTTTTGGGGAGAGTGGTTGCCCTTTTGTCTCCGCCTAAACAGCCCCAGGTAGGAAAGGAGGGGATATAACTGCCTTGTGGCTGGAAGAGGAACTGGCAGGGAACTACTTGCTACTGTGTATTAAACTGACATCTAAACATAGTTTTTGGAGGGTGCAGCAGGCCGCAGTGGGTGGGTACCCATCTTGGGGTGGGTAGGTACTGCCAAGGCTTGGAATTACCTCAGCCTGGGGTGCCTGCTGCAGAGGGGTAGGGGCAGATTGCCTCAGTTCCAGCCTTACAGAATAAGGTCAAGTATAGTGACGAACACTGGGTCCCAATACTTGAGAGCTGAAACAAGACAATCACTCATTCAGCGCCATGAGCAACACACTAAGAGCCTCTCTACAAGCATAAAAAATCGCCTTACCTTATTTGGTAAACAGTAGTCTTTTTCCTTTGCAGATTTCCAAACTGTTATTTTTTTTTTTAAGATTTATTTTTTTATGCAGTACTCTGACTGCATGTATGTGTACACACCAGTACAGGGCATCAGATCTCATTATAGATGGTTATGAGCCACCATGTGGTTGCCAGAAATTGAATTCAGGACCGCTGGAAGACCATACATCTCTCCAGGACCCCAAACTGGTCATTTTGGAGCACAGAAAAAAGTCTGTTTTGGAACCTGAAGTACTGATTGGTAGCATTTTTATTTAAGAATCAGAAATGGAGGTTCCAAGATGGCAGAGACCAGTGTACCATATCTAAGGAGCAGAAGATCAGACACTGCAAACAAAACTGGTGAGTAAAAAGGTGGCTGGATCCAAAATGCCAACTTTGGTGCTTCCCAGACCTGAGGGAACAACTAGGGAGTTGGGGACAATTGGATCCAGGCCCCTGTGGCCATCTCCCAGGTTCAGGAGTTACGAGCTGTGAGCTTATGTCATTTCTGCATACTCGAGAGAGTGCAAGCCTCCAGATCCAGGGACCCTCTGCTCCAGCAGCCAGACATCTGATCCCTCCCACTCCCCCAAGGGCAGCATCTGAATTCGAGACAACATCCCAACCTCCAAACCACGATCTACTGGTCCCCCTATGGAGACCATGTACACAATAAAATCATACAAATCCCAGATCAAGATGAGCCTGAGTCCCAACAGAGCAGTGTCTGACAGGCATGTAAAGCCCTGGCAGTCCAGCCACCTTCTAAGGCACCAGAAGCCCAACTGCCACCTGAGGCAGATACCCCCACAGCTTCCCCCTGAGCCACCTGTGCCCCCTCCGCTGTCACCTAAGAAGGCCACACCCAGCCCTTCAAAGCATCCACACTGGTGCCACTTCCCCTTTAAGGCGCCCACACCTGCTCCCCTGCCATTCAAGGTACCTGTGCTGAGGCCCTGCTTTCCAAAACACCCACCCCAGCACGACTGAATCCATACACAAGCACACACTTGGGTTCCCCTGGAACTCTCTCCGTATCCTGAAGGCTATTCCTAACTCCAGAGACAGGAGAAACCAATCTTGAGTTCATGCTCAAGGAATAAACAGCCCAGGCTACAGACAACCAGATGGCTAAAGGCCAGCATAAGAAAACAATCAAGAAAAACCAGGACATCATGGCTCCACCAACACCCCCCCCAAACAATAGATATTCTAATGCAGCTGAAACAGGAAAATAACCTTAAATCTATGATTATGTAGCTATCAGAGGAATATAAAGAGGAAACAAATAAATCTCTCAAAGAAATACAGGAAAATAAAACCAAAATAGAGGCCATCAAGGAGAGACAGGAAACCACAATCAAGCCAGTGAAAAATATTAATAAACCAGTTTGACCTGAAAACAATTAGAATAAACCCGCACACACGCATGCACACATACACACACACACACAGAGAGAGAGAGAGAGAGAGAGAGAGAGAGAGAGAGAGAGAGAGAGAGAACCCTGGAAATGGAAACCTTACAGAAGAGATGAGGAACCACAGAGGCAAGCATCACTAACAGAATACAAGTGATGGAGGAGAGACTCTCAGGCATTGAAGACACAACTGAAGAAATTGACACATCTCTCAAAGAAAACATTAAGATGGAAACGTTCCTGACACAATACATCCAAGAAATCAAGGACAGCAAGAAAAAGACAAAAACTAAGAATAACAGGAATAGATGAAAAAGATGTCAGGCACCAAGGTACAGAAAATATTTTCAAGAAAATCACAGAAGAAAATTTCCCCAACCTAAAGAAAGAGATGCCTTTAAACATAGAAGAGGCTTATGTAATACCAAATAGACTAGACCAGACGAGAAATATAATAATATATCACATATATTATTATTAATAATAATATATATCACATATATTATTAATAATAATAGTAATCAAAACACTACATCTACAGAAAAAAGAAAATATATTAAAACTGGCAAGAGAAAAAGGCCAAGGAACATACAAAGGTAGACCTATCAGAATCATACCTGACTTTTCAACAGAGACTAAGAAAGCCAGAAAGGCCCGGGCAGATATTATGCAAACACTTAAGAGAGCACAGATGCCAACCCAGACTACTATACTCACCAGAGAGGGAGAGAAAATATATATTCCATGGCAAAACTAAATTTAAACAGTATCTATGTACCAACCCAGCCCTACAGAAGATACCAGAAAACTCCAACCCAAGAAGGTCAACTACACCCAAGAAAACACAAGATATAGATAACTTCAAACAGCAAAACCAAAAGAAAACAAGCACACAAACACATTATCACCACCAATTACATAAGAGGAACTAACAACCATCGGTCACTAATAGCTATCAACATAATGGACTCAACTCTCCAATAAGAAGACACAGGCTAACAGAACAGTTGTAGAAACAGGATCCAAAATTCTGCTGCACTCAAGAAACATACCTCACCAACAAAGATAAACACTACCTCAGAATAAAGGGCTAGAAGGTTTTCCAAGCAAATGGACCCAAGAAGCAAGCTGGAGTAACCATCCTAATATATAATAGACTTTCAAATAAAATTAATCAAAAGAGATGGGCAGGACACTTCATTCTAGCCAAAGAATCCACCAAGAGGACATCACATTCCTGAACATCTATGCCCCAAATACAAGGGCACCTGAATTTGTAAAATAAATATTAACGCTTAAATCACACATTGATCCCAACACATTAATACTGGGAGACTTCAATACCCCATTTTTACAAATGGACAGATCATCAAGACAGAAGCTACAGAGAAAAATAATGAAGCTAATAGAGGCTATGACTCAAATGGACTTAATAAGTGTCTACAGAACTTTTCACCCAAACACAAAAGAATATACTTTTTTTTTTTCTCAGCACCACACAGAACCTTCTCCAAAATTGACCATTATCAGTTCATGTATCAATTGAGGTCACAAAGCAAACCTCAACTGATATATGTTCTTTATCACATCACCACGGATTAAATCTAGAGCCTAACAACAAAAACAATGAAAAACCTACACACTCATTAAAACTGAACAACTCCCTCCTCGATGATCTCTGTGTGATGGAAGAAATAAAGATTTCCTACAATTCAATTTAATAATTACACAACTTACCCAAACTTATGGGACACCAAGAAAGCAGTGCTAAGAGGAAAGCTCATAGCACTGAATGCTTTCATAAAGACACTGGAGAGATCCCATATCAGCAACTTAACACATCACCTAAAAACTTAAGAAAAGAGGAGGAGGAAGCAGCAGCAGCAGCAGCAGCAGCAACAACAAAACACATCCAAGAGGAGTAGATGGTAGAAATAACTCAGGGCTGAAATCAATAAATTAGAAAAAAAAGAGAGCAAAACAAAGAATCAACAAAACTAGAGTTGGTTCTTTGAGAAAAGCAACAAGATAGACAAACCCATAGCCAAACTAAGAGACAGACAGTACCTAAATTAACAAAATCAGAAATGAAAAGGGGAATATAACACACACTAAGGAAATCCAAGAATCATTAGGTCTTATTTCAAAAACCTGTATACCACAAAATTGGAAAATCTAAGGGAAATGGATGGTTTTCTTGATAGATTTCACCTGCCAAAGTTAAATAAAGAGCAGGGAAACCCTTTAAACAGCCCTTTAAGCAGCCATCAAAAGTCTCTCAACCACAAAAACCCCAGGGCCAGATGGTTTTAGCACAGAATTTTACCAGAACATCAATATTCATCAAACTATTCCACAAAATAGAAACAGAAGGAACATTGCCAAACGCATTATATGAAGCCACAGTCAGCCTGATACCTAATCAGACTCAACAAGGAAAGAAAATTTCACACCAATCTCTCTTGTAAACATTGATGTAAAAATCGTCAATAAGATACTTGGAAACCAAATTCAAGAACACATCAAATACACCATCCACCATGATCAAGTAGGTTTCATCCCAGAGATGCAAGGATCACCATCCGAAAATCCATCAATGTAATCCACCATAAAAACAAACTGAAAGAAAAAAAAAAATCACATGATCATCTTATTAGATGCAGAAAAGCCTTTGACAAAATCCAACACCCCTTTCATGATAAGTCTTGGAGAGATCAGAGATACAAAGCCCTTACCTAAACATAACAAAGACTATATACAGCAAACCAATAATAGCCAACATCAAAGTAAACGGAGAGAAACTCAAAAAAATCCAACTAAAGTCAGGAACAAGACAAGGTTGCCCACTCTCTCCATCTATTCAAAATAGTACTAGAAGTTCTAGTTAGACCAATAAGACAACTAAAGGAGATCAAAGGGAGACAAATCGGAAAGGAAGAAGTTAAAATATCACTATTCACAGATGATATGATAGTGTACATAAGTGACCCCAAAAATTCAACCAGAAAACTCCTGCAGCTGATAAATTACTACAGCAAAGTGGCTGGATGGATTAAATCAGAAGAATTAGTAACCCTCCTGTATACAAATGACAAATGTGTTGAAAAAGAAATTAGGAAAACCACACCCTTCACAATAGCCACAAAAATATGAAGTATCTAGAGGTAACTCTAACAAGGAAGTCGAAGACCTGCAAGACAAGAACTTCAAATCTCAGAAGAAAAAAATTGAAGATACCAGAAGATGGAAAGATCTCCCATGCTCATGAGTCAGTAGGATTAACATATTAAAAATGGCTGTTTTACCAAAGGTAAATCTACCGATTCAATGAAATCCCCATCAAAATACCAACACAATTTTTCACAGACCTTGAAAGAACAATTCTAAACTTTATATGGAAAAACAATAGCTAAAACAATCCTATACAATAATAGAACTTCTGGAGTTATCTCCATATCTGACCTTAAGCTATACTACAGAGCAATAGTCATAAAAACTGCACAGTACTGGTATAGGATGGTTGATCAATGGAATCAAATCAAAGACCCAAAAGTAAACTGACACACCTATGCACACCTGATTTTTGACAAAGGAGCCAAAACCATACATACCAAGGAAAAAAGATAGCATATTCAATAAACGGTGATGGTCTAACTGGCTGTTTACATGTAAAAATACAAATAGATCCATATTTATCACCCTGTACAAAACTCAAGTCCAGGTGGATCAAAGACCTCAACATAAAACCAGACACACTAAATCTGCTTGAGGAGAAAGTGGGTAAGAGTCTTGAACTCATTGGCACAAGAGACAACTTCCTAAACAGAACACCAACAGCTCAGGCTCTAAGGTCTACAATTAGTAAATGAGACCTCTTAAAACTAAAAACTTTTGTAAAACAAGACACTACCAATAGGATGAAACAGCAGTCTACAGACTGGGAAAAGATCTTCATTAATCTTACATCTGACAAAACAGTCTACAAACTGAAAAAGGATCTTCACCAACCCTACATCCAAGAGAGGACTAAAGAACACAACAAATTAAACACCAACAAACCAAATAATCCAATTAAAAAATGGGGCACAGAGCTAAACAGAGAATTCTCAACAAAGAATATCAAATGGTAGAGAAACACTTAAAGAAATGTTCGATGCCCTTAGTCATCAGGGAAATGCAAATTAAAACAACTCTGAGATTCCATGTTCTTATTCAAACCAATCAGAATAGCTAAGATCAAAAATTCAAGTGATAACACATGCTGGCAGGGATGTGGAAAAAGAGGAACATTCCAGTCCTCCATTGCTGGTGGGAGCAAAAACTTGTACAACCATTTTACTTTCCCAGAAAACTGAGCATAGCTCTACCTCAAGACCCAGCTATACCATTCATGGGCATATACCCAAAAGATGCTCCATCATCCAACAAGAACATTTGCTCAACCATGTTCATAGCAGCTTTATTCATAATAACCAGAAACTGGAAACAACCCAGATGTCCCTCAACCAAAGAATGAATAAAGAAACTTTGGTACACTTACACAATGGAATACTACTCAACTACTAAAAACAGGGAAATCATGAAATTTGCATGCAAATGGATGGAACTAGAGTCTATCCTGAGTGAAGTAACACAGACCCAGAAAGACACACATGGTGTTTACTCATTTATAAGCAGATTTTAGTTACATAGTACAGGATAGGAATACTACAATGCATAGACCCTAAAAAAAGAAGTCCGATGGACATCTTAGGCTTCATGTCAGCCTACTAAGTAGGGGTGTGGGGATATCTCTGACATGGACTGTGTTGCCTGCTTTTTTATTATTTCCCTCTGATGGGACTTCCCTACAAGGCCCCAGGGGAGGAAGACAAACTCAGTCCTTGTGAACAGATGAGCTGGGCTGTCTGGGTAGGAGGGTTCTCCTATTGTGAGGAATAGGGGAGAAGATACGCTGGAGGGTGGGACTGGGAGGAGAGGAAGGAGGGGCCTATGACTGAATTGTAAATTGAATTAATAAAAATAAATAAACATTTTTTTAAAAAAAGAATCAGAGATGATTTCTAAAAATGTTAGCTAAAATCACCCCTGGACTTCAGAAGCAGAATGTACTCCTGTTTAGGGGTAAGGGAATGGAAAAGGAAACAAAACAAACACACAAAGATCATCCCCAAGCTTGATGACTGAATAGAGTTGACAGCACTCAGAAATCCCTGTATTCACAACTACACATTATAGTAAAAAGATGAAAACCAAAATTAGCAACAGGAAGAGGTACATAAAGCAAAACCCAGAAGAAACCAGGGACAGGCTGCAGAGTCCTTCCCTACTGGAATCACACAGAACACAGTGATCCCTTCAGCCACAGGCCGTGACAACACATACAGCGTGTTGTCTCCCAGCAAGCTATTAGAGAATCATTGCCTAGGGCTTTTTGAAAATGACCAAGGTTCTAGGCTTCCCAAGAGAACGTGGTCGACTTCTGTGTGCTTCACACTAACTATGCTTTACACAATGAGCCACTCTTATCACTTAGGCATAGTTTTACTTCAGCGTGTGGAAACACTTCCAGGGAGATTCTAAGCACAGGCCAATCTTACCAGAAAAACTTTCTAAGAGCAAGCAGTTCAAGGTCAACTATGTGAACAGTTTCTGCACAAGGAGGGACTGGGAACAGCAGAGGAAACCAAAAGTGAAGCTGCCAAGCCAAGTGAAGACAACAGATTGTGAAAGAAGTGAGAAAATACTACATAAAGAAGACCTATTTCTAAAAAATGAAATTTTAGAAACCACCATTAAATATAGCTGTGTTTGGGTTATTGGTGACCTTGAACTCTGTAGGTAAGCCATAAAAGAGAAAGCCTGATTAAAGTTGAAGAGAGGAAAATTAGAGACAGAAAACATTGACAATTCTTTAAAAGTTTTGCCGTAAAGGAGCTTCAACCCCAGGTAGATTAAGGACCTCAACAGAAGACCAGATACCCTCTCTGTTAGAGGAAAAAAGGGGGAATACACTTCAGCTTTATCCACAGAGAGACACATCTGCAGCAAAATAGTGCTTGCTGGACACAGCAGTACCATAACAAATACAAACTCACAGCCACCATGACTGCATGCACAAAACAGATGCAAACACCAAAACAGACTGGGAGGCCCGCACAGATCCAGCCCTCGCTAAGGAGGTACTGGCAGCTGACAGGTGCTAGCGGGTGGTGTGCTAGTTTTTTTCTTGGATGTGGCCCCCTTAGAGGCCTACTGTCCTACACCCATGCATATGTAAGTAGTGCTAAGTAGACTCCAGATTTTTAAAAAGAGCACATGAGGTTAAAGAGGGAAAAGTGGTACAGCTAACAGGGAAGGAAATGGAGAGGAAAATGGAAGGTTTGCTCAATCAAAACATATACATAGGTGAAATTATCTGACAACAAAAATTAAGTTAATATATTTGAATAATTCTGTGGTTGTTGTGTTTTACTCAACCAAATTCAGCTATATAGGTGCCACAGACAAGACACAGAATTGGATTTCACTAAAAGGATTTTGCCAAATACATAAGGTAAACAGTATGAAATCTGAAAGAAATAAATAATGGATCATAGTTTTAGAATGTTTCATCACCATGACCAAAAGCAAATTGGGAGAGGAAACTCTTCCTTCTGGTTTATACTTCCAAGACACAGTCTATAAGGAAAGGAAGTCAATGCAGGAACTGAAGCAGAAGCCACGGAGTAACGCTGCTTACTAAGTGACGCTAGCTTTCTAGTACAGCCCAGGCCCAGAGCCTTGGGAAGGTCTAACAGTAAGTCAATACAGATAATTCCTCAAACACAGCCACAGGCAAATCTAATCAAGGCAACTCCTCAATTGAAGTTCCGTCTTCCCAGGGCACTCCAGCTTGTGTAAAGGTAACAATCAAAACTAACGAGGGCCATAAATATGCTCTGCTTGGTTTTTTGTCTTGTTTTGTGTCTGGTTTTGGTTTATTTAGAGACTGGGTCTCAGGAAGAGGCTGGCCAGAAACGGTGTCGTCAAGGACAATGGGAGTTCTACTCCTGCTGTTTCTACCCTCTCGGTGCTGGGATTAAGGGCATGTGCCAACACAGCCAGCTAATATGGTGCTCGGGATCAAAAGCGGTGCTTCACGAAAGCTAGGTTTCAGCTGGGGTACTGCCCCAGGTTCAGCTAGGTCTGTTCACAAACCGCAGAGATCATGGCTTTTACTCTCACACCTTGTCTGTCACTCGAGATTTCTGAGGCTCGACATGGGGTTGTTAATGGCAGAAGCTACTCCGTTTCCATTACTTAGTACATTATATCCCTCAGTGTGAATTCACAATTTTTTTTACCATTGTCAGACAGGAGGTGTTTCCTTCTGCTTGTGGTAGAGAACTATTAACAGATGTCTACTCATACTGTTGTGATATTCTCGGTAGACCCACATCATTCTCTTGTTGACTTACCTAGCATGGAAAAATCCGGCTATTGAATAAGGTTCTAACGTTTTACAGATATTGCCATTGTTTTCTTCCTTATAAAAATAATTAAAATTTGAGCCATGGTGCTATATGCCTATTAAACCTACTGCCTGCCACTGGTGAAGGCAGGTAGATCAGCAGTTCAAGGTCATTGTAGATACTTGAGACTATCTCAAATAAGAAACAGTAATTTGAATATTGTTTTGCCTTCTCATTATGTAGCTTCCAATATATTATGCACCTCTTTTCTATGGTCCAGGTAAATTTGTGGCTTTCTATTTACTTTAAAAGCCCTAATTTCAGTAAGCCATGCTTTACAGTTTCTTACATGTAAATCTTAAAGATTTTGCTATGTCTGATGATTTTCTGAATTCTCATTCATTTATTTGATATTTCAGATTACTGAAATACAATTCACTTTTATACTTTTTGCCTTGTCTCTTTTGAACTTGACAAATGCATTTATTGTTCTAGCAATGTTTGTTGATTCCTTAAGATTTCCTACACAAAAATAAGCCAGCTGCAAATAAAGGTAGTTTTTACTTCTGAGTTTTCTAAATCATTCTCAAGAATTACCAAACCTTAGGAAGCAGTAGTTTCCCCAAAATATATAGCTAGCAGGAAAGAACGAGAGTAGTCTGGGACTTCTGAACTTAAACCTGGTATCCAAAATAAGGGAAAACTCTCAAACCTCCTGCTTCAGCCTCCCAAGCAGGTATATACTACCATACCTGTCTAGCTCTTCTGTTTAGCTTTGGGAGTGGAAGGAGGAGTGAGAAGGAGAAGAAGGGGAGGGAAGAGGAAGAGAGAGGGGGAAAGAGAAGGAGAGAGAGTGAATGAAAAAGAGGGAGAGAGAATGTATATTAGGGATGGAACTCAGGTCTCTCTAAATGTGACAAGCACTCCACCAGTGAGCTACAGCCCCAGACCCTTAGAGAGGATACTCTTGTGGCCATTTGCCTCCTGAACACTGATGTTCACCTAGTCCAAATCTAGGTGGTTGGTTTCAGAGGACATTATAATACTAACTTAAATCCTCTTATGGGATGTACAATGGAAGTTAACAATATTATCTATGTATATCATAATTATCTTGCAGAAACGAATTTAGAAAATCTTAAAACTTAGTGTTTTAAGACACCTATAGTATTTGTACTTTAAGACACCTATAGTTTTCACTGGTGAAGATGAGTATTTGTGGTTTACATATTACTGATTATTACTTCTATATTTAACTATGTTCTCACAGACTTTAAGTTGATACATCATTTCCAAATAGACCTGCGTTAGATGAGAATTTAAGATCACCCTACACAGGTGAGACAGTGTTTGAGATGGGTTCTCTTCACTGTCCACCACTATGAATACCAGGCCAGTGACCAGCAAGCTTCCAAGAACGCTGTTTCTGCCTCCAGTCTCACCCTAAGAACACTGCCATTTTAGGTGTGAGCTGCCATGCCAACTTCACCTAGATTTTCCTGAGTCCAAATCAGGTCCTCACACTTGCATGGCAAGTACCCACTGTGCCGTCTCTGCAGCCCCTTATCTGGCCTCATTTTAATGAAAGTAATCCAATATGAAGCTATAAAAAAATTGTGCTGGCTAGTTTCATGTCAACTTGACACAAGCTAAACTCATCTGAAATGAGGGAGCATCAGTGAAAACAAAAATGCCTCCATAAAGATCAGTCTATAAGAAAGAAATGGAGAGCATTTTCTTTTTTTTTTTTTTTTTAATAATTTATTTTCATTTTATCTGCATTGGCATTTTTCCTGCATGTATCTCTCAGTGACAGTATCAGAACTTGGGAGTTACAGACAGTTGTGAGCTGTTGTTATAAAGAAAATCCCAATCATTTGATTTTACCAATGAAGACTCATGAGCCAGATGCTGGGGTGAAAACCTACTAGCTCAGAGAGGCAGAGAAAGCACCCAGCTGACCTTCCTACTCAGCCAGACATCCCAAAGGAAAAGGCCACATGCCTTTTCTGCTCCACATTGTCTTAAATACCCTTTTCTCAATGTCCTTCCTTTCTGTTTAATCCCTGTCAGCTGGTTGCTTGTTTTACTTGTTGACCTAGGGTTAACTTTATTTAATCCTATTTACAGAAAGCTCTTGGATTAAAGGTGTATGCTAGGGCTGAGCTAAAACAACAAATTTATAGTAAACAGAAAGATATGGATTAAAGGTGTGTGTTAGGGTTGAGCTACACCAAACAAGTCTCGAGGTCCACAATGGAATCTAATATCCTACCACAGTGAAGCTGTCATGTGATGCTGGAAAATGAACCATTTTCTTAATTAATGGGAGAGGGTGAAGCCCATTGTGTGTAGGTCCACCTCTGGACTGGTGGTCCTGAGTTCTAGAAGACAGGAGGCTCAGCAAGCTAGTACAAAGCACCCCTCCCTGGCCTCTGCATCAGCTCCTGCCTCCAGGTTCCAGCCCTGCTTGAGTTCCTATTCTGATTTCCTCCAATGAAGGAAATGATCTGGAAGTGTAAGCCAAATAAACCTTTCCCTCCCCAAGTTGTTTTTGGTCACTGTGTTTCCTAACAGCAATGATAACCCTAAGACTAAACTGTAAAGGATTATTTAATAATACCCAATGTGCATCAAATAGTTATATTAGTTGACAATTTTTAAAAGGTCCCATGAAAATTAAACTCTATATTCCCAAGAGAATTAAATTTTTAAAATGAGAACATTCACTCATTAATTCAAAATATCTTTTCCCAGCAAATAAGGATTGTGTCAGCTAGCAGAAATACAATGCCACAGCAGAACTGGCCACGCCAACCCAGCAGTAAATGCTAATGAAACAAAGACTAATACAGCATATTCGTTTCTTAAGATATTAAAAAGCATGCAGGGACATAAAAAGGTTACACACATACACACTAAAAACCAACACTAGGAGGTTATCAAAACAATCTCAGAATATGAGAGGCTGAAGACATATCAGTGATTAGAGAACTCATTCAACATTAGGAATTCAACTCTGTTAAAATCAAGTGAACCTCACTATCTGATGTGATAAAAAAAAGTCAAGAATGAGAAAGCGGCTTGTTAAGACAGCAAGAACCAGAAAACTTGAGAACACATGGTAGTCAACGCAGAAACATCCAATAGGAAGTAAGACGTTCATAAAAGAAATTGTGGTAGTAAGACTCAGAAGAAACTTGGGTTTGAGAACAGATTTTCAAATCAGATTTATACTTTAAAAAAAAAGAAAAACTAAAAATAAAAAAAATGAGTGGATGCAGTTATTTGACGAGCTTATGAAGCAAAAGGACAGCCATGAAGTGACTCCAATTTAAGAAAAGACAACACATGCCACATATTACACTTTAGAATATCACTCCTATTTAAGCGTCAAAGTGTAGCTCCCTTGTAGAAGATGGAAAACATGAAGGAACATGATTATTTATGGCCCAACTACATGTAAACTAAACTGTCTTTCCATACACATTCAGTTACTGCTCATAACAGCCCTGGAAGACAAATGTCCATACTGTAAGGAAACCAAACAGGTACATCACAAAGGCATAGCAACCCAAGCAAGACAAACATAAGCCCAGAATTCAGTTATTGTGCTTAACCTTAATGACTTAGTATCTAAAAAGTCTACTATTAATTTAATTATTCCTAGAATTAATTTTAATTCATACAAATTTCAAATAAAAAACTTATCTCTATCATATGAATGTATATCTGTTAACCACATGTGCACCTGGACCTTGTGGATGTCAGAAGAAGGCATCAGATCCCTTGCAACAAAAGTTATACAGGCAGGCAGTTGTAAGCTACTGTATGGGTGCTGGGAATTGAACCTTTATCCTCTGCAAGAGCAGCCAGTGCTCTTAACCACTAAGCCATCTCTCCAATCCCCAGTATTATCAAACGTATTTTAGTTAAAGAAACTGAGTTTAGAGATTAAGAAACTTTACTAATGATGGGCATGGTGGCATACACATGTAATCCCAGCACTCCAGAAGGCAGAGGCAGGAAGATCTCTATGAGTTCAAGGCTAGCCTGGTCTACAAGCAAGTCTAGGACAGCCAAGCCTACATAGAGAAACTGTGTCTCAAAACAAAACAAAAGAAGAAAGAAACTTTACTAATACATAATATCTCATTTTCCTAAAGTTGCATATTAGCTAATAATCTGCAAGAACCACCAGGCGTGGGGCACACAACTTTAATCCAAGCATACAGGATATCCGAGTTCAAGACCAGTCTGGTCTACAAAGTGAGTTTTAGGACAAACAGGATTATTATAAAGAGAAACCATGTCTTGAAAAACCAAAATAATAATAATAATTTGCAAGAAAAAAAAACGGAGTTACTTTATATCTAATACTGATAGTAATCACAGAGTTGTTTTTTTCCTAGTAAAAAGCCAATTAATGACTCTGTGTTTTAGCTAGACTTCCTTTTTATCCAGTGACATATTAAAAGCAAAGCAGTAACAAAGAATATACCTGTGATCATGAACTAACTAGTCCAGTGAAAACAATGACTCATTTTTTGTTCTCTTATTTTGGGGGGAGGGGAATGTTTAGACAGGGATTCTCTGTGTAGCCATGGCTGTCCTGGACTCGCTTTGTAGAGCACGCTGACCTCAAACTCAAGAGATTTGCCTGCCTCTGCTTCCCCAAGTGCTGGGATTACAGGAATGCGCCACTGAGCTTGGCTCTTGGCTTACTTTTTGTAAAAATGCTTCAATCAACCATCAATGAATCACACAAGATACATACTATTGGCAATATACTTGTGTTTTAAAATAAAAATATATCAACAAACTCATATGTAGTTTTTAAAAAGGTTTCCAAACACTTTATACTAAGACATAATTTTAAAAATCAGTATGGCTGTAATATTAAGTTCATAGTTCCAATGTGGTCATCAACAATAGGATAGTCCCTGGGCTGGAGATAGCTTAATAAGTAAAGAATGCAAGAATAAGGCCCTAAGTTCAGTCCCTAGCACCTATATAGAAAACTGAGTGTAGTGGTGCATGCTTGGAACCCAATCTCTAGAGCATAGCTGCAAACAAAATCTAACTGGCAAACTCAGTTTCTGATGAGTGATGACCCTGTCTCAGCAAGTAGACTTCTGAGGAACTACACCCAAGGTGGCCTCTGGCCTCCATCTATATGCATACATGCGTATATGCATGCATATACTCACACTCACTCACACTCACACACACACACACACACACACACAAAATGGTCTTTAACCAAATAACCTTTTATCCACTTTACACATCCTTGACTCTTTCTTGTTAAACTTATTTGTACATGTATATGCACACCAACATGTGAGTCCTGGGGATCAAACTCAAGCTTGGTGGCAAGCATCTTTACCAGCTGAGCCATCTTGTCAAGCCCTCCTTTGAATTTTAAACAAAAGCAAGTCTACCACTTTTAATAAATAAAAGCAGGCTCTCTCATGTACACACATACATAAACATACTCAAACTTTTTAAATTGTTATTAATTTTTAGCTATGTCACAGTTTTTTAATAGGTCCAAATATATTAATATTCTAATAACTATAAACATCTCTGAAATTAATCATTTCTGGAATACCCTATTGCCGTGACACCCATTATGGTCTAGCTACATGATAAATGCCAACAGTTCAGAAACAGCTTACAGCAGAGCAATTAACACATTATTGTAGGTGTATGAAGTACTCAAGTATTGTCTATGTGAGGTACACAACTGACTGATTTGATTATCTAAGAACACATATATTAATTAACAAACTCTACATGCAAAATAATTAGCCTAGTCTACTAATAAATATGGTGTCAGCACCACATAGAACTTGCCATTGAGCTGTATATAGGCAGGGGCTCAACGGCAATTTTCCTTGGCATACTTTGGCCCACAGATCCTCAGAGGACAAGCATGTTTTGAGAACCATGTATGTTCAGTGACATCAGGTAAAGATGCTAATGATCCCCCCCAGATTATCTGAGCCAGCCACGGCTGGAGTGTTTTCTGTTTGCAAACACTGAGACCCACTCGTATAAAATATGTTGAACAATGCAAAATGCCAAGCTGGGTTCATGCATCTACTATATATTTATGATATAAGGTGATGGTGACTGGTACATTACTCACTGGTCTATCCCAAGTACTTCAGATCCATGGCACATGGATCAGCTCTAAAAATATTGGAGTAATCGAGTAAGTGTTGAAGTATACTCATAAAAATAGCCTGGTACATTTCCTGAAAGTTAAATCTGTGAGACCACTACAAATGGCATGTGTCTGGACCGTCAAGGTGATGTGAAATCTTCTCCCTGTTTTAGGGTGACTAAATATGAAGTTTCCACTCACTTTTACCTCACAAAGAATTACCCAGGTTGTTGCTGTATTGCCTGTTTTGGCCTATACCTGGAGATTTATGTTTTCCTCTCCTGAGTACTGAGATTACAGACATACACCACTATGTAACCTATGGACCACAGAGTATCACATACCCAGTTTTCTGACATTTATTTTCAGTCACTGTACAAAGACACACAGTCCATTTCCTCCACAACTTACAGGATGGAATTGTCACACAGTTTCTAATATTTCCGTCGACCACAATCAGGCAAGGTCAATGAAATAGGTACAAAGTTCTCTTAGTTACATTTCACATGCAGTCCACATTGCCATAAGATTCCAAAATAAAGTTCTAAAGAATTTTTTTCCTCAAGAAACAAACCTCTTTCACAATGCCCTGCAAAAGATATCTTAAAATCAGTTCCGCACACATAGTACCATACCTAAGGATCCCTTGGGCTGTTGGCTGTTCGGTGGTATGTTCTCCTTAGCCATAGAGATTAATATTTTACTGTTTTCAGAGAGTTTCTCTGATGCCTTTCCCTGAAAAAGACATGATATTTACAAATCAAAGAACTCCACAAAATATACAAATTCATCTCAAAATTTATTCAACATACTAAAGAACTTAGAAAAACTTACACAGCAGAGACTGAAGTGTAAGGTTTTGGAAATTAACCAAAATTAGTTCAACACTGTAACAACTCTTCTGCTACCTATTTCTTCTAATTGAGTCTCTATTAAGTGCACTTAGTAAGTGCCAGACACTAGAAACTGAGAGTAAAAATCAAAATTGAGAAGCTTCTGCTATAGAGCTTATACACTGCTATGGGGACACAGAATAAAAATAATTCTTAGGTAAATGATGTTATGTTACATGTAATATTTACATATGTATTATATGTAAAGAGTGGGGATAAGATGACTCAGTGAAATGCCCTCTCTGCAAATTTAAGGACCTGAGTTTGGATGCCCAACACCCATGTAAAACCAGGCCCAGCAGCATGTGTCCATAACCTGAGCTCTGAGGGGCCAGGGACAGTGAAGACTGTGTCGTTCACTGGCCAGGTAGCACAGGAAATTCTATAAACTCCACTGAGTGAGATGTCCCATCTCAAAAGAGAAGGTGGAATCAGGGAAGATACCTAACGTGGCCATCAGGCTTGCTTTACACATACTCAAACCACATGTATGTGTAGACACACCCATATGAATATACACATCACACACACAATCTCAGAAAAGGTCACAGCAATAAGAAAAACACCTAATGTGGATATCAGGCTTCCTTCCACACATACTCAAACCTCATGCACCTGTGGACACACCTATAGAAACATACACAACACACACAGACACACACAGACACACGCACTAACGCACGCATGCATGCACTCACTTACATGGAGGGGCTAGGAAGACAAAAGATAGATCAAGATTAAAAGACCCAGAGATGCTGAGGAAGGACTACAAGCCCTCAACAAGCAGTGATTTTGAACTGGTACATAAAGATTATTTAATAAAGCTATATACAGTAATACGCCCAAACATGCACACTCACTCTGGGTATCAAGTAACTATGTGCTTGCCCTGCCACTGGATGAGAGTACCAATCTGAATCCATCCCTGTGTCTATTTGAAGACACTATTCAACCCCTTAGAATTCATTTTCTTGATCTTTAAAACAAAACAAACAAAAAACAAAGCACCCCTACTTCGTACAGATTTAATGACTAAGAAATCACTACATACTAAGCTCTTGCCATGACTCCTTTTACACAGCAGACTGTCTGGAAGACAACCATGGCTAGTGTTTAAAAGGACAAGCACTTCAGTGCTTTTTAGTCAGTGTCAGGAATCAAAGCCTCTCATCAACTCCAGCATTTTAGTCTTATTATTATTGGAAAATTATATTAAGATATGCTTCTACTTCAAATACTGCATTGAAATATAACCTTTTAAGGCTATGATCTACCCACATTTAGCACACATATGTTATATAAATAAAATGTATTGTTAGAATGTCATGATTATCATCTCAATTTGGTTATCTCTGTGTGGAACAGATGCTAAACCAAATGAGACAGTGGAAAACAGGTAAGCCAGAAATTACTTGGGTGAGCCATTCTATACAGATAATCTCACTATAGTAAAACATATGGTACAGACCATGTCTTGTTAACACACACTGAGCCTGTGAGAGCGGGCATCAGTGCAGTGCTCCCAGAGTCCAGCATGGCTCTTAGCACAGTGTTTGCTAAATAGAATAAATCACTCTTATGTTAAAAGAAAAGCGATTTAAGAAAACTTTCCAGACATTGCTTTTCAGAAACAACTACGTTAACATACTTGTTCTAAAAAGCATATAGTACAAAATAAATTACCCCAATAAATTTATTAATATGTATTTCAAAAATATTTTTTATTCATTTTATACTATTTTTTCACATAAAAATCTGAAAACTTGCTTTTACATGTGTTCTGCTTACGCTCTGGGCCTCTGTCTCCTCCTCCTCTTGTTAAACACATTATCAAGTATTAGAGCTCCAACAAAAGAGAATATTGTGAGATATAAAATCCCAACAAAAAAAATGCACTAAAAAATCTCACAATTCACTTCTGGAGTCAGGCTCTCAGAATCAGAACAACAGTGTCCCAGGCAAACTTGAGTATGAAACAGAAGACTCTCACTGGTGTAACCCTCAGGAACAGTCTCAATGAAACAAGTTTGACTGCTTTGTCTGTTTGTTTCTTAGGCAGGGTCTCACTGTGTAGCTCTGACTGGCCTGGAATTCTTGCTATATAGATTAGGCTGGCAGTGAACTCACAATCACTTGACTCTGCCTCTCAAATGCTGGGATTAAAGGCATGTGTCACTAAATCCAATTTAAAGAAACATGTTGAAAGACAATTACTAATCTTGCCTTCATCTCCATGTAAGGTGGATCACTTTCCAATTCAGCTTTGTCTCTGGCCAGTTTCACTTTTTGCTCTTCAATAAATTCATCCAAGCTATCTGCCATTTTGTGGATTCTGAAAAAAAGAAAAGTCTTCAATGAGCACAACTATGTTGTAGCGTTTTTAGCTCAAGTATTAAGACAAAGTCTTGGTCTACCTTCAATATTTAATCTCAATATCACACTGTGAACTTCATACTTAGAAATGAACATATACAGCATCTATCTCTTCCTCTTCAACTTCCCAGAAAAGTCTAAATGCTGATTAAAGTACAGGGGGAAAAATGCGCTCAAAATACTTTATATGCATGCATAGAAACCTCACAGTGAAACATTCTATATAGTTATATGATAACTAAAAAGAAGCAATAACAAATGAGATCAACAACGAATTCCATAATCCATATTCACACAATCAAAAAACAAAAGGAAATAAAAAACAAATCTTTAAAACACTTTTCTCAAAAAATCTAAAAAACAAACAAAATAAACCACTTTTCTCTGAAAAACTGTTTAACTACTTAAAATTAATTTTGAGCCAGGCAATGGTGGCACACACCTTGAATCCCAAGAGTCTGGGGACAAAGGCAAACAGATCTCTGTGAGTTCAAGGTCAGCCTGGTCTATAGAGCCCAGGATAGCCAAGGCTATACAGAGAAACCCTGTCTCAAAAAACAAACAACAAAAAACTATTTATAGTTTATATATTAATAAGAATAATATAATAATCTTTACTTAATACCCTAAAACTGACTAGCTTAGGATTTCCCAGATCGTAAGGGCACATACATGCATAAAATAGTCACTGAATAACATGGGCCTTTTCCAAATATTAAAAAATCACATGCCCCAGGTATAGACTTAACATGGTAATGAGATACTGCTGGAAAAACCAATCCTGATGAAGGCTGGGAGAGGAGCACACACTTAGCATTTAAATCCTAGCACTTGGAGGCAGAGGCAAGTTTATCTCTGAAGTTCAACCAGACAGCCTCTTTTACAGTGAGTTCCAAGGCAACCAAAAGTGCATGGTGAGTCTCCTTCTACCCCACAAACAAAGACCAAAAGAGTCATGATGCAGGAAAGCCTGAGGGTAACTAACTCTACCTGTGATGAGAATAGGAAGTGTAGTCCCTGAGGATGCTATGAAGCTCTGTATCTTTTAGCATCAGTTTAAGAGTTTCCCCACAGGATGCCTCCCTTGTGGCTTAACTGTAAGAACAAGCTGTGTTCTGAGACACTCTGTCTCTGTCCAATTCTCCTGACAGAATAAGAGCTCACAGAAGTTTTTCTGTGCCCCTCTACAGTCATTCCTCCCCTGAACCCAGAGAACTAATCATCTCTTATCTATCTCTATAATTTTATCTAACTGGAAAGTTTCACATAAATGGGACATACAAGAGCTAGACAGGAAAAAGTAAGTTTCCTAGTCAGTTCAAGATTGGTTTCTCTATGTCCTGAAACCCAAGCAAATGGTGTCTTCAGCAATGGAGTGCTACCCTCTCGCCGTGGTTGACAACCAAGGAAAAAGACAATAGCCTGTGAAATCTCCAAAACTTCCCTGAGCACTAACTCACTCATGGGGATGCCCATGTCTAGCACTGATGTTTTTATTTGTCTCTGGGACCAGACCAGACCACCCAGTCAAGGCACCTCCTACCCAAACTCCTTTTTTTAAAGATCCATTTTTAGCATAGAAGATGTTATGTGGGTTGGAGAGATGGCTCAGTGATTAGAAGCACTGGCTTCTTTTCCAGAGGTCCTGAGTTCAACTCCTAGCAACTACATGGTGGCTCATAACCCATCTGAAATGAGATCTGATGCCCTCTTCTCGCACACAGGCATATGTAAGACATAAATAAGCAAGATATGCCCACTACTGCAATTAGTAGTATGACTGTTTTGAAGGAATAACCAACTACTTTTTGTTTGGCTCTGAGGCCTGTCCACAGGCCTGGTATTGTATTGCATCCATGCCTAGTATTGTAAAGCTGGTCAAAAGGCCATCGCTAAGGAAGGTCAAAGGCCCTAAAGGGAACATACTATGGTTATTTTACTAAATGGACATGTTGTGAAACTGCCTGATAAACATTTGCATTCATATTCATATATCTGTGTGGCTATGCACATCAGTCAGCGATGCTGCTTCCTCTGCAAGAGGCTTTGCTAATACAGACTCACAACTGATCAGTACTAAGAATAAGTGACTGTGAGCGCAGACCTGAAAAGGCCATCTGTGTTTACACACGCAAGACTCGGGAGCATCATGAAAGAGGGGTGAGCTGGAGGAAGGCAAAAGGGACTATGAAACGCTGAGTTCTGGTTGTAACACAGCGGCTGCTCTCATGAACTCATATAACAGCTGCAGTTACCTGAGTAAGACCTACACATCTCAGTGTAAGTTACTTACAGCGTTTGAAAAAGTTGCAATCTTTACTGAAACCGGTTTTGTTGTTGTTCTTGTTTTTAAGATAGAATCTCACTATGTAGCCCTGACTGGCCTTCAACTTAAAGATATCCACCTACCTCTGCCACCAGAGTGCTTGGATCAAAGACATACACCACCACACTAGACAGAAACTACAATGTTTCAAAAATATGTGTTTTGTTTTTTTCTAAAATCTTAACAAATATCTTAACAAATATGGTGAATAACAAAAGAGGTGACAAGGGGAGCTACTAGCCACTAACAGTTCAGAGAGCACACAGAACCCTGAAATGTAAATCTCAGTAAGCTGTCTGTCTTAGTAAAGTTTAGTTTACATATATTAAGTTGAAGCTAGCAAGATATACTAACAGAAATATCCAAAGATGGCTAAAAATCAAATTTGAAGACATGACCCACATCAAGGATGTTTACTTATGAGTTAAGTGTCTAACCCAGATATAGTGATAAACATCTGCAAACCCAGCTACTCCCTACTTAAGACTGAAGCAGAACGAATCCAACTCTAAAGCAACATTAAGGACTTAAACACTGTAATTCAAAATTTTGGTTTTTGGTTTGTTTTGAATTGGGAGGGGTTTCTCTTTTTGACACAGGCTCTCACTGTGTGGTCCTAATTGGCCTAAAACTTGCTTTGTAGGGCAGGTTTAAACTCTCAGAGATTTTTCTATGGTATTATTATTAACAAGCACTTTTCCCTAGTGGCTCCAGACACAGTTATGTAGATGAGAAATAGTTTTCCAGAAAACAGTTTCACCAAAAGACCTGGACTAGAAACCAATTGTCCACTGTTTACTGATTTTGGTTAATGTAAGATATGTTCTTTCATCTGTCTAGGATTCTTCACTTATTAAATGAAATACTACTTACTACAGAGCTATGAAGAAGAAAACAATGCATCACATATATAACAAGCGAATCTGATACTTAGGCCACTATACCAGTTACTTTACTATTTTCATAGTTGTTGTATGAATAAACATTCACTTTTCAAAAAACATCCAGACCAGGCAGTGGTGGCAGGCACAGGCAGATATGAGTTTGAGGCCAGTCTGGTCTACAGAGTTCCAGGACAGCCAGGGATACCCTGGTATCAAGACAGAGAAACCCTGTCTTGAAAAACAAACCTAATAATAATTTATTAATAATAAATAAAACGCATCCAAGCTGAAGGTACATCTCAGAAACAGAGCATATACTTAGCATGCATAAGATTCTGAATCAAAGCTGGGAGCGGTGGCACATGCCTGTAATCCCAGCATTCAGGGAGGCAGAGGCGGGTGGAGCGCTATGAGTTTAGGGCCAGCCTGGTCTACAAGTTCAGGACAGCCAAGGCTACACAGAGAAACTTTTCTCAAAAAAAAAAAAAAAAAAAGCAAAAGAAAAAGCAAGAGAAAGAAAAAAAGAGGAATGGAGGGAAAGTCTCTAGATTTAAAGTATGGTGAGATTTAAATCATTAACTGATACTTGGTTGTCATAATCCAAGTCAATACAAGGGAAAATGATACCTCTATCCTTTTCTCTCCCAAGTAGGGCAGTGTGCATGACTTTAATACAGAAGCATGAGAAATGGAACATGACTCCCCTTCTAAACCAGAGTACTGGTCTAGACTGCTAGGGATGCTAGATTTGTGAGGAGAGTGGATAAAATAAAATATGATCCTTGCCATATTAGATCATATGCCCTGCCAGAATGACAGTCTAGTCAGTCTAGGGTTTAGGGAGCAAATATGAGATAGCTTTAAAGGATTCAGTAAAGTTACCAACAATTTAAATATGTCTAGAACTTTCATCAACTATATAGTGAGTTCCAGAACAGCTTGAGCATATTATACGGCAATACTTTGTCTCAAAAAATAACAATATTATTATTGTTTACATTGTGTTTAGGAGTTGTTTGTTATTGGGTTGGGGTTGTAGCTAAGGAGATCACTGCCTAGCAGGTGTAAAACACTAGATTCAATCCCAAATACCTGGGAGGGGCGGCTAATATTTGTTTGTTTCATAGGTCAGCTCATACTTAAAACCCCCATACTTGGGAGGGTGAAGCATCAGAGGCAGCCCAGGCTAATAGTGAGAGCTCAAAAATATCATATCTCCAGAATGTTAAAACTATAGGAGGCAGCTACCTGCAAAAGTGACTCTATAGCAAGAGAAAAGGACTAAGAACAGACTCTTGGAAAAAAATAATAAGACATAGGCAGGGGATAAGGGTAGACCTGAGAAAGCTGTAGAAGACAGAGGGAAAGATGAAGTTTCTCATTAATCCACCTGTCTCTCAGTCTTTTTCTCCTTAGCAGAAGACATTTACAGGAGCAACTATGGGTACATCCAAATTTTGACAAATCACTCTGAATTTTGACAAGAGACATATGCCATGTTGCTGAGGAAAGAGCATGAAGTTGGAGAACAGGATACAAAATCCAGAGTGAATACATAAAGCATTTAAAGCTTGAGCTATCAATACGTCAACAGTAACAGCATCCATACATGAGGTAGGTAGCTTTGGCTATGCAGACTGCTAATACACTTGCACAAACACTTCCATCACTCAGGGAGGCACATCACAATATAATCTGAACGATACTTAAAAGATAGTGAGGAAGGTTGGTGAGATGGCTCAGGCATTAAAGGCTACAGGCTCACAACAAAAAAGGTAGTGTGAAATTTAAGTTTGTTACAGTCAAGCCATGCTTTTCCGAAAACCACACTTGAGAAAAAGTATCCTGGGTCGGGTCTGGGAAGATGAGTTCCACTGCTAACATTTCATGAAAGCTTGATTCGGGGCCCGGCAAAATGGTTCAAAAAGGAAACGCACTTGTAGCAAGCCTGATGATGCCCGTGAATACAGAAAGAGAGAGAACTCTAAGTTTTGTTCTCTGACCTCCATATGCAATGTCGGGGCAAACATACACGTACACACACACACAACATACTTTTTTCAAACCAGAATCATATTCCATATAAAAATATTAAAATCAAGGTAGAGAGGTTACATACATACATACACATGATTTTTTTCAAACCATATTCAAATTCCAAATAAAAATATTAAAATCAAGGCAAAGAGAGAAGGTTCTATCCCATCAGCAACAACAGTGGGGAGAAAAAAAACAGCAAGCTGTAATAGGGATTCGGGAAAGACTGTTTGACTTGCAAAGTGTTAAACATTAGCCAGCCCCCCAGGTGCAAGCCCTCAAAGAGGCACAGCCGCGGCGCGGCCCCCGTCAGAGCAGGCGCAGAGAGCCACTGAGGTCTCCGGAGACGCGGAGCCGAAGCCTAGGAAAGCGTCAACGTGTTGTCAGGCAACCGGCGGGCCCGGCGGCCGCCCGGGAACCTGCGGCTCCCGTGCAGGGCACCGCCCCCAGCCTGACAGCCCCGAGACCTGCACCCGGGACGGCGCCGGGCCACCGCCGCGCGACGCCCGCCTCCCCGCCGCGACCCGCTCCTCCGCCCCGGCCCCGCGACCCCCCCCCCCACCTCCTCCCGGCGTTGCCCGGCTCCGCCGCGGCAGCCTCGACCCCCGCCCCGCCTCGGAGACCCGAACCCGGCCTCCGGCGCCAGGGCGCCCAGCCGTCCCACAGCGCCCCCGCACTCGCCTCCCAGGGACTCGACCCCACCGAGGCGCCACGCAGCCAGCAGGCTCCACCGTCTGAGGCGCCGGCGACCCCCCGGCGCGGACCGAATAACTGGTCGCCTCGCCCTGGGCTCCGCCTCTCAGCCAACCGCCAGGCGCGGCCCCGCCCCCGCGGGGCTGCGGCCGGCCCAGGCCGCGCGGCCGACGGCGCCCCCTGCAGACCCGGAGGCCACGCTGGGGGCCCGGGGTAGGGTGGCGGTCAAGCCCAGGCTAACTCTCTCCCAGCCGTCCAGGGCCCCCCCCTGGCTGAGAGAGGACTCCGCATTGCTCTCACAGGCCTAAGTCCCAGCCCAGCGACTTTCTGGGCTTTCATTACCATTTCAACAGGGGATCCTGTGTATGTTTGAGTGGTTGTGTGTTACTAGAAACGTCTCAGGAACACTAACGTACTCTAACATCCCCAGGGTGTCCTACATTATACTGCAAAGAGGTTCTATTTTATTTTTCGCGAATGGAGTGGGGAGAGCGGGGTTCGAACTAGGATCCTCCAGCCTCCACCTCCCAAGTGCCTAGTAGAGCAACTTCCTACCTGGTCTGCTAGGTTCCTGCTTTGTTTTGTTTGCCCCTCCTCCTTGACTTTTTAGACAGGATATCCTGTAGCCAAGATTCTCCTCAAATCACTGTGTATGGAAGGCTTTCCTTGAACTCATTCCCCTGCCTCTACATCCCAGACTCCTGAGATTACAGGCAGGTGTCACCAGAGTCGACTTTATAAGATAAAAGCCAATTTTTTCTTTCTAACTTCTGAAGCCAAGGTCAAAAAAAAAAAAAAGACGGCTGTGGTGAAGCGTTAACAATTCTGGTCTTGTGTTTTGCTTACTTATCTGCTAAGCACCTGCATTTAAAAAGGATACAGCCAGGCGATGGTTGTACAGGCCTTTCATCCCAGCGCTCAGGAGGCTGAGGCAGGCGGATCTTTGAGTTTGAGGCCAGCCTGGTCAACACTGAAAACCTCTGTCTACAAAAAAAAAAATAAACAATCGGATACAGCTCGAAGCTTACTGGGAAACACATCCACGTGAAACAGTTACAGAGCCTTGAAAAGGAGACCCCGTAGAAAGAGCAGTTACTGTCAAAGTTAATGGAAGACATCTCGGAACTGTGCTATTTTAAATACTAGTCTGTGCTCTAAAGAAGAAATGTCAAAAAGTGCACTTTAAGCAATGCTTAACTAACCCAAGGAAAAGGTACTAACAGAATGAACAGCTGGGTCGAGGGAGCCAAAAGGAGATGATGAACCTGGAGAAGTCTATAAGAACTGTGTTACGGGCTGGAGAGATGGCTCAGTGGTTAAGAGTACTGTCTGCTCTTCTAAAGGACCCGGGTTTAATTCCCAGCACCCACATGGCAGCTCACAACTGTCTGCAATCTCAATTCCTAAGGACCTGACACCTTCACACTAATGCACATGAAATAAAATAAATTATTTAAAAAAAAAAGAACTGTGTTACGAAGAGATACGATCTTTTCTTCCATATATATTACTATTAAATAAAACACAAATTCCATGCTTACCTTTAACTTAAAATCTAGTAAGCATTTGAGGATGGGAGTGAAAGGGAAAAAAGAAACCTTAAGACACTGACGACTGAAACAAGTTTCACATTAACTGCTGAAAGAAACAGATTGCCAGAGATTAATTCTGCACTGAGACACAGGATGTTCAGAGCAGCGAAGACAAACTTTAAAGACGGCACTGAGGCACTCACAGCTCCTCACACTTGCATGTTACCCTGTCAATCAACACCTCGAATATTAACCTTGGCAACCCGTGAGTTTTGCTCTCCACCTCACAAGTTGCGAAACGCCAACCACAAACCCGTGAGGATTTACGCTACACGAAGAGTCCTCTTAAAAGAGATCGTCACGTGGCCTTCCCCTCCAAAAGCAATATCCAGAACTACTTACAGCTCTGTTTCTCTAGAGATATTTAGTATTCCAAACAATTTAACTCCGAAGTAACCTGCGCTCCCAAGTACAGTACCCAGCCCGAGGGACCACCCACAGGCAAGATGGCGGAGGCGGAGTCTGCGCAGTGCGAACCCAGACGGCCGATTCCGTTCTGGCAGGCCGACAGACCTTCTTCCGGCGCGAAGGGCTGTAGGTGGCCCTCGCAGTTCGTCGCGCCGCCTGTGCGCCCCGCCGTGTGACGTCACCTCCGGTCTTAAGTGTCATGGCTGCCTTGAGAGGCTAGTGAGTGTGCAACCGTGGTGGGGACGGTGCAGAGCCCGCACGCGGAGGCCCAGCGAAGTCAAGTTACAGTTCGGTTGTGGAGGCGACAGCTTCTCGGGTCCCTCGGCCATGGCAGCTTCCGGGAGCGGTATGGCCCAGAAAACCTGGGAATTGGCAAACAACATGCAGGAAGCGCAGAGTATCGATGAGATCTACAAATATGACAAAAAACAACAGCAAGAAATCCTGGCGGCGAAACCCTGGACTAAGGAGTGAGGAGGTCCCTGGCGAGACGCAGGGGAGGGAAGGGATGGCGGGAGTTTAAGAGACCCGCGCTGGGTGGGAGCTGAAGGCGGGGAGTGGTTGGCTTTCGGGAGGGGAGGTGGGCTCGAAAGAATACCCGCCACGGTGTTTTTAGTCTGCCTCATCGGAACCAGCAGAGCCTAGCCCCTATTCCAGGGCCTGCTTCCACCCCCCTCCCAGAAAGTTTCAACCGACTTGCCTCTCTAGGGAGTGTAAGGGATGACTTACAATGTCATGTTCTCAACATGATTATTTTCATAAATCTCGCACACTCTGCCTTGAACCTGGTGACTGCATCCACCTTGTTGCAGGATACAGTGGATCCCAAACTGAGGAGCGCAGCTGTTTTCAGAAATGGAATGAGCTAGCTACTGATCTTTAGAAAAGGAAAGAAACGAAGGCAGGCCATAAACTCTTATTTTTAGTACCTTTTTTTTTTTCCTGTAACTGTTTTAGAGATATACGAAGGCTTACCAGCTCTCTAAAGTACAACTACAATTCACATAAGCCAGGAATTGTAAAATAGGGTTTAAAGGCTTTTTGCCCCCTAGCCAAATGTATCTTTGGGACTGACTACATGTCAAAAGATTCTTTATGAAGCAGATTGTATTAAGGAGAGTGAAGAAAAAAAATCACAAAAGGATGATGTCTAAACTCTCACTATTTTCAGGTGTTTTGTTAGCAAAGCTGGCTTTAACTGGCAATATTCAGTTTTCACAGTATTCATTGAGAACTTACTGTGGCCTAGCACTGGCTTGAAGATTTTCATGTCGTTTAATAATCATGGCAGTCCAGTACTGTACTTTCATTCCTTTTCTGTAAATAGAAAAATAAGTACATATAGAAATTCACCTCATGATCATACTATAGCAATGATCTCAGGAGCAACACACTGAAAATCAACTCAAGAGTTAAACTGTTGACTGGCATTAGGAAACTAAAGTATCTAAACTTAACTGTAAGATAAAAATAAATCTAGCTATTGGTGATGTCTTGATGATTAGATGAGGTAATTTATTTAAAATTTCTAGATGAACCATACAACAGTAGTGGTTGCCTTTCTCTCTTTCCCCAGTAAATGGAGGAGCTAAATTTTTCATTTATGTCTTGATTTCCAAGATGGTCTCTGTATCTTTCAGCTTGTGGTTGAAATTTAGCTTTCTGTGAGCAGGCATCTGAAAAACCTTGGAGAAGCTGAGTGGCCTGCATAGATTACCTGGCTATTCCTAAAGCTGGCTGCACATTTTAGATTGATGTAAACTATCAACTTTCCTCACTATCTATGGCTATAATATATAATGTTCGTTCTAACATGCAGGCTACACCAGTGGTTTTAAAATGTCTATGTTGTTCAAAAGTTTAATCACATACAATGATGAGTCACAGAAGTAGGGATATTAGATCTGCTTTTTAATTTTCAAGGTGCTATCAGAAGGGAGCCACACACTTCAACACACTTTCTTTGAGAGTTTCTTAAAAGACATGTTAATAAAGGTAATAGCAGCACCTTTGATTTCAGTGTTTCAGGGGCTAAGTTAAGCATTTTGTTACTTTTCATACTAACTGAAATACCTTTACAGATAAGTAATCTGGCATTAAGTGGCCCTGATGCCTCAGGGAGTGTCAGTGTCAAGATGTAAAACTAAGCAGGTCCTGATAGGCTAGGGTCAGATGGAAGGGGAGGAGGACTTCCGCTATCAGTGGACTTGGAGAGGGGCAGGGAGGAGATAAGGGAGAGAGGGCGGGATTGGGAGGGAATGAGGGAAGGGGCTATAGCTGGGATACAAAGAGAATAAACTGTAATTAATATAAAAAATTTAAAAGATGAAAAAAACAAACCAAAAAAACTAAGCAGGTCCATTTCAGAGGCCACATTTATAAAAATTAGGTCCTCTGGCTCACTGGGTAAGAATGTTTGCTATCAAGCAAACATCCATACATGGATGTTTGTGTATCTGTAACCGTGCCATTGTAAGGAAGGAAAGCAGAGCTTTCTGCAAGCTGGGCCGCCAGCCTAGCCAAAACTATAAGCTTCCAGTAAGTGAGAGACTGTCTCAAGGGAATAAAGTGTAATACCATAGAGGAAAATGAGCTGGCCTTGGTGAGGCTAGCCTGGTATACAGTTTATGTTCCAGGACAGCCAGGGCTATACAGAAAAACCCTGTCTCAAAAAAAAAAAAGGATAGAGGAAAACAGTCAGCAGCCCCTGTCATCTCCACATGCCATCTCGTGGCACACTGGTAAACATATACCACATACAATAAATAGGTAAAATTTTATTTAATTAATAAATCAATAAATATAGGTCAGAAAGTTAGAACTGAGAAGGTAATCAAAGCTATGATGAGTGCATGTTAATAGAGAAAAAAAGAATTCATTAATTTTCATGAAAACTGTCTTTTGAAATTGTATGATAAGGAAGAACCTTAATTACACTGTGATTTTGTTTTGTAGCCACCATTACTTTAAATACTGCAAAATCTCAGCACTGGCTCTACTGAAAATGGTGATGCATGCCAGATCAGGAGGCAACCTGGAAGTGATGGGCTTGATGCTTGGGAAAGTGGACGGTGAGACCATGATCATCATGGACAGTTTTGCTTTGCCTGTGGAGGGCACCGAAACCAGAGTAAATGCTCAGGCTGCAGCCTATGAGTATATGGCTGCGTACATAGAAAATGCCAAACAGGTAAAAATATGCTTTCTTAAATCTTAATGGCTCTTAAGAGTCTCAAGCTGACTTCCTGGTTTCTGAACTTAAAACTGTCCTTTTCACATTAAAGTTCACATTTTAAATTGAACAATTTTTATGTAAAGTATTAAAAGTCTTGTGAGACTTTGAGTATTAGGTTGGAGGAAGGAGTCCTTCCCAAATAAATTTTCATACTCACTGTCAGTTGTGTTTAAAATTAAAAAATTGTAGGTTTGGCATTTATGAGCTCAGAGTTGAATATCTTCAGCATCCTTCAAAAAACAGAAGAAATTTAGGAATTAACTACTCCTGAGTAGAGTGCATCTATTAATGGACTATATAGCAAGGCTTTTTTTTCCCCTTAAACTACCTATATACTTACATGGAACAAGCTCCAGAATTGTTTGTTCAATATTTTTTTTAAGTATAAAATGTTGTATGTAGTGTGCAGCTGTGTGCAGATGTGTTTGTTAATCTACAGACTATCTCTGTGAAGATGTGTAAGATGTGAGAGCGATAAAGTCTGGGCTGAGAGAGACAGATGAGGGAAAAGGTACAGGAGGAGAGTGGGTAGCCTTGTTTCTGTACCGTGATAAGCTTACACTGTGTGCATGTTCAGAAGTTCCTTAGCTTCAAAGCCACACATGCTTCACACTTACTGGGCCACAGTGCTTCATAAAACCTGTGAATGACAGTATCTGAGATTAACCCATACCTCAAGCAAGCTTTTTCTTTCATGTGTTAGGTTGGCCGCCTTGAAAATGCAATTGGCTGGTACCACAGCCACCCTGGTTATGGCTGCTGGCTCTCTGGGATTGACGTTAGTACACAGATGCTTAACCAGCAGTTCCAGGAACCATTCGTGGCAGTGGTGGTAAGTACAATTTTTTTAAAAAACAGTGTCTCTGCTTTAGCAAAGAACCCTGGTTTGATTCTTATCACCCACTGGAAGGCTCACAACTATCTCTCACTCCAGGTCTAGGGTATTTGAAACCTTCCTCTGACCTCCAAGGACACTAGACAAGACATAAGTTCAAGCAGTCATACATAACATAAAAATAAATAAACGAATGAATGAATTAGCGTCTCATGTTTTCCAGGCTGGCCTTTACCTCCTTGTTTAACCAAAGTGAACTCCTGTGTGTTCAGTGTTCTGAGACTTAAGTGTACACCACCACATCTGTTTTTTTTAACATTTTTTTATTTCAGTTTTGTTATCGTATATTTATTATTGATTTATCTTTTAGTTAAACAGTAGTTAGTCCTTAACCAGCTGTCTACCCAAATCACTACACAGAGACTGGGATTTATTTAATTAACCTAGAGAACAATGCTGGGCAATAGTTATTTCATCCTAAACCTGCAAGCCCACATAGTTCCAGATTTTACCCATTATACTTGCTTTTAGTCATATCTTAGGTCCAATCCATCTCTCCATGTGGTTCCAAGACCTCTCCTATGGATTCTCTCTCCTACTCCTTGCTTCCTTTTCTTCCTCTCCCAACCAGGGTGTCCCACCCTATCCTCTCCATTGCTCAGCCTTGGGGCTTGTTGTTTAATTGACAATATAGAGAACAAATGGTGGCATGTTTACACAAGCTTGAGAAAATCGGGTCCTGAGGCTTGGCAGCAAGCACTTTTACCCACAGGACTATACTAGTGGCCCCAATTTTTTTTTTCCATTTTACTTTTGTTTCTATGTTATCAGGCTTTCATATGCTATTTAAGAGTTCTCTACCACTAAAGCTATATCCTATCTTCCAGCTTTAGTAAATACTTTAAAATTTTATGAGTATTTGCATATTATCTGTGTGCACCGCACATGTGCCTGGTGCCTGTAGGGACCAGAAGAGGCCATTGGATCCCCTAGAACTGGAGTTGGGGTGATTGGAGGCCACCATGTGGGTTCTGGGAACCAAACCCAGGTCCTCCTGCAGCAAGTACCCTTAACTACTGAACTGTCCCTCCAGCCCATATAAGTTTGGTTTGGGTTTTATTTGTTTTGTTTTTTTGCTGTTTTTTGGCACAGAATCTCTATTATGTAGCTCTGACTATCCTAGAACTGGATATGTAGACCAGGCTGTCCTTGAACTCCCAGAGTTCCTCCTACCTCTGCCTGAGTGTTGAGATTAACAGCATATGCCACCACCCAGCTTGTTGGTTTTTTTTGTTTGTTTGGTTTCGTTTTGGTTTTGTTTTAGTTCTTCAAGAAGATTTGCTAAAGAATAAAATTAAAACAGTGTAGTAAATGATGAAGCCCTGGTGTGTTGCCCCTCCTGCATCTCGCACTCCACTCCTCTGAGAATGAGGGTAATTCATAGGACCCATGTCAGCTTCTCAGTTCTGCATAAGGCATTTAATCGGGGTTGACCGAATTGGAGAAGCAGAAATGGCTAGAACCTGTCTTCTTTTCTGTCCAGGGTACTTTAGATGCAGTGTGGGTTTTTAAGGAGAAACTAACAGTAGTTCATCTGTTAAAGAAAGTGGGTAGGAGAGGGTAGTTGCTCAGTTGTTTTGTTTTAAAGATGTGTTTTGGCCAAGTAGCCTGCACAGTTTAAATACTAAATAAATACTCTTTGGTGAAATGGTAACTGTAAAATAACTGAATATTCCTATTTTATTAAACTTTTCTGGTTATTTTGGTTATCTTTTTCAGATTGTTTGCTAGTTTAGTTTATGTGTATGTAGTGCAATATTTACTTGTTTGTTTTGGATTTCTGATGTTGACTCGGTGGAACATATGGTTTATATTGACCAATATTAAGCATATATCTCTTGTAGATCGACCCAACCAGAACAATATCTGCAGGAAAAGTGAATCTTGGCGCCTTCAGGACATATCCAAAGGTAAGTTGGATGGAGGTTCTCTGCGGGCAGTCTCCGGTAATCTGTACACGCCGTGAAATTCCTTACCTGTGAAGCACGGGGAGTACAGGTGTGTGTCACCACAGGAGTGGTGTGTGTTCGTGAGTACAGGCACTGGTGTGCAGGTCAGAAGATAGCCTTGGGTGCAAGTCCTGTCCTCCCTCCTTGTTTGAGGCAGGTTCTTTTGGTTTTCACTGTGTACAAGCTAGCAGGCTTGTATACCTGGCTTTTGTGGAATCTCTCTCCAGTGCCCCCTGTCTGTGTGCACTAACCAGCCCTGCTTTGTGTGGGTTCAGGGATCCCAATTTAGCTTCTCATATTTCTATACAAGCTTTTTTTTTTTTCAGTGCTAAGGGTGCGAGGCAAGTGCTGTAGCCCTGAGCTATAAATGCAACCTGTGTGATATCTTTTTTTAGTGTAGAAGAATTTTCAAATACCAAATTGCAAACTGCTACAGTTCAAATCAAAAGATAACATGTTTGTTATCTATTAATCTCGCCAAAGGGTTTTATTCATTAGGAAATGTTTGTGTGCCCATGGCAACTTATCAAGTACTGGAGAAACAAGCTGAATCCATTTCCTTCCCTAAAAGGAGCCTGTAGTCAGCAATAAGAACAACCACCTAAGAACAAGAGAAATAAGGCCATAGGCCAAACCCCGCCTAGAGGAGCCAACGGTGTTGGAGTTGAGGAGGAACAGTGTACTTTTCTTTGATTTGTTGTTTGGTTTGGTTTTGCTTTTAAATAAAGTCACACTCACCTGGAGCTGGCTCCATGCTGTCATCACAACTGTCAGCAGTCCTTTGGATTCTGCCTTCCAAGTACTGAAATTAGCATGTGTGAGCCACCAGGCCCACCTGTTATTAAAATATTAATGCTTAATATTTGGCTGTCCAGATTTTGGTCCCATCCATAAGAAGCTGTAGAGTAAAGTAAGGGGCTTTGCTTTTTGTTATTTTCAATTTTCTGTTTTCTTCGGGGTTTTTTTAGGGCTATAAACCTCCTGATGAAGGACCTTCTGAGTACCAGACTATCCCACTTAATAAAATAGAAGATTTTGGTGTGCACTGCAAACAGTGAGTAATTGACCAGACGTCAGGGATGCATGCCTGTCACTCTCAAGGCTCTGGGTTCAACCCCAGCACCAAAACTCAGACAAAATGCATTTGATAATATATGGCACCTTTGAAATAGTGGTAAAAAAAATGAATTTAGGATAATTCTCAAAGTATTCAGTTAATAATTACTCTTTTTACTTATGTTTATTCTTCAATAATTATATTAATGTAGCTCATATCTTTCAAATAACCCATAAACATTTTTTCAATGCACAGGATACTCAATCCACAACAAAATTTACAATTGAGTCATATAATACAGTTTGACAGTAACATGTTTGCTGCCCTTAAAATATGCAGTTTTGGGGTGACAAGATGGCTCATTGAATAAAGGTCCTTGATGCCAAGGCTGAAAACCTAGGCTCACTGTTGTATAATTACTACTTACTCACCTGATTCTGACAGTACAGCATCCACCAACCTAAGTTCAATCCCCAGGACCATACAAGAGAAAGAGAATTAATTCCTGTCTGTTACCCTCTGACTTCCACATAGTACATTCATCCACATGGTACTCATACATAATAAATAAATGTAAGGTTTTGGTTTTTATTATTATTGTTGTTGTTGTTTTGGTATTTTGTTTGTTTGGTTGGTTTGGTTTGGTTTTTGGTTTGAGACAGGCTTTCTGTGTGTAGCCTTGGATATCCTGGATTTGCTTTGTAGGCCGAGCTACAAAGAGGATCACAGAGATCCACCTGCCTCTGTCTCCCAAGTGCTGGGATTAAAGGAGTGTGCCAGCATGTCTGACAGCCATAGCATAGTTTCTTTTGTTTATTGTTGGTGTATGTATATGTGTTTGTGTACATGTATGTGGGCTCACCCACCATGGTCAGAAGAAAATATGCAAGAGTCAATTCCCTTCTTCCATCATGTGGATTCTGTGTATCAAAATCAGGACAAAGCAAGGACCTTTTGTCTTCACTCTTGTTATGCAGCTTTTTGTTAGCTTCCGTTACTGTGACAAAATGCCTGGGATAATGAGTTTATGAGAAGGAAAGTTTTATTTTGGCTCACAGTGTCGTTTTCAGTCTTCAGTCAGTTTTGTTGTTCCTAACCCAGCACGTCATGGCGAGAGTGTGTCAAAATGAAGGCTCTCACAGCCTGGTGGCTGCGAAGCATAGCCAGTTAGAGGCTTTGAGGAAACTGGTGGCCTTGTCACCTCTCTTCCTCCCACTAGGTCCCACTGCCTGCAGGGTCTACCACCTCCACTGTGTCTGCGGGTCAAGTGCTTGATACCTGGCCCTGGAGGGCACCAGGTCCAGAGTACAGCGTTCACTGCATCTCTCAATGTGCTTCCGCTTCCGCGGCCATTGGATACATAATAAACCTTTCCTTACACAGTTACAGGAATGAGTAAAACTATATAGGTAAAGCACTAAAGAGACGTTTCTCTGTGTAGCTCTCTCTGTCCTGGAAATCACTTTATAGACATAGACCAGGCTGGCCTCAAACTAAGATATCCACCTGCCTCTGCCTCCCAGATGTTGGGATTAAAGCTATGCTCCACCACCGCCTGCCCTTATATGCATATAACAAGTTCTCATAAGAGTAGAAGAACTCAGCTGTTCATTTGGAGCTATAACTTCCTGAGAGGCCTGAAGGTGGTGCTTAGAGAAATCTTTAATAGGCTGGTGAGGTGGCTCAGGCAGTAACAGGATTTGCTGTTCAAAGCATGGAGACCCTGGAACCTAAGTAAAAAGATAAAGGTAGAAAGAGGGAACAGACTCCACAAAAGTTAATACCATTTTCCCTCTCTACACGTGTGCCCTGGCGTACACACATATATAAGAGAAAAGTACATTAGTTTTGACTGGACAGTTAGCAAGAGCAGAATTATGTGAGGAAAACCCAGAAAGTTATGTTGTGGTCTTATTTGTGAAAAATATTTATTTTCTTAAAAGCTAATAAATTTAGCCTTTATCTTCTGGTTCCTTGAGACTCATGGAAGGGGTTTGTGCAGAGCAGTGATACAGTGAGAGGGTAATTTGAGAAATCTGGCCATGGCAGTTCAATTGGGTATTTAGAGAAACTGGAGGATGGAGACCCAGAAAGGAGCAGGCAGACAGGAGGTGAAAAAGGCTCAGGCTCTGAGGCCATTTCCCTGGGACCCAGTGGAAAATTGTGTCATGTTGGCACAAGTGGCTCTTGATCAAGGTTCAGCAGTGAGGAATAAAAAGTTGACTTCAGGGGCTGGAAGATGACTCAGTGGTTAAGAGCACTGGCTGCTCTTCCAGAAGGATTGGGTTCAGTCCCCAGCACCCACCATGGCAGCTCACACCTGCCTATAGCTCCAGTTCTAGAGGATCCAACACCGCTCACACAAACAGTACAAAGATCTAATAACAACTGTTTAAACATAAACTTTCTAGTCGTGAAAGACAGTTATTTTAAATATTAGAGTCCACTTTTTAAAAAAGACTTATTAGCCAGGCATGGTGGCTCACGCCTTTAATCCCAGCACTCAGAAAGGCAGAGGCAGGTGGATCTTAGTGAGTTTGAGGCCAGTCTGGTCTACAAACTCTAGGGCAGCCCAGGCTACACAGATAAACCCTGTCTCAAAACAAAAACAGAATGAATGAACAAACAAACAAGCTACCTTTCAAAGCAGTAGAAGTTCTAGGCACCTTAGGAACTCTTCTAAGAACGCTCTTCAAAAACTACAGAAAGGAAGAAGTGGGAACTCCGAGTCACCTCTAGTATTCTTACAAAAGGTGACAAACATACAGCTGACCCTAGAGAGCATCTCTTTTAGCTCAGCCTGTTCTACAGAACTGGTGAGCTTGATAAATAATCCACACGTGTCATTTAGGGATTCTGATTGCTACTAGCCTTTAGAAATTTGAAGGTATTACAAAAGGGAAAAATATATATAAAACAAAAGTTAGCAAACAGATTTAGAGTAGCACCACCTAAAAACAAAAGAAACACTGTCTTTACCTGTTCAATTAAGATTATTTGAATATGAAATATAATTTTGTTTACATGTAGCCAAGACTTCCATCCAATATAACACTTGCCAAATGTGTACTCTTGTTTTGTAGATATTATGCCTTAGAAGTTTCATATTTCAAATCCTCTTTGGATCGTAAACTACTCGAGCTTTTGTGGAATAAATACTGGGTGAATACCCTGAGTTCCTCTAGCTTGCTTACGGTAAGTACTGTTGTACTTCCTTCATTTGAATTTTGTTTTGTTTTGTTTTGTTTTGTTTGATAGCCTTACTCTGAAGCCCAAACTGGGCTCAAACTCATGATCAGCTCAAACACATGAAGGTCAAAGGACAGCCCAGCAGTGTCAGTTTTATTTTTTTATGTGGGTCCCAGGGATCAAACTCGAGTTAGGCTTAACCGTAAGCACCTTTATGCACTGAACCATCTTACTGGCCCCTGGTTTCGGGGCTGGATTTTTAGGATCACAAGCAAATGCCATTAAACTTATTTGAATTTTAGCCAAGGTGCAAAAGCTGTGTAATATTTGGAACTCATTTCACAGAAAGGCACATCATCAAGGCTGAGCTAGATGAGGATGGGCAATCTAAATGGGGTACGATCTGTTCGTTCCTTAAAGAGATTAATAGAGGAAAAAACAAAACTGCTGTTTGTGTTGCTTCAGATAGCAGGTAGGTCTCTGACGCCAGTTCAGGGGCTCTTGGCCTGTAGGTTGCAACCCCACAGAGCTCCCTTACCAGATACCCTGCATATCAGATATTTGCGCGAAGATTCATGACAACAGCAAAATTACAGTCGTGAAATATCAATGAAATCATTTTATAGTTGGAGGTCACCACAATATGAGGTACTGGATTAAAGGGTCACAGCATTAGGAAGGTTGAGACCCTCCGCTCTGGTTAGAAATAACAGGATACGGAACAAAGGAAAGGCACTGTGTAAAGCAGTAAGTCTAGGAGCAGAGTGCTCCTTGGCACATTTAGTTTCTCAAGCGATGTTGTGACGTCACAGCTTTCTTTCAGCTTTGCAGGGCTCATATTCAGGCTTCGTGTGAAAGCAGATGGCAGCTTTAGTTTCTCATCTCACGATGGTCAGAAGACAGAAACCAGCATGCACATCCCTGCATGTTCTCCGGCAGTGTCTCTTGTGTTTGATCAGCTTTGCTTAGATCATATGCTCATCTGCCCAGAGCAACGATTTTGATGGGTGACTGGGCCAAGGCAAGAGGCTCACTACTGAGCTGGAGTGGAAACAGCTGTTCAAGGAAAATGGAGAAAAAGGTCTTGGAAAGAAATCTGAAGATCATTACAAATACCAGGCAGAGAAAATCATTAGCTCAATATTTCCCAATACATCACTAAAATCTAATGTGGTTAGACAGATATATATTTAATAGGTATGTATTTAGAATTTAGGAGCAGTTTTGTTGTTTTTACTTTTTGATTTAAAAAAAGACTTCATATAGTATAATTTGAAATAAACAGGGTTTGAAAATAAATCTGAGACTGCTGGTCCTCAGTGACCTTCAGAAAGTGATTTGTCCCCTGCGGTCCAGACTAGCCTTGCAGTTGCTACATAGCCAAGGATGACCCTGAACTACTTTCTGTCTCCACCCTCTCAGTGCTGGGATTACAGGCAGGTGCCATCACATCCAGCTTTCGTAGCCTTTCCCTGCTCTACAGTGGTGGCAGTGGCACTGGAGTGTTTATTCATATTTTAAACATAATTTTGGCAAGGTTTATGTTCTACTTACTAGAAGTAGCAGAATTAAAAAGATAGCAAGCTAGGCACATGTCTGTGATTCTGGTCTTGGGGACTTGAGAGGTTGAGTCAAGAGGATCGGGAGTGCAGGTCTTCCTGATCACACAGTTAAGCTTGGGCCAAATGGGACCATGTTGTTTTAGACAAAAAATAGAGGCGAGCAATCATAATAGCAAATACTATGTATCCCTTGTGTCAAGCACTGCTAAGTGTCTTATGTATATTTGTTTAGAGACAAGTATATTTGTAGTCATTATTAGGCACACTGGACAGGCCTAAGAGCTTTGCATGTATTGTATATTTTATTTTTAGAATGACTTTAAGGTAGAAATTACTGCCACCACCTTCCATTTTCAAAAGAGGTCCAAGAGGTATGGTTCAGGCTTCCCAGCTAGCCTGCAGCAGGGCCAGAACCTTCATTCACATAGGGAATCCTCAAAGCCTTCATAATAGCAAATACTTGATTTAAACAAAGAAAATCCCACATTCAATCTTGAGTTTGGGAGGGTGGGGGTGCAGTGAGCTTTATTGAGGGTATTCAAGAGAGTAGGGCTCCCTGGGTCCCTTCCACTACTCTAAAACTGTGAGGGAGAAGCTCAGTGTCCGGGGCTGAGTTGGGACAGCAGCTCCTCAGCAACCAAGAGCCTCTCTCTTGTGTCCTTGCAGGGGTGAGTGGTCCAGGGCTTCTTATTCCTTGGAGGCTGTGTAGGCCATGAGGTCCACCACCCTGTTGCTGTAGCTAAATTCATCAAAAGTGGAAAAGTGGGAGTCACTATCGAAATCGCAGGAGACAATCTGGTCCTCAGTGTAGCCCAGGATGCCCATTAGTGGGCCCTCAGATGCCTGCTTCACCACCTTCTTGATGGCATCATACTTGGCAGGTTTCTCCAGTTGGCATGTCAGATCCATGACAGACACATTATGGGTAGAACACTAAAGGCCATGCCAGTGAGCTTCCCGTTCAGCTCTGGGATGACCTTGACCACAGCCTTGACAGCACCAGTGGCTGCAGGGATAATGTTCTGGGCATCCCCACGGCCATCACACCACAGCTTTCTAAAGGAGCCATCCACAGTCTTCTGGGTAGCAGTGATGGCATGGACTGTGGTCATGAGTCCTTCCACAATGCCAGAGTTGTCATGGATGACCTTGGCCAGGGGGACTAAGCATTTGGTGGTGCAGGAAGCATTGCTGACAATCTTGAGTGAGTTGTCACACTTCTCATGGTTCACCCCCATCACAAACATGGGGCATCAGCAGAAAGATCAGAGATGATAACCCTTTTGGCCCCACCCTTTCAGTAGGTCCCAGCCTTCTCCATGGTGGTGAAGACACCAGTAGACTCCACAACATACTCCCCATTTGATAGCGGGATCTCACTCCTGGAAGATGATGATGGGCTTACCATTGATTACAAACTTCCCATTCTCAGCCTTGACTCCGCCATTGAACTTGCCATGGGTAGAGTCATACTGGAACATGTAGACCATGTTGTTGAGGTAGATGAAGTGGTCATTGATGGCAACAATCTGCACTTTGCAGGCAGCCCTGGTAACCAGGCGTCAAAACGCCCAAATCTGTTCACTCCAGCCTTCATCATCATGTCTAAAGGACAAGGCTGGCACTGTATGAAAAGACGCGGCTGTCTCTGGAACTGGGAGAATCGGAGAGCCTTGAAATTATTTATTAAAGATCTACAATTAAATTGATAGGTTTTAGGAACAGTTTTTATTGCTATAAACTTCTTACCTGTATTCCATCTTTACATTGGTATTATTTATAAATAAAATGTTAAATTAATTCACGTAAAAATCAGGTTTTTAGTCAGATATGGTGGCACATGGCCTTTATTCCAAACACTGAGAGGCAAAGGCAGGCAGATCTGAGTTCAAGGCCAGCCTAGTCTATATAGCGAGTTCCAGCCCAGTTAGGACTACATAGTGAGACCTTGTCTCAAAAAGAAACGTGTGCGTACAGAATGGATGGTACACCTGTAGTTCTAGGAGAGTAAGGCCAACTTGGGCAACCAGCAAGACCCTATCTCAGAAACAAAGATGAAGGTGTGAGAGTATAACTTTGTAGTGGATACTGGCTTCATGAGTATGTGGTCCCTGAAGGCAGTCTTGGCCCTGGATGAAAACAGACTTTTTTAATGGTAACTTTGTGTGGTGCAATGACAGGATACCATTTTCTCCACAGAATGCAGACTACACCACTGGCCAGGTGTTTGATTTGTCTGAGAAGTTAGAGCAGTCAGAAGCCCAACTAGGACGTGGGAGTTTCATGTTGGGTTTAGAAACACATGACCGAAAGTCAGAAGACAAGCTTGCCAAAGCTACTAGAGACAGGTAAGAATCCGTGTGCAGGGCTCCTGCCCGGACTCCTTCTCTCAGAGCTTGCAGGTAGTAGATTCTGATTCCTGTGGTTCAGCTTAGGATGATGCCTGGTATCTGCTGAGCCATTTTAAAAAGTCGCATGTAAATTTTAAATTCATACTTTGAAAGTTTAGGGGCCATTATGCAAAGTAGAAAGCTCAATGCAGAGATCATAGAAAACGCCAAGTCACCTGCATAGGTTTAGCCACATGGTGCATAAGGAAATCAGGTCCCTTACTAGATCTTTTATTGGAGGAAAGGCTTACAAAGGTCTGCTAACCCTTTTCCTCAACTCAGCATGATTTGAAGGATTAAATTAAGATAAATTTGCCACATTTCAGAAAAAAGTCTCTCAAGTCTTTTTGCTATAATTCTTTCTGTGGTATTTAATTATCCCATATTTTACTTCCTAAATATTTCCTTGGGATGTGGTCTCTGACGACTTAGATGATAATGTGGCTCTCTGATGCATACACTGTATAGGGTTGAAAAGACTAACATTTGCTGCCACAAAAAAAAAAAAAAAAAAAAACTTGATACGGGCAGAAGGAAAAGCTGACTCACTGGTGTCTTATTTTTCTATTGTTCTGTAGGGCTTTGGGCTCTTTCTTCAGCTCACTTGCCCATTTCCACTCTTGAGGTGATTTTTTACTTTTTCCCTCCATGTCCTCCTGGTGCATACCAGGGATTCTACCTGTACTATATTTTTCTCTTAAACGCTACTGAAATTGTCTTTGAGAAAAAAAGATTGTTCCCATAGGAAGGAGGGAGGTGGGGAGATGAATTTTCCGTGGCAACTGGAGTCATGCTGTGTCAGAAATGCCTCATGCCAGTAGTGAGATGTCACTCAGTGGCTGAGCACTGAGCTGTCATGCACAGGCTCTGGCTTCATCCCTAGCACCACAAAGTAAACCAAGAAACAACTCATGGGCTTTCAGAAGATAGGGTGGCCCAAGTGAGTCACATCTGCTTTGGCTATATTTATGTCTAAAAATCATAACTTTATCTATTTTTTCAGTGCTGAGCATGGCACCATGGCACGTGGATTTGTTTGGTTTTGTTTTGGGGGGGGGTTTGCTTTGTTTTTATCCATTTTGGATTTGGTTTGTTTTGTTTTCTTTTTCCTCATAGGATTTCTTTAAAAAAAAAAAAAAAAATAGGGAGGCCGAAGGCAGTAGTAAAAATGTAAAACTTCCTCTTCGGAATTGCTTTAATAAAAAGTTAACTCTTCTCAATATTGGAGTTTTGTCATTGTTTTTGAAATTTAAAATTGTTTTTTAAGTTATTCTGAGGAATAACAGATTTTAAACATTCTTTTACACTGACTGGTGTTTTGTGTGTGCATGTGCACATGGATGTGTTTTCTGGTGTGAATGATTGTGTGAGCGCAGGTGTGCTGTGTGTGCATGTATTCATGGTATACAGACTTGTGTGCACTCATGGGTGTGTGCATTAGGGTGTGTGTGTGCGTGCACACTTCCCAAGCATGCATGTAGCATTCAGAGGACAGCTTGTGGGATCTGTTCTCTCCTTCCACCACGTGAATTCTGAGAATGTAACTCAAGGCAAGACCCTTTACCCAACTGAGCCATCTTGCCAGCCCTACGAATAATATATTTTAATATAATACTAGGATCTGTGTAATTGTTTAATATTGCTATATAGATCCACAATGAATGTATAGTTTTAGTTGTCTTCAAAAACAGAGTTTTTCCAAAGCCCGAGTAACAAAATTAACGTGAATTAAAGTTTACATAGTTATTCTTTTATGGAGGGTCTAGTCAGTAATGACACATTAACAGGCAAAGCAGAATGTTAAAAAACCAAGGGAAAAGTTGGTGTGATTTGAAGAAAGTGAATGAAACAATCAATCTTGGGCTTCAGGGACGGGCATGAGGGAAAGGTGTGTTGTTTGCAGCTTTCAGTCTGTAACATTCTGTTTCTTCTTTCCAGCTGTAAAACTACCATAGAAGCCATCCATGGATTGATGTCTCAGGTTATTAAGGATAAACTGTTTAATCAAATTAACGTCGCTTAGTTACCACTGAGTACTTTTTCCTGAAAGCTGGTATGTGGAAGGAAAACAAGCTCAAGTGATGCTTTTAACCCAGTTACCAAAACCCAGATTAGAAGACTAAGGTGCTGTGTGGTGTTCTGCGTGTTAGCACTGTAATAAAACTATTACTGAAATGGTCCTCCTGTGGTTTTGTGGGTAGGGTTGCTCTGGGAGCTCTTGCTGGTAGGAAGGAAAAGACTTACTAGACCTTTTGTGTGGTTCTAGTCCTGCCTATCAAAGTAACCAAAGAATCTCAATACTTAGTTACATAATGGTCATAAACTTTTCAGTTTTTCTTGTAACTTCTCTTGACAATTTAGTGGTAAGAAATGTAATTTAACTTAAAACCAATAATAAAATAGGGTCTCACTACAGAGCCCTGACTGGCCTGAGTCTCACTATGTAACCCGGGTTACAAACTCACATCAGTCTTCCTACTCGGCCTCTCAAGTGCTGGGATCACAAGCACGTGCCCCTACTCCTGCCCCTGCTCCTCACTATCACGTTCATATTCCTATGAAACGACGCCAAGACCTATCATGTTTGGTTTTCCTGAAAACCCTGCTCAAAACTCAAGTCCGAGTACATGAAAGACCTCAACATAAAACCAGACACACTAAATCTAACAGAAGAGAAAGTGGGGAAGAGCCTTGAACTCATTGGCACAGGAGACAACTTCCTGAAGAGAACACCAACAGCTCAGGCTCTAAGATCAGCAATTAATAAGGTACAAGGCAAAGGAAGCTGTCAAAATGGCAGCCTACAGAATGGGGAAAGATCGTCATCAACCCTATATCTGAGAAAGGCCTAATTCAGAATATATAAAGAACTCAAGAAATTAAACACCAACAAACCAAACAACCCAATTTTAAAATGGGGTACAGAGCTAAACAGAGGCCTGGGACAGGAGAGGCTCATGGGTGTCTATGGGGGTAACCCTAGCTGAGACTCCTAACAGCAGGGACACAGAGCCTGAAGTGGCCACCTCCTATAGGCAGGTGGGGCTCCCAGTGGATGGAAGGGGACACCAACCTACCCACAAAACCTTCGACCCAATGTGTGTCCTGACTACAAGATGTGCAGGGATGAAGATGGAGCACAGATTGAGGGACTGGCAAACCAATGACCAGCCCAATTTGAAACCCACCTCATGGGAGAGAGCCAAACCCTGACACTATTAATGATAGTCTGCTATGCTTGCAGACAGGAGCCTAGCTTAGCTGTCTTCTTCAAGGCTTCATCCCACAGCTGAGAGAAATAGATGTAGCTTGGGAAGTTATGTGAGAGGGAGAAAGGATTGAAGGAGCCAGAGGGTTCAGGGACAAGACAGGAAGACCTACTGAGTGAACTGGCCTGGGCCCATTGTGGCTCACAGAGACTGAACCACCAACCAAAGAGCATTCATGGGCTGGACCTAGACCCCCTACACATATGAAGATGGACAGCTTGGTCATCATGTGGATCTCCTGACAATTGGAACAGGGACTGTCTGTGACTATGGCTTTTGGCTCCCTTTCCCATAGCTGGGCTGCCTTGTCTGGCCTCAGAGGGAGAGGATATGCAGTCCTGCCAGGGCAGGCTGGGGTCTCCCTTTAAGAGGGAGATAGGGCATGGGGGTGAGACTGGGGTCAGGAAGAAAAGTGAATACATTAATGGAAAACAAACTTTTAAAGGAAACCTTTTAAAGTGCCTTTAGAGGCCAGTGAGATGGTTCAGTGGTAAAAGGGTGCCAGCTACACAGGTCTGGCTACCTGGGATAGATCACTGGAACCCACATAAAGAAGTGAGGAAGAACCAACTTCACAAGTTGCCCTCTCACCCTCTCACTCTTCCATGGCTGCAACAAAACACCATAGCCAAGGCAACTCACAAAAAGAAAGTTTAATTGGGCTTATGGTTTGAGGGAGTCAGAGTCCATGATGGCAGCAGCAAATACTGAGAGCTCACTTTTTTTTCACCCTTTTATGGAAAATACATTCTTTACTCACATTCCAATTAAGAAATTTTCCCTCCTTCCTCTCAGTTCCTTCTCACCATCTGGATCCACTCCCTTTTTGTCTCTCATTAGAAAAGAAAAGGCTTCTAAGAGATAACAACCAAACATGACAAAAAAAAATTTGTTTTACTCACATTAGAGTTAGACAGAACAATCAGAAGAAAAGGAGCCCAAGAGAAGGCACAAGCATCAGAGACCTACTCTTTTCATACAACTCCAGAAAGACTGGTAACACTCCAATCCATAATTCTGTATTGTTTCCTTTTCCTAATGAGATCTGTGTATTCCCTCTAGTCCCTTACTCTATACCTACCCTCTGTGGTTCTGGTTGCAGAGAGCTCATGAGAGAGAGAGAGAAAGAGACACTAGGAATGGCACCCATCTTTTGAAATCTCAAAGCCTCCCCGTCTCCTCCCCCACTCCCCAATGCCATACCTCCTGCAACAAGGTCACAGCTCCTAATCCTTCCCAAACTGGACCAAGAACTGAACCATATGAGCCTATGGGGAACATTCTCATTCAAACCACCACACACACACACACACACACACACACACAAATAAAAGAAAATGTAAAACTGCCTTCATATGCTGTAAGAGATCAGTGGAAACAAAGCGTGCAAGATTTCTGGTGCCCTTATCAGTAAGGCAGTGTTAGATTAACTAAGCCAGTTAGTTTCCAAAATACTTAGTATCCACAATAATAATCTCCTTATTATTTGGTTCACTTGTTTTGTTTTGTTTTGTTTTGTTTTGTTTTAATATTGCCTTTAAGTAGATGGAACTTCATGGCTCAGCCTCACCTCCATTTTTATTTACTTGATTTTTTTGAGACAAAGTTTCTCTGTTTAGGACTGGAAGTCCTGGAATTCACTGTACTCCAGGCTGGCCTTCAACTCAGAAATCCACCTGCCTCTGCCTCCTAACTGCTGGCGTTAAAAGTGTGCACCACCACCCCTCATTTCTACCCTCCATTTTTATGTCATTAAAGGTTTTATACAGCAAAACTTTATTTAGTAACACAATTTCAGCCACATGGGTACCATGTTGAGTCATCCTGCTAAGAAAAGCTGGCTGAGGTCTCTCAGATGTGATTGAATAGTTAAGATTTTGACACATGGTCCAGTTAGATGACTCATCAACGAAAGGAGTTTGCTGTCAAGCTTTCTGACCTGAGTTTGAGCAGCAGGACCACACGTGAATGGAGAGAACCTATTCCTGAGCAATGCCTTCTTACCTAGGCACAGGTGCCCATGAGAGTGCACACCACGTCTTGACATGTGGACAGGCACACACTAATAAATGTAACATAAAATTTTCTTTCAACATTTTGATAGAAGAGAGCAAGTGTTGAAGTTGCCATGACTCAAAGATAGCTATCACAAGGTTCCTCTTGTGTACATATAGTTACAGGTATGAATATCCAACTAGATACAAACATGAACTGTGCCACTAAAGTTAAGTGGGACTATTTGGAAAGGGGAAGAAGACAGAAGACGATAAGGAGTGAGCATGGTCAATGTGTGTTATATACTCAATGAAATCCTTCAGTATACAGTATATACTAATAAGATAACTTATTATTATTATTTTGGTTTTTCCAGACAGGGTATCTCTGGCTGTCCTGGACTCCATTTGTAGACCAGACTGGCCTTGACTTCTCAGAGACCCACCTGCCTCTGCCTCCCGAGTGCTGGGAATGAAGGCGTGCACCACCACTCCTGGCTTAATGAGGTACTTTTTCAAACCACTTCCTTAAGTACAATTTTGACATTGGTAACCTAGTCAATGAGGCTAGCATAAGATAGAAAATGTCTATGCTGAAATAGTACCAAGTAAAGGAAGCTTTCTGGTAATGACTTTACTGGACCGTTTTTCTTTTTTTAAGAAGTCTCAGTGTAGTAATAACTATGCCTTGGCTAGTAACAAAAAGAAAACAGAAATGACTTGTTTAAATAAAAAAATTGTATTTGCTTCACCAAATCCTTTGGCTTAGACAGTGTTTCATTAGACTTCCTGGCAGGGTTCTGTCCTCCACATGTTGATCTAAACCTCAAACTCATTTCCCCGAAACTGACTACCTATGCATGGTACCGCTCACCGGGGGAGCCATTCCTCAGGGTCAAAGTAAGTTGCGGACCACACTCTGATTGGCATAGCCTGGGTCATGACACCATAGCTGGAACTATATACAACAGGTGAATCCTAAGCCTGGGAGGGGTCAGTACCCAAAACTGCATGAATGTTCACGGTAGAAGCCCCAGAAATAACCAATGTCCCCTCAGTCAGCCATGTTTCGAAGCCTATCTCTAAGGCTTTCTATTTACTGTTTGTGGGATGAGCTTTGTTTCGTTTGTTTGGTATTTGTCTTTGTGTTTTGAGACAGGCTCTTGCTACGCAGCCCACGCTCTTCTAAAACCTAAAACTCAGTCCTGCGGCAGCCATGGGTGTGCTGGGATTACCAACGTGCACCATCATGTTCATCTATGGAAGCTTTTATTTTTTCTTATCTGTAGCTTTTCATGTGTTGTCATGATTGCATTTCTTATATGAGTGTTCCGATTTATAATTGCTTTTAGAAATCCAGATTCAATTTGCAAGCATTGTTCATAAACTAAGCCGCGAGATGGGAGTTTTTCCTGCAAAGTATTGTCTTACAGCCATGAACTATTCAGGAGCTGAAAGAGCCATTTTTCCTAAGTGGAGTCTGGTTCTTGTACAGTGTCACAGTTTTCAGAGATAATTTCTCTAACTCTTTAGTGATAATATACAGGAAATGTCAATCTTCACAAAAATTTAATCCCGATGTCCAAGTAATCAAGTGAGCCAAAGCAGAACAGGAGCAGGCCTGGGAAGAAAAGTCAGTGGATAGGGAGTGGAGGCTGCAGCCAGCAGGAACCCCAGCGAGATCTGAGTCAGGGCCGTTCCAAGTTCCCAGCTTGTTTTAAAGGTTCAAGGTCCAACTTCCAAAAGGAGAACAAACATACATGCATGCATGTGCCTTATGTGTGTGCATGTGTAGCTAAGAGTTTAGTCGATAGATAGGTAGGTAGATAGATAGATATAGATAGATAGATAGATAGATAGATAGATAGATAGATAGATAGATAGACAGACAGACAGATAAACAGATAGACAGATAGATAGATAGACAGATAACTTTTTTAAAACACACACAAAAAGTTCAGGCACTTGGAACTACTTTCAGGTGACACTCTACTTGGATATTCATGTTTCATGTTAGCAACAAGCTGACAAAACGAATAACATCCACAGGAACAAACCAGCCAGTAACAAAGAAGCTTTGTGTGCCCCATTGTTTCTGAAGTCAAAAAAGAAGCCCTGTGACCAAACGGCCCTCGATGCTTCTGAGAGAGCTGACCACTGCTGGCAAAGATTAGTGTGGCTACCTGGTCTTCAAAACTCCCAAGACAATTACTGTATGGTACAACAGAATAACAAACTGCCCAGTGGAACAGCCACTAAAAATAAACAAAGTACATGAATAACTTTACATGAATCAGAGGAACTGTTTAGAAGTTGGAGGGCTGCATGTTTGGGGCTCAGAGTTTCCAGAATAGTTCTGTGAGTGACGAGGCACAGGCGCACGAGCCAGGCATTCAGAGAACGGTTCGTTTATATTCCTAAGTCTGTACTGTATCCATGAACTCATAATGAATAAATAATAAACTTAACTGAACACGAGCTGTTGAGGTCGCAAGGTCTCTTCTGTGTTTCTGGAATATTTTCATTATAACCTAAGACATGTATTGGTGAGAAAGATGTTGTTTGTTTTGATTTTGAAGACAGGAATATTTACTACGCAGAATGATGGCTCTGGATATAAGTAACACATAATCATTCAAGTTACGATGAAGTAATTGTCATTCCCTGATTAATGATTAGTATATCAATGTCATTACATTTACAAAATAATAGTTTGGGAATTAGAAATCTCATTTGGTATTCTCTCATTTTGGCCTATTTTCAGTAATTTCCAACAACAAATAGTTACACCTTCTTCTGGACCACAGTACTAGTTTGAGGACTCCAAGTAACCTCCGAGCAAATCATTCTAGAAGTGCCTAAAGGTTACTACACCTTTATCAAAATATTAACAACTATGAACAGCATTCACCTTTTTGAACAGAAACTTAGACTCTTATTTTAGAAAACAAATATGAAATTTGGGCCAACTTTTATCAGAATGGCATATTAAAACTTTGATCACAAAAATCAGATTTTTTTTTAATAGAGCCGGATAGTGGAGGCACACACCTTTAATCCCAGCTCTCAGGAAGCAGAGGCTGGTGGATCTCTGAGCCCCAGGACAAGTCTACAGAACAAGTTCCAGGATAGCCAAAGCTAAACAGTGAAGCCCTGTCCCGAAAAAGCAAAATAAATATAAATAAGTAAGTAAAATGAGGAACCCTGTCATTCATCTCAAATTTGGGAGGAAACAGTTAAAATCATAGCCTGATAACTAACACCAGTGATTTATTGCTTTTTCAACATGAGGATTATCCTGGTGCCAAAAACTGTGGAACAATTGTCTAACAAATCGGAGAGTCCCTGATGTCTGCACTCATATTTTCTTTGGATTACACTAAGCAATTATGCTATACTTTCTAATGACTGAATAAATGGTATTGTGCCTTGGGGCATAGTTTGATGAACTACAGTTGTACTTTCAAAATCTAAAAGGCATGTACATGAAGAAGCATATTGTCTAGAAGAGAGTTGTAGTTGACCTTTATGTTGGATTTTTGAGGATTACAAATATCATGAAACTCCGAATATGTTTGTCATTGATAGTGCATCTATTTATTGAGTAGTTGACATAAAATCATCTCCAAGTAAATGTTTAATTTCTGGCTCACTTTTGCCCTTTTGACTTGCTGCTACTTTTTTAATTCATTTAATTTTATTTTACATGCGTTTTGTATGTAAGGTGTTGGATCTCTTTGAAGTAGAGTTACAGACAGTTGTGAGCTGCCATGTGGGTGCTGGGAATTGAACCCATTTGGAAGAGCAGACAGTACCCTTAACCACTGAGCCATCTCTCCAGCCCTGACTTGCTACTTCTTAACACCTGCTCATGTTCAGCTCAATTTGTTATTTGTAGTAAGATGCTAAATGTATCCTTTAAACAGATATGTATGTTATCTTTATTTTTACTTCACCCTTTCTGAAATTCACCTATCACTTCTTACCTGACTTTTTAGCACAACTGAGGTAATTAGGTTTCTGGACTTATAACACTGACTATAAAATTAATTACTTTGTGAGTTTATGTCTGAGGACACACAGTCTAATGTAACTACAAGTATCTAGAATGTTTTGTAGCTTCAGGGATGTTAATTTGATCAAATGATGTTGGAACTACAGTGAACACTACTTGTTTAAAAATACTTTTATGATATGTGTCTGCGTGTTTATCTGCATATATGTAACATGTGTGTCAGGTACCCACAGAGGCCAGAAGATAACATCAGATCCGTTGAACCTGGAGTTACAGTTTTGAGCCACCTTCCGGATGCTGGAAATAAAACCCATGTTCTCTGCAACAGCAGCAAGTGTGTTTAATTTCTGGGCCATCTCTTCAACCCCTCCAAGAGCCACTTTTTAGTGGAAATATTTTCAAGCTAAATAACCTTCATTTTCAAGGTAAGCCAAGTATTGCAGCACATGCCTACAATCCCAACACTAAAGAGATGGAGGCAGGAGGATTAAGAGTTCAAAACCAGCTTGACTACATAGTGAATGAGGCACACACACACACACACACAAAGTGGGGGAAGAAAATACAACAACAACAAAAATGGCAGGGTATGTTGCCCAGTTGATAGGGTACACACAAAGCTTCCCCAACTTGATATAATCCCAGTGTGGCTAACAGGAGGATCAGAAGTTTAAGGTCATCCTTAACTACATGGGGAATTTGTGGTCAGCATGGGGTACATGAAGCCCTATATTAAAAAAAAGAAAAAATAGACAGTGGCCCCAGGCAGGCAGAAGACACCCAAGTGCTACTACCATGAACAAATATGTGATGGAGATGTGGAAAAGACTTAAAAACGGAGCTGCGTGTGCTCTAGGGAGAGTGGTGGAATTGGAGACATGATGGTGGTGACAGATGAGAGACAGACTGAGGTCTACATGCTGTCCTTGCCCAGTAAGTCAGCAGGATGGTGTACAGCAGCCTGGAGCATATACAGACACAGATTCAGCCCCAAACTGGTGACAGGATCCCCCTGAACCTGGCAATGATGGAGGCCTGAGATGAGGAAAGATTCACTTTCTAGAAGCATTGACCTCCTCAAAGGACCACTATGGTTGTTGATACCATCAAAGGACATACTGTGTCTGTGGTCCATGCTTCTGCCCCAGGCCGCGATGAAGCCTGACATCCATGGTGCATTTGATGATGGACTCAGGCTTTGCTGCCTGAGGAACCATGTGCATGTGAGTGGCATGTGTAACAACCACCTGAGACCACGGTGAAGCTCATAGTCGGTGTAGCCGCTGAGGTCCTGATGAGGCCGACGGCCATGTTTCTGTCCGGGCGCCCATGTTACCATCAGAGCCCATGCAGATGCTCATGCTTGCAGCTCCTGCCTGAAATCACATTAATGTCTCTGGGCTCGGGAGAGCTGGCCCTATCCCTCACCAGCCCACAGCACTGTGGTGGAGGTAGTGAAGATGCAGGCAGAGAAAGACTCGTCCTCCCATAGGGGTCCTGGCCACTAGGAATTCAACCATGCTCCAGTGAACATATGGACAGCACAAAATTGACTTTTTTTTGGGGGGGGAGGACGGAGGTCATGAGGGAATATGGGGCAGATATGTGAAGACCAGGAAGTAAGCATGATGTGAGGTTCCCACATAATCGATAAAAAATTAAAAGAAAATATTAGACACCACAGAAGTAAAAACTAAGGAGCTAAGAACTATTCACACAGAAATTCATCAACACTGTGAACATCAACACTTTGAGTTGTCTCAAAATCTAATATGGGTCTAGACTATTTCATGAAAGAGAAAGGCTGTACTGAATATAAGGATTTAGAATAAAAGTTAAAATGATATTTTTTCATTCTCAGGGGTGTCATCCGATTGCTGAGGACATCATCAGTAATTATTCATTTCATAAATACTACACTGTAAAAATCATTAACTTACATCAGGACTCTGAATTTCAAATTACAATAAAGTTGCAATCTCTCTCTTCTCCTCTTTCTCTCTCTCCTTAAATACAATTTTGTTTTTCCTCTTAACAAAGGGGAACTTATCTTCTTCTTTATGAAGTAAAAGCTGCTATTCACCAAAACTGACTTTCTATCTGGGCCTGGACCACAGCTTAAGCCCAGGTACCCAAAAGGCTAGCCTCAAATTCTCAATCCTGACTCAAGATTTTCTTTAAAAATGTAGAACACTTGCCTAATGTGTGCAAGGCCCTAGGTTTATCCCAATACCAAATAAATAAATAAAATTCAGATTTCTCATGGTGGCCGAAGGGCCCTCAAGATTTGGTTCCTGTTTTCACTCGTTCTGTTCCCACAGTTCTGTCCTTCCCTCCTCCCCTCATGCTGGTTGCTCCTGAGGCCCAGAATATTCTTCAAGGGCTCCACAGGCTTAGCTCCCTGTTTCTTTGAGTCTTTGCTCAGATGCCTGGCTCCTTCATTTTTATCATTATTAGTTCTTACTTTGCATTCAAAGAAGTGTTTCAAAATGATACTTTCACACATATGTATCACTGTCCTGCATCATTCTACACCTTACCGCCCCTGTCCTCCCTTTGACTCTTAAGGGCCTCTTTGCTCCCCGATAATGCTCCAGTAACACGCTCAATGCGCCCTTCTGCTTCCCACACGAGCACAGGATTTGACTCAATCTGAAACTGTCCTGGTCACAGCTTTCAGTACTAGTTCTCTGCCAAACTTAATGCCATGTCGTCTCCATGGAGGGAAGGATTCAACCTAACCTACTCTGTGGCCTCTGAATAGTACTCACAGAACAGGTATTTGATAGATATTTCTTCACTGAAAAACCAAATTCAGGTGGTGGCGCACACCTGTAACCCCAGCACTCAGGGAAGCAGAGGCAGGTAGATCTCTGTGAGTTTGAGGCCAGCCTGATCTACAAAGTAAGTCTAGGATAGCTACACAGAGAAACCTGTCTCAAAACTTCCTTACCCTCAAAAGAAAAGAAAAGCCAAATTTACTAGACATTTTCAATCACTTTAAAGAAACATCAAAAATTTAAAGTGTTTTTGGATGAAAGTAAGTACATGTGTCCCTTTTGTGAAAATGTGACTTTTGTCACACTGTAAAATCATTATAAAATGATGTCTTCTCCCAAAACTTTATAGGAGTAAAATTATTTTTCGGTAAAAGGTAACTATTAAATATGCAAAAGGTTTCACACTAATAAAAAAACACCAGTGATTTTTTCAAAATCAAGCCTGACACAATCTAACTCTTTTCAAGAAAACAGACCAAAAAAAAAAAAAAAAAAAAAAAAACAAGACAGAAACAAAGCAATAAAATAGCAGTGCACACATACATATTTTTACCTCAAGCAATTCTTTTATGAAGAGGTGAGGATAAAGCACATTACATTGCTGAGTTTCAGGCTTAGCTTCCATCCATCAGTAAGTAATTAAACTTTTGCTGAACTTATTATTAGCTTGAGAAACTCAAGCAATGCTCTGCATCTCTACTGGAAGGCAAAGATTCTCATTTCTGGTGCAAAAGGCTTTCTGTTCTCAGTTCTTAAAACACAAGCAAAAGTTTGCTATGAACCTTGACCTAAAGTTACTCTTATTTGATAAACCTAAACCTTTTCTTTTGCTAAGTCTTTCCTATAAAACCCACAAATGTATCTTTTATTGATGGCACTGATTTTGTAATAAAGATCCTTTATTACAGCTACATCTCCTGCTATTAAATAAATGTTTTTTATTGCTTGACTCAAGGTGAGAGGGAACTAGCCTAGAAAAGAATCTAGTATATTAAACATTGAGAAAAATGTTTGGCCAACTGTCAGGCAGAGTGAATCTAGTATATTAAACATTAAAAAAATGATGGCCAACTGTCGGGCAGAGTGAATGGAATTTTATGTAAGAAGTGGGAAATAGCAAGAGCTGGAGAGGACAGGAACTCCACAAGGAGAGCAACAGAACAAGAAAATTTGAACACAGGGAACTTCGCAGACTCATACTCCAACCAAGGACTATTCACAGAGATAACCTACAACCCCTGCACAGATGTAGCCCATGGCAGTTCAATGTCCAAGTGGGTTCCATAGCAATGGGAAGAGGGACTGCCTCTGACATAATCTGATTGGCCTGCTCTTTGATCACCTCCCCCTGAGGGGGGAGCAGCCTTACCAGGCCACAGAAGATGACAATGCAGCCACTTCTGATGAGAACTGATAGTCTAAGATCAGAAAGAAGGAGAGGAAGACCTCCCCTATCAGTGGACTTGGGGAGGGGCATGCATGCAGAAAGAGGAGGAAGAGTGGGACCGGGAGGGGAGGAGGGAGGGGCTTATGGGGGGATACAAAATGAATAAAGTGTAATTAATAATTAAAAAAAAAAACCTTCAGAAAGCAGGTCATGGTGGTGCATGCCTTTAAGCCCAGCACTTAGGAGGCAGAAGCAGGAGGATCTCCATGGGTTCAAGGCCAGGCTGGTCTATAAAGTAAATTCCAGCGCAGTCAAGGCTACACAGAGACACCTGTCTTGGGGGTGGGGGGAGGGGAAGCAGAACACGACAAGTCATACTGAGGTGAATCCCACGGAGGCACTAAATGGTGGGCATAGTGGAAAGTTGCCAGGCGCTGCTTGGCTACGTAACAGGGTGACTGTGGGCAACACGGGGACTTGAGGAAGCATAACACATTCCTGTAGGGAGGAAGAATGCCATTTTTGAGAAGCTGGGTTGCCAATGCCTCTATGACATACATACCCAGGTGACTTGAGAGTTTAGAAGCCAATTGGATGCATGCATAGGTCTGAAACACAGGAAAAAAAAATACTGTGGGTTATTTTATATACTGACCTATGCACTCGTTGTTTGTAGATTGTATTATATAATAATGACACCAGTTATAAATAATTTACAAAGTCAAGTTCTTTATAAATTAGTTGTTACTGGGGCCCATGCCTTGTACATGATGCCAAAAACAAAAAATAAACAACAACAACAACAAAGGCACTTGACTTCTGCAGAGGCTCTCAAATACATGATCACCTCTGGGCTACAGAAATCAAAAACAGAAACTGTATCCTCCATAACCAGAAGGAATTCTGGAGCGTCCAGCTTCTACAAATAGTTCATTGGGAAATTGTTTGTTCTACGCCTACCACCTCCTGTAGTCAGTTGTGTATCTCTTCTCTAAACATGCATTCACAATGCCCTATAAAGTGAGACTCAAAACCCAACCCTCTGATTACACTTTCTCTCACTAAAAGCATTTTCCATTATTTCCAAATCACCTCAAAACCCACTGGATTAAATCAACACTTTTTTTCACTGTAAGAGTTCATGAACCAGAAATGTTGGTCCTACAGGCATGGTATATACTTATAAGCGGATATTAGCCATAATATAGAATCACTGTCTACAGACCTAAAGAAGCTAAACAAGGAGGACCCCAGGGAGGATGCTTAAATCTCATTCAGAATAGCAAACAGGATAGACACCAGAAGTGGTGGAAGAGAGGAAACAGGATGGGAGTGTGCAATAGAGTCCTCTGAAAGGTTCTACCCAACAGGGGATTGAAGCAGATGCTGAGACTCACGCCAATCTTAGGGCAGAGCTCAGGGAGTCTTATGGAGGGAGAAAGAGGTGAGAATAGAGGGACATGGAGGGCACAGGAGCCCCACAAGGAGACCAGCAAAACTAAAAGATCTGAACCCTGCAGAGACTGATGCCCCAAAGGAGGACCATGCTTGGAGAGGACCTAGACCTCCTGCTCTGATGTGGCTAATTGGCAGCTCAATCTCCATGTGGATCTCTGAGTGAAGAGGAGCAGGGACTGCCTCCATCATGAACTCAGTTGACTGCTCTCTGATCACTCATTCCTGATGATGCAGCCTTGCCAGGCCACCAAGGAAAAGGATCCAGGCAGCCCTGATGAGATTTAACAAGCTATGGGCAGATGGCAATAGTGGGGAACTTCCCCTTTCAGTGGACTAGGGGAAGGGAACAGGGGGAAAACAGAGGGAGAGTGAGAATAGGGAGAATTGAAGGAGGGGGTTTCAATCGGGATATATAATGAATAAATTGTGAAGAAAAAATTAAAATTAAAAGAAAGAACAGTCAACATACACTTGGAGATGTATGCAAGGCTTATAATAGTGAAGAGGAATCACACAATGAATAAACCTAAGATTTTTCTGTGGGTTGTCAGCTACAAACCTCTCCAGTGTGGAAATGCACAACAACCACTCTCCCTTTCTTATGGAAGCACTGCGGATTCATCTTGCTTTTCTTTTTAAAATTATTTCCCCTGGGTTACTTCCTTGATACAGGGACAGAAATAACTTTGGGAGTAAATAAAAGAAAAACACTTTCAAAAAAAAAAAAAAGAAAGAGAGAGAGAGGAAAGGAAGGAAGGAAGGAAGGAAGGAAGGAAGGAAGGAAGGAAGGAAGGAAGGAAGGAAGGAAGGAAATGTTGGTCCTAGGGGCTAGAGAGATATCTTAGAGGTTAAGAGCACTGACTGTTCTTCCAGAGGTCCTGAGTTTGATTCTCAGCAACCACATGGTGGCTCACAACCATCTATAATGTGATCTGGTGCCCTCTTCTGGCATGCAGGTGTACATGCAGATAAAGCACTCATGCATAAAATAAATAAATCTTTTTTTAAAAGAGAGAGAAAAAGAGAAAGAAAGAAAAAAAAGAGAGAGAAAAAGAAAGAAAGAAAGGAAGGAAGGAAGGAAGGAAGGAAGGAAGGAAGGAAGGAAGGAAAGAAAAGAAAAGAAAAGAAAAGAAAAGAAAAGAAAAGAAAAGAAAAGAAAAGAAAAGAAAAGAAAAGAAAAGAAAAGAGAAAAGAAAGACATGTGGGTCCTTGGCTTCAGGGTTTCTCACAAGACTATAATGAAGTGTTTGCCAGAGGTGAGCTTCAACTTGGAAAGGATTAACTTTATAGCTCAAACAGGGGTCATTATTGTTTTGTTGTTGTTGTTGTTGTTGTTTTCTCATTGAACCAAATGTATTAAGTTTTCACTAGCTACAGGCTGGAGTCTTTCCTCAGGTTCTTCCCTGTCAACCGGTTTTTCTAAATTATAGCTTGCTTTATCACAAACGCTGTGAGAGGAATCAGCTATCAAAACAGAAGCCACAGTCTTTTATGACATACTCAAGGGGATGACGTGCATTTGGTTGGCCAAATGGTACACTCAAGGGCAGGTGTACCAGGGATGCCATGGATACTGAGGCTATTGTTAGGTGCCTGCCTAATGAAAACAAAAGAAAGTAGTAAGCCTAACAGACATGCATTTTTCTATGTGTTAATGATGGACCTCTCTGGGCCTTTTAACTTCTTGGTTTCCTGCTGAAGATAACTTAATCATCAAAGTTCAACTTAGTGCTTCCTACAGTTCTGTGTGGTATGAACTCAGGAAATGTTGCCTGACAAAGGTAGACCAGCCTATGGAAGACAAGGCCTGTTTCTGTCTAGGGTTATTAGAAACCCAAGTTGAAGTGTGATGTTTAGCATCACGCTTCAAAAATGATCCTCAAGACTTTTTGCAAATACAAATTCCCCCAACACCTGTCAAGTGTAGATCGGGAGTATTTTGTGCTTGACTTTCACATGGGATACTGAAGACAAGAATTTCTTGTAGCCTGCCAAATTTCCTCCTCACTGGAAAATGCGCAGATTGTTTCACAGTGTGCCACTAGGCAGGAGCTCTATTTCACATCTTTACAAGAGAAGGTGGTCTCTTACGCTAAGTGCATTATAAAAACTAGTTAGTGGTTTTGGAGAGATGACCTGGTTAAGTGCTGGTGGGCAAACATGAGGGCCTGGGGTCAGATCCTCAACACCCGCGTAAAAAGCAGGCTGTTGCCTTGCACATCTCTAAGCCCCAGTCAAGCAGACCCTGCTTACTGACCAGACCGCCTAGCCCAGGGGATGACCTCCAGATTCAGTGGGAGAGCCTGTCTCAAAACAACAAGATGCAGAGGACTGCAAGGGCACTAAGCAATTAAGAGCATGTTCTATGGGCCAGAGAGATGGCTTAGAGCTTAAGAGCACTGTCCATTCTTCCAGAGGTCCCGAGTTCACTTCCCAGCAACCACATGGTGGCTCACAACCATCTATGATGTGATCTGATGCCCAATTCTGACATGGAGATGTACATATAGATAAAGCACTCATATACATAAAAATAAATGACAAATAAACATTTAAAAAAAAGAGTATGTCCTGCTCTTCCAGAGGGCCCGAGTTCCAATCCTTACCTTAGGGCGTTCAGAGCCTGCTGTAATTGCTGCTCAAGAGGTTCAGATGCCCTTTTCTGGCTTCTTCAAGTACACACACACACACACACATATGCACACACATCCATTCATACCCACGGTGAACATGTACATACATAAACACACTCATATTAATTAGTAATTCATCTTAAACAAAATCACACAGTGATTTTCAAACTCATGAAGAGGATACAAATAAAGTTTCAAAATAAAATTTTATCTTTTTTGTTTTGTTTTTTGGCTTTCTGAGAGAGGGTTTCTCTGTGAAGCCCTGACTGTCCTGTAAATCACTGTAGACCAGATTGGCCTAGAACTCACAGAGATCTGCCTGTCTCTGTCTCCTGAGTACTGGGATTAAACCACCACATGGCTGTTTTGGGTTTTTTGTTTTTGTTTTTATTTTTTATTTTTTTAGATTTGTTATTTATACAGTATACTGCCTGCATATGAGCCTGCAGGCCAGAAGAGGGCACAGGTCTCACTATCGATGGGACTTGAACTCAGACCCTTTGGAAGAACAGTGAGTGTTCTTAACCTCTGAGCCTTCTCTCCAGCCCCCGGCTGTTTGTTTTTTAATGTTTTTTTAATATAATTTTTCTCTGTGTAACAGGCCTGGCTGCCCTGGAACTTGCTTTGTAGCCCAGGCTGGCACGTTGAACTCGCAAAGATCCCATTGCCTCTGCTTCCCCAGGGCTAGGTGTAAGGTGTGTGCCCCCTCACCCAGCTTAACAATGAGTTTCTGTCTAGGGTATTTTACTAAAAGCTATCTCACCTCAGAGGGTGCAAACCAGACCTTCCCAGTTCCCCTCACATTCCTTGTCACCTCTCTCTCCCGCACTCCATCTTCATCCTAACATGCAGGGAGTATCCCTGACTTGTCTCTCCCCTTATCCTAAACGCCCTCTGCTAAATGACTCGGTGGATGCAGGTGCTTGCCACCAAGCCTGATGACCTGAGTTTGAGCCCGCAGACCTACATGCTGGAAAGAACCGACTTCCTTAGGTTGTCTTCTGACCTTCATGTGTATATGGACACACACAAAGTAAGTAAAGGCAAAAATATTGCTTAAAGATGTGTCCCGAGCTCATGCATTTCCACTTGTTTTCAACTGAACTGGGCCAAGACTTCCTTAGAAAATGGACTTGACTAAGACAACAACATGGAGAATGAAGTCAGGGTCCCTCCGCCCCACCCACCTCTTCCTAAGCTACTCTATGGTAAGGGTCAGGATACACGATGGGAGGAGACCCGGCTTTGAAGTGAGGATCCCATGTGCTGCTGCACTCGGTCTAGCCTGCTTGTCTTTCATTATGTGTTCATTTTACAAACATTTATCAAGTGGGTATTAGGACACACAGCACTTTCCTACCCACTGACAATGGTGAGGTAAAAGAATGTTTGTCCTCAGCTGTTGTTTGTTTGTTTTGTAGATATGAGTGACACAGGTAGATCCTTGTTAAGCTACAGAACCTCATACTAGTTGTCGAGGAAAATAAAAACTAACAAGATACAACATTAAGGCTTTCTCAAAGTTTGCGCTCATCTACACTGAGATAAAGGGGCAATAAGAATGTAAGAGGGAAGTTGGGGAGTGTTGGCATCGCCTTTAGTCACAGCACTTGGGAGGCAGAGGTAGTTAGATCTCTGAGTTTGAGGACAGCCTTTCAGGACACCCACACCCACACCCACACGCACACACTCACACTCACACACACACACACACACACACACACACACACACACGCTCAACCCCAGTCTGAAAAGACCAAAACAAAACAGAAAACTTGTGCTATTGCTACCCCAAAAGCTGGAGAATGGAACAGAGCATACCCGAGGATCCTGACCTGATCAATCACGGCGAGCAGCCGCCGTGAGAAGAGTCATGGCGAATGGCCTGGAATATCTCCCTACATTTAGGTTTTATTCTAGAAAGGTGGAGTACTGGCTGTACCTTCAGACAATTCCTTTTTCGGTCTATACTGGGGCAGGTGTGGTTACTGGACACTAAAATAATGAAAGATGATGGAGAGGGAGGGAAATGATAGCCGCAAATCTTGTTCTGTCCAAGCTAACTGGCCTTTTCTCGGGACCACCAGTGCACCACGTCAACTCTTCAGTCACAAATAGCCAAACTATTTGTGATCTACAGAGCCACCCCTGCCTGCTTCCCGGACATCGCGAGACTTCCCTAGCTTCCCTTTGTAGCACTCGGTCGCCTGGCAACCGTCGGTTCATTCGGACACTGACCAAACCAGTTACAGACGACAGGAGTGGAACCGGCAGCGGTGAGACGCCCGCGGAAACCCTAGCCAGGAACATTTCTCCACGCAGACTTTTAATACTGGTTAAAATGCAGGTCCCTGGGCCCTGTTCCTAAACATCTAGAATCCTAGACCCAATCTGGGAGGCTCATTTGGACCAGCAGGCAGGGCCCGAGGCAGGGTGGAGGGGGCGAGGGAGCTTTAAAAAGTTTTGAGGGCTGAAACCCTATTTAGAGAATCTGGAGGCCACTGACCTCAGGGGTTCCCCAAGAGGGAACGTAAATTCCGAAAATGTCGGTCCTACACGCTCTGCAGAAGCTGGGGTGAGGCGGAGGATCCAAGATGGGTTCTCAAAGTGCCCTGAAGCAGCCCTAAGTGATCCCGTAGGCTTCTAGGAAGATGCCTTCCAGCAACTGGGCCGAAATAATAGGTACCTAGTGGGGGATATTATGGGGAAACGATTTCTTTTCAGAGAAAACCAAGGACACCCCCACAAGTGCTGACCTTATTGTTTTGTTTTATTTTTTATGATGTTCTAAAATGTGTACAAATTCAACTACTAAGTGCAGTTTAAGCCCCTGGGGCTTATTATTTCCCCAAAACAATGAAACTACAATAACAGTCAAGTCTGAGTTGGTGCTGTCATAATAAAATGAATGGTGTTTTGACAAAACAATTTTAATAAACTGCTCTAAGCAGTTTATTATTTAATATTTTATGTTGTGGGTTGGTGGGAGTCTCTTTTCCATATTCAAGCCCCTGGAAATTTTTTCTGTAGCTTATCAATTACACTCATTGGCCCTCTGTTGGTTTAAAAACGTGTTAAGTTTGCTTCTTCTTTTCCAAACAGTCTCATATAGCCCAGGCTACCCTAACACTCACTTGTAGCCAAAGCTGCCCCTGAACTTCCTTCTACCTCCTAAATCCTGGTATTCTAAGTGTGCCACCAGCTCAGCTGCCTCCTTTCTTTTCAAATCTGATTGATTTCCAGAGGCACCAGCTTTTAGACACAGAGTTCATTTGTGGTGAAAATTAAGAATATGCTATTCAAATATGCTCTCTGGCACACTGATGATTCTAAGTTAGACACTTGAAATCACAGCAGGGGCAGGACCAGGGGCCTGCCCGACTGTTTCCCTTGTGAAAATCCTTTTCCTATTCAAGAGGAGAAAGAATTATTCTTAGCATTAAGGACAGGACAATCAGCCAGGCGTGGTGGTTTAATCCCAGCACTCAGGGAGGTAGATGCAGATAGATCGATGTGAGTTTGAGGCCAGCCTGGTCTACAAAGTGAGTTCAGGACAGCCAGAGCTACACAGAGAAACCCTGTCTCAAAAATCAAAAATAAATAAATAAAAATTTTAAGTGAAGAAATGTTAGTGGTCTGAACTTATGAACAGTGTTGCCTTGACAAAAGAGGTATAAATGAAGGGAAGAGAAAATAGTCTTATATAGTGTACTGGGTAACTTGTTCCCACAAGGAAAAATACACATTCAAGCCTCTCTCAACTCATACATGTTAAGCATTCCAGATAACAAACAAAATTCATTTAGCAAAGTACTAGGCTAGTGTTTTAAAAATGGGGTAGGAAAGGAACTGCTAGGTCACAAAAAGCATGAAACATAAGCCAGAAAGGAAAGAATACATTTGACTGTTTTCAGGAAAAAAAAAAAAAAAAAAAAGCTATTCTTGGTGGTGGAAATGCTCACCTTTGATCTCAGCGCTCTGGATGCTAAGGAAGGATCGCTGTGAGTTCGAGGCCAGCCTGGTGTGCACAGGGAGTGTGGGATAGCCAAGGCTATCAGAGACAGAGAAACCCTGTCTCCAAAGACCCTTACCTCACCCCCTGCCAAAAAAAAAAAAAAAAAAAAAAGACGAAAATAAAAAAAGTTTTCACTGTTAAAAGCAAGTGAAACAAGAAAAAAAGCAAAGACAAGGGGGAAAATATAACACATGCAATCAATGAGTGACAGAAGAGTCATGATCTAGCAGAAATGCTCACAAGTTCTAAAACTTCCCTGTCAAATCACAACGCAGTAGGAAAAACCAATGATACAGAAACAGCAATTAGCACATAAGAGTTCTGAAAGGCAGACAAGAAAATGCTTCACTCTCTCTAGCATGTCAAGAGAGGCACATCAAAACCCAACTTAAAAATTGCTCATATCAGAGCTAGAGCTGTACCTGTGGGCACACTGCCACCATCAGTACATGTCAAAGCCCCACTGAAGAACAATTTAAGTCATATAATGACATTAAAATGTGCAGTCCAGGAGTGGCCACTCCTAGACTAAACCTTGTACTAACATAGACAACACAGACAAAAACAAAAAGCAGCAGTGTAAAAGCAAAATACAGAAAGACCCAGAGATCCAGCATCAGAAAAAAAATCAACCACAGGACAATACTCTAGAGCTGTAGAGCAGTGTAAATCAGATGGCTCTCCAAAACGAAGGGTTAAGCAGAAAAAAAAACATGGGCACCTCAGCAGTGGTTACTGAGGGAGAGCCTCCCTCCTCCATTAACTGCCTCTAGATCCTTGGGAGAAGTGAGACCTCATGAGCCCCTTACCCCCAGCAGCTGTCAACTGCCTTAGGGGAGGTACAGCCTGGTGAAACACATACCCAAACACGCACAAATGTTTTGTTTTGAGACAGGGTCTTACTGTGTAGCCTTAGCTGGTCTTGAATGCAATGGACCCACCTGCCTCTGCCTCCCAAGTGCTAGGATTGTGGGCCTTGGTTGTAAGTGTTTGTTTTTTTTACTGAAGAGTTGACTGTACATGTGAAGATACCAGAAGGCATAAATGCCACCAGCCTTGCTGACCAAAGAGTTGTGCATGAGAACATTAAAGTAACTCTGTCTTTCTTAAATGTGTCTTTATCACAATACTCCCTTGTTCCTCTTAATTTTTAGAAAGTTGGAAGCGATACCTAAACCTGCTTCTGGACACGGTGTCAAAATGGAGCTTTCACTGAGAGTTTAAGTTATACAGAAACCATGGTTCGACTGACATTGGATTTAATTGCTAAACACAGCAATCTTAAAGGCAGAAAAGAAGAAACTACTACACAGTGCCTGAAGAAAATAACACACATAAATTTTTCAGGCAGAAATATAGATTCAATTGTAAGAACTTTAAATTATTTGTTTTTGCACAGTTAGCTATATAAACTTTATAGGTCTGAGAGCATAGCCAGTATAATAATTTATTTTGATTAAACTTGTTAACTGTATTTTTACCAGAACCTTTATATTATGTTTCTCTTTTATTTTAATTTCCTTCTTTTGGTACTTAGCATATTAAGTTTCTGTAAAATACAATGTTGTGTTTTATAAATATCTGTTAGATCTATGTTGCTGTTTCTCTAGAGTTCTCTTGTATTTGCACTGCAAACAGGATTTGGAAAATTACTGCTTTTGTACCACTGCAGAGCCTTGGAATACTTTGTTTTCCCCCTGACTTTTTGAGACAGGGTTTTTCTGTGTGTCCATGGCTGTCCTAGAACTCGCTCTGTAGAGCAGGCTGGCCTCAAACTCAGAGAGATCTGCTTGCTTCTGCCTGCCAGAGTGCTAGGATTAAAAGCATGAGCCACCACCACCCAGCGAGCCTTGGAATGCCTTTGTAACATCAAAATGTTATGAAGTAAGTTAGTCACTTACCAATAACCCCAGCACTCAGACACTGAGAGAGGAGGATTTCAAGTTCAAAACCAGCTGGAGCTATACAGTGAGACCTATATCAGGGGAGAAAAAAAATACATATAAGATTCAAAGATTCAGCAGTAGTAGGAAGAATATACCCAGTGGCAATATGCACTCAGCATATTCAAGGCCCTGTGTTCAATGCCCAGTCACCCCTTTTCTCCAATAAAAGTTCAAAGATGAAGTTTTTACTTATAATTTGACCATGTAAATACATGTTATTCTGGGTCAGTTATATTAGACAAGGTTTTTCTGTGTAGTCCTGGCTGAAACTCACTCTGTAAACCAGGCTGGCTTCTGCCTCCTAAGCACTGGCATTAAAGGCCACCATGCCCAACTAAAACCTATAATATTTGTCTCAGCCTCCAAGTACTAGGATTAACAGGCAAGTACCACCACAAGCAGCCTCTGTACCATTCCTGATGATCCTTTTCCTCAGGAATCCAGTTGTACAACCTCATGTTTCTCTCCTCTCATCCAACCCCGTTGCCCTTCCTACATCCTCTCCTATCCAGATCCCTCCTTGCACCTACTTCAGATGTCCATTTTATTTCCCTTTCTGAGTACCATACATGCTGTTAAATGACAGACAGCACAGAGGGCTGGTAGAACTTCTATCATCCTCTAGTCTAACTGCTCTGGGCTGCTTCATAGGTAGGGAAACAGTAGCCTTTTAAAATACACCATTAACTTTTAAATCTCCTCAGAGACAATCATTTTAATTAGCTGCTGAAACCCAGAATGTATTTATATATTTTTTGTTTGCTTGCTTTTGTTTCTGTTTGTTTTTTGAGATGGGGTCTATGTCCTGAAACTCTATATGTAGACCAGGCTGGCCTTGAACTCACAGAGATCTCCAAGTGCCTCTACCTCCCACGTGCTGGGATTAAAGGTGTTTTGCCACCAAGCCTGCCAGGCTACTTAAATAATTGCAATAGTGGGTCATAATGAACAACTGCTTTCACTATTATAAAGTCTGCAAAGAAATGAAAGTTTGTTTTGCATTATTCAGATCAGTAACATTATTGTAAAAGGAGCTTTTATTTGCCTGGTTTTAGTGTTCCCTAGGAGGCTTACTGCCTCCTTCTGCTAACCTTAGGCCTAGTCCTGGAAGGTTCTAGCCTTCATACAATCTAACTTAGGCCTAGAATGTTTTCAGTCTCTGAGACTTACTGCTACATAAGCTCACCCTTTCTAGCTCTTACTAAACTCTGGACTGGCTAGTTCAATTCAGCTGTTCTGGCTCTAACTCCTCTGCCAGCTGGCTTACTCAATCTGGCTTCTCTCTCAGCCTCTGAATTGCTCTGCTTAGCCTCCAACTAACTCCAGCAATCTGCTGTAATCTTCTGGCTCCTTCACATTCTCTGGCTCATTCGTTCTTCACCTGAGTTCTCTCTCTGCAACCAGTCTATTACTGTTCTGGTAAAACTCTCTCTTCTCTCTCTGCATTGTACCCTTAAGTACATTGTACCCTTAAGTACTCTCATGAGAGTTGGGCATATACTATTCTGTCCAAGTCTTTCTCTGATTTGTCACTGTTTCTGCCACTCAATTATCACTTTCTTTTTTCATATTTTAATGTAATTTTATTACAATTTATTCACTTTGTATCCCAGCTGTAGCCCCATCCTTGTCTCCTCATAATCCCACCTTGCCTTCCTCCCTCCCTCCCTCATCTCCTACCATGTCCCTTCCCCAGTCCACTGATAGTGGAGGACCTCCTCCCCTTCCATCTGACCCTAGCCTATTAGGTCTCAGCAGGACTGTCTTTCATCGTCTTCCTCTGTGGCCTGGTCAGACTGCTCCCTGCTCAGGGGGACGTGATCAAAGAGCCAGCCACTGAGTTCATGTCAGAGACAATCCCTGTTCCCCTTATTAGGGAGCCCATTTGGAGACTGAGCTGCCATGGGCTACCTCTATGCAGGGAGTCCAGGTTATTTCCACAAATGGTCTTGGTTGGAGTATCAATCTCAGAGAAGACCCCCTAGGCCCATATTTTTTGGTTCTGTTGTTCTCCTTGTAGAGCTCCAGACCCTTCCAGGTCTTTCTATCTCCCACTTCTTTCGTAAGATTCCCTGCATTCTGCCCAAAATTTGGCTATGAGTCTCAGCATCCATTTTGATACTGTGCTGGGTAGTTTTTCAGAGGCTTTCTGTGGTAGGCTCCTATCTTGTTGCTTATTTTCACCTTCTTCCAATGTCTGTCTCACTTGCCTTTCTGAATGAAGATTGAGCATCTTACCCAGGGTCCTTCTTCCTTGCTTCTTTAGGTGTACAGATTTTAGTATGATTATCCTATATTATATGTCTAATATCCACTCATAAGTGTGTATATACCATATGTGTCTTTCTGCTTCTGGGATACCTCACTCAGGATGATCTTTCACAATAGCCACAAAGGACATAAAAAGGACATAAAGTACCTTGGTGTAACTCTAACCAAGCAAGTCAAAGACATAAAAAAAAAAAAAAAAAAAAAAAATTTCAAGTCTCTGAAGGAAGAAATAGAAGAAGGTATCAGAAGATAGAACTCCCTCCCATAGTCATGGCTTGGCAGGATTAACATAGTAAAAATGGCCATCTTACCAAAAGCAATCTATAGATTCAATGCAATTCCCATCAAGTTACCAACACAATTCTTTACAGACCTGGAAAGAAAAATTCTCAACTTCATATGGAAAAACAAGAAACCCAGAATTGCTAAAACAATCCTCTACAATAAAAGATCTTCTGGAGGGATCTCCATCCCTGATCTTAAGTTGTACTATAGAGCAACAGTAATAAAAACTGCATGGTTCTGGCATAGAAACAGAATGGTGGATCAATGGAACCGGACAGAAGACCCAGAAATAAACCCACACACTTATGGACACCTGATCTTTGACAAAGATGCCAAAACCATACAATGGAAAAAAGATAGGGTACAGAGCTAAAAAGAGAACTCTCTGTAGAGGAACATCGATGGCAGAGAAACACTTAAAAGAAATGCTCAATGTCCTTAAGTCATCAGGGAGATGCAAATCAAAACAACCCTGAAATTTTACCTTACACTAAATCAGAATTAAATTAAATTAAACCTTAGTGTGAATTAAACCTTACACTAAGATCAAGAACTCAAGTGACAACACATGCTGGAGAGGATGTGAAGAAAGAGGAACCCTCCTCCATTGCTGGTCGGAATGTAAACTTGTACAACCACTTTGGAAATCAATCTGGTGCTTTCTCAGACAATTAGGAATAGTGTTTCTTCGAGATCCAGCTATACCACTCCTAGGCATATATCCAAAAGATGCTCAAGTACACAACAAGGACATTTGCTCAACCATGTTTGTAGCAGCTTTATTCCTGATAGCCAGAAGTTGGAAACAGCCCAGATGCCCCTCAGTTGAGGAATGGATATACATTTACTCAATGGAATACTACACTGCAAGTAAAAACAAGGAAATCATGAAATTTGCAGGCAAATGGTGGGAACTAGAATAGATAACATTTTCATACACGGGTGCTTCCTTCTACAAACTATATTTTACCTTCAATGTTTAGGATTAAAGGCATGTACCACCATGCCTGGACCTAAGCTTTTCTTTACCTGAAACTCGCTCTATCCCAGCTGGCCTCAAACTCAGATCCCTTTGCCTCTGTCCCCTGGATTAAGGTGTTTTAGTATTCCAGCCAGATCACAAAGACCTAGAAGATCTTTGGATGTGATCTCTAGCCAGAACAGCCATGTTTGAATTAAAATTCCTCTACAACTTCCCCTTTTCTGTTTAAGCTAAGAATTGCACACAGTTTAAATTTTACAATTGAAACAATTATCAATCCCACAAACTTAACAGTCCGAATGTCCTTAATGAAGATCCACTCAGCCACACTGATGTGAAGATTCTCCATAACTGCAGTCCTAACCATCTGCCCTTCAGCAACAGTCCATTTCAGCATCAAGGTTTTCTAGGCTGCAACTCTGATGGACGATCTGTTCCTCTTCAGCTGGTCTGTTAAGCTGTCTCCCATACAGGAGGATCTGCTTTCTGCACTGTCTGCATTGCTCTTTCCTTATCTCCTTGAGTCGTGCCTTTCATTTTGAAGCCTCTGTGTGTGTGTGTGTGTGTGTGTGTGTGTGTGTTTCTTTGAGACAGAGTAGCCTTGTGTAGCCTTGGCTATCCTGGACTCTCTTTGTAGACCAGACTGGCCTAGAACTCAGAGATCTGCCTGCCTTTGTCTCCCTGAGGGCTGGGATTAAAGGTGTGAGCTACCATCCCCTGCTTACAGTCCAGTGTCTTATAGTTAATCTTATTTTCCCTTTCTGTTTATCAAGGTACAATTAGATCTTTATGAATCCACACATAAACTCCATGCCAGTAGGCTGGGCTCTACTCCAATGAGCCAGGCTACTTACTCATTGTCAAAGGGCTGTGTACCTTGATCTTCTATTTCATTAGGTACCAAACATTTACAATTAAACATTTTCTGTTCTCTTAGTTCCTCTGTCTCTTGTCCTACAATTAAACATTTTCTGTTCTCTTAGTTCCTCTGTCTCGTCTCTCAAGCCTTTGTATTATCATAGCTAATTTTTCTTGTACAGCTTTATAACGATTGCAGCTGTCATTAGAGAGGGGTTTACAGTGGTGGTCATAATTGCAATGAGTACTGCAAGGGCTTTTTCAAGCAACCTTTCTATCCCCTCAACTCCCTTGTTCTCAAGTGATCTGAAATGGAGTTTCCCATTTTTAATGCAGAAAAAGCCTGTTTATATAATTAAAATTGTCTTTTGGGGTGGCTTACTGTGGTTCACTGTCTCAGCAGCTCCTGCATCATTCCTTGCTCTGGGTTCCTGGCTGCCATGGCTCCAAGGTCTACAGAGTCTCTAGGAATCCAGCCAGATTCAAAGAACTGAATCTTCCTCTGGAGATTATCCCAGGCAAAGTTCTCCTCTGTGGCTTTCTAGCAGATGTCTGCTGTCCCTTCGACGTAGAGCAGGCTAATCTGGAACTAAACAGAGGACCACCTACCTCAGCCTCTCCAGCACTGAGTTTAAAGTGCATCACCACACCCAGCTCTCAACAACTGGATGATTTCTAGTTTTCATTAGTATAAACTGTGACAGTAGATTTCCAATCCCACAGAAGGACTGAGCCCTGCTTTATAATGTTTGGACAGTAATTTGTTCACTGTTTCATCTTTCAGGAGAGTCTAATTGCTTCCCAGGAAAAGTGCTTAAGAAATTCTTAAGAAATGAAATTTTATAATGCAGTAACAGAATTCTAAAGCCCAAAGTTGTTTTGTGATCATTACAGTCTTATTTTGACTGTGCTAAGGGCAAGAAATGTTACTTTATAAGAGCCTTAGGGAGATTTGTAAAATGCCCAAGTGAAAAACTTTAAAACCCAACTTCTAAGTTTTCAGGGGGAAATAAATAGGACCTGTTTTGTCTTTTCAGGATGACCTCTCTCTTTGCAAAAACCTGAGTGTTTTATATTTATATGATAACCGCATTAGTCAAATCATTAACCTGAATTACACCACAAATCTCACCCACTTGTACCTGCAGAACAATTGCATTTCCTGCATTGAGAACCTCAGGACACTAAGGAAACTGGAAAAACTGTAAGTGCTTTTATTTTTTAATCCTGTTAATTGCTTTTTTTTTCCATTCTTGTGAATACTCTATACAGGCAAGCATTTCCAAGGTTTGCATTAGGTTGCAAAACTAAACTGAATGTTTAGCTTTCATGGACCAGGCCTAAATTTTAATTTTATTCTGTTATATGTAATATAGTCATATACAAGAAACTTCTGTCTTATTAAAACTGATAAACTGGTCATAGTGACTCATGCTTGTAACCCCAGCTTGCAGAAGGCTGGGGCAAGAGGATTACCAGAAGTTCAAGGGTAGCCTGGACTACAGAATGAAGCCCTGTCTCAAAAATTGACACAGCTTGATAGACTGTTCTTCTGGTGGGGCAAGCAAAGCATTCTCACATAAGTACTCTTGCTCAAATTGTTTCCCGGGAACTCAAGTAAGTGCTGTGCCCTTCAGAATCAGAAAAAGGCCTTGATTTTAAAAGGTTATGGTCATAAACTGATACAGATTTGATTGTTAGAAAATACTGATCGCTGGGCACGGTGGCCTACACCTGTTATCCTGCCACTCAGTGAGGCAGAGGCGGGTGGATCCCTGTGAGTTCAAGGCAAGTCTGGTCTACAAAGTGACTCCAGGACACCAGGACAGCTAGGGTTACACAGAAAAACTCTGCCTGGAAAACAAATAACAACCAAAAAAATTTACTGATAATTACTAAGGAAGTTAGAGAGATAGCTAAGAGGTTAATTGAACAGACTGTTCTTGCTGAGAATCTGAGTCCCAGCACCCATAATTGGCTTACAATTGCTTATATGGGATCTGAGGCCCTATTTTGGCCTCTGAACACACACACACACACACACACACATTGAACTTGTGTATACACACACATTCTTGTGTGTGGAGGCCAGAGAAGAACCCCTTACCCCCACCTTGTTTGAGACAGAGCCTCCTTTGTGACCCACGCTTCTGAGGGTTCTTCTGTCTCTACCTCCCTTCTCACCTAAACTCTGCAATCGCCAGTGCTCACTAACAAGACCAGCTTTAGGTGGTTCTAGGGATTCAAACTAGAGCTCTCCTGCTTGCAAAGCAAGTTATTCCTCCAGTGCCCATCTCCCCTGCCCCCCTTGTTATATATTTAGCATCCCTGAAGTCGACAGCGTTCTCAGAAAATCTATTTGAAGCCATATCTGTTTTGCAGGTATCTGGGAGGCAATTACATTGCGGTCATAGAAGGTCTGGAAGGATTAAAAGAGCTGAGGGAGCTTCATGTTGAAAGTCAGAGGCTCCCTCTGGGAGAAAAGCTTCTGTTTGACCCAAGGACTCTTCGTTCTCTGGCAGTAAGGCCATATCAAATGTTGGGACGGAAGTGCAATGATGACTAAGCCACGGTGGAGCAGGAGGTGCCGAGGGGGTACTTGGGGAGCGTACAGAATCTGCCTCTGCCCACTGAAGGCTACAAGCTGATGCTGGTTCTCGAGCAGTCTCTCGATATTACAATGAACAGGGCAGTGCTGCCTACATCTTCCAACTAGCAGGACTAAAAGAATGTGAGCAGGTTATGTGAAATGAAGTTCTAACACAGGCCCATAATATGGGCATGGCTGATTGTCAAGGTTTTAAATCTGGGGGAAATCTTAAGGAAAAGGGGAGTAGACAAGTATTTAGCAAGTATTTGTAGGTTTTCTCAGATACAACCTGAGGCTGGTGTCAGCCTCCGAAACCTTGGGGTTGTGGTTTGGGCACAAACCAGGTCTGAGGACCCAGCAGCCAGTCTTAACCTGAGATGTAGTTGTCACAGCTGAGAGTCACTGCTAATCCTAAAACCGTATTGGTCTTTGTCACGCTCCCTCATTTCTGGGGGGGAGGCTTGTAAATAGGACACAGTTGCACAGATGTCATCAGTTTTGATTTAGAGTACCCAGAAATGGAAGGAATATGGTCCTCAGACAACTGAGAAGTGGTCCTTTCAAGTTAGGAAAGAAAGAAGTGCCCCAGTCACTGCCACCTTCACCCACGGACTCTGCTGAGCTGTCACCAGCCACATCTCAACCTCAACTGCTACAACTAGACCAACCCCACTGAGGGACAACGAGGCACGTTACCAATCAGTTTGCTGGGGGCGTGTGTTCTTTTTGGGTAAAAACAAGGATGGAGAAGCTCTGCAAGTGTGCTCTCTGGCGGGCATTTTGTCTTGTTAGTCCCAGTACCAGGGACTGGACCTAGGACTCTGCCTGCTACGTAAGAGCTCTGTCACTGCTCTAGTATCCACAGCAGCTTCTTTCTTTTTATTTGAGACAAGGGCTCGATAATTTGCCCGCAGTTGGCTTTGACTGATCTACCACAGGTAGGCCTTGAACTTGTGATCCTTCTGCCACAGCCTCCTTAGCAATGGAGAGTAGAGGCTCTTCGGTAGCTCCGTGTTGGACAGTGGTGAGCTTTGGGTCTGGGGACCCTCATATCTCTAAGCATTACTGCTCTCGTGAAGTTATGGTGCTGTAGCTCTTGATGCAGCTGATGTGGCAGCTTCTGCGAAGGTCTGGGTATCAGGGTTCCTCAACCCTCAGCCGCGGCCAGCCTAACAGCTCTTGGGTCAGGATGTCTGAGATCTGAGGACTAAAGGCGTGGCAGTTCTTGAGAACTCTTCCAGTGCCCGGGTCCTGGAGTTTCTCTATGGAGTCCTCTGTGGCTCTTTACAGTGCCCTTCAGCTTCAGCTTCCCATCCTCTCTGTCTGCTACACATCTCTCTGTCTCCCCCTCCCCCGTGTCCCCGCCTCCGTAGCTGTCAGCAGGCAACCAGCTGCATGGCCACTCTTGCAGCTCCACCTGCCGACGGCGCAGCTATGGCAGGTGCTGCTGCTCTGCCCTTTCTGCTGCTTCCTTGCATTACCATTTCAGCTCATACTGCAAATGGGCCAGAAAAGGGAACCTAGTGTGGCAGGTGAGGAACACAGGAGGGGGTCTCCCAGTTGTCTCAGTAAACAAAGAGGATGTTTAGACTAATCACAGCACACCTTGCATGCAAATGAAGGTCTGCGTTTGCACACTTTGCATTTAAGTGGAGATCTGGGTTTGTACCAAGCACTGCTTTGCCTGTTTATCATCAGTGGCAGTGCTCCACTGCTGGGACCAGAGGAGAAAGTACTTCCTCTCTTGCCTGTGCGGAAAGGGCTGAAGGTCATCCACAGTTCACAGAGGTCTGCGAGAGCAAAATGCCTGGTATAAACTATTTGAAGTGGTGCTGCACTTTCAGAAGTGGAGCAATTAGCAGTCATCATTGTGTAGCTAGTTTCTCGAGATGTCCATGAGTGTGAAGCAGCAGACCTGACATACGGGTAATCTGGCTAGGTAGTTGGTAGGCCTTTTGGACTACCTTTTGCTAAAGGTAGTCAAGAAACAAAGTCTGACAGCCGCCAGTTAGGAGTCAAAGCGCACCATCGCCTATGTCTTCTGCTTATGGACAGGAAAACGCCCAACAGAAGGAATGCCCAACTAAGACCTTAGGGACTTGTTAACAGGAATAATGACCTTGGCAGATTGCAGCAGTGCTTAGCACCCCAGTGTCTAAGAGAGGCATAGCTTCATTCTTGTTTCAGTTTTATCACAGAACATCACTGTAAACATTTTGCTAGTTTAGCTTTTGCACCGATTCAAGCAGATTCTGAAATCTAAATATTAAAGCATCATTTTTTTCAATTATCTCAAGTCTTAAAAAAGTATTAGTAGCAGGGTCAGAAAAGGGCAGCAGGTGGGTGAATACAACCGAAGTCCATTATGTCATGCACAGAAATGTCATAATGACATATACTACATTGTATAAATAATAGAGACTAACATGACTTCAGATGCCAGGAAACTTTCTGAAGGTTGGCTATGCACGGTTGTCTTGGTGGGTAGAGTTGACAGAGATTCCCAAGCCTCAGGTGCTGAGATTGCTTGTTTTGTATTGCCATATAGTGGATTTACATTCTCATTTTAGCAGCTAACACAGAAATTATTATTTCAAGTGCCTCTGAACAAATGAATTGTCAAGAAAAAACTAAAGAGGGAAAGATAAAAATGAAAACCAGACATTCTTTCATGTCAGGTCATGTGATTTCTTCTCTGTGGGATATTTTCCATAGAACAGTCATATGCTTAAACTGCAATAAGCATTTCTGTCTACACTGAGTAATTATTTTTACTGGTTGTACTTTTTTTTCTTTTGAACTTGTAGCTTCCTTACGTTGTAAATTTGTGGTGTGTTCTGGAGGAGGAACACAGTGTTCATATAGGGAACTGGAGGCAGAAGTCAGCCGTATCATGCACTAGAGTCTAATTGTTCCATATGAAAACAAGGCTCTGGAACAAAATCCCCATGGCTTTTGTTTCCTGTCTACAGAGTAGCCTGCGCTGAGGCTTCTAAGGGCCTGAGACTTCTGCTTCCTACAAATAGCATTTAGACGACTAACATGCTAATTGAGTTCTTGTTCTTCCAGCAATCCCTCTCTATTTTGAATATCAGCAACAATAACATTGATGACATAAGAGATTTGGAAATGCTGGAGAACCTGAATCACTTGATCGCCATTGACAACCAGCTAGTGCACGTGAAGGTAATGCGGCAGGAGGCTGCAAAGGATTTACATGGGTTGTGGCTTTGAGCACTTACGAAACGTGTCGCTTTAAAACCACTCTGTACTTATCCTAACATGCCTCTGAATCTCTACTTCTTAACTATGACTATTTGTGTCTTTTTTCCTGTTTTCTCCTCCAGGCCTCCATATTTCACCAATCAGATGTGCTATAGGCTTGAATTTGTCCATCAAACTTTCTCTTCTTGAAACAAAGTTTCTTTTTCTTTAACTCCGTTCCCCCAATGAAGGAGTCTCTAGGAACTATCATCACTCCAAGCTGTCCCCTGTTGCTATGAGTACAGAGGCAGAAGCCTATTCTGATTTGCACTAGCACAGTACCCGCTCTATTCAGTTGGTACCATACCACGTCATTACCCTGATCATTTATTCAGCTATGTGGTGGACACTTCTATACAGAGGAAGGAAGGATTCAGTTCTGAGCTGAGCACAGTTGCACACACCTATAATCCTAACACCTGGAAGACAATGGGGCATTATTAATAGAAGCTAGAGGCCAGCCTGGTCTACAGAGCAAACTGCCTCAAAAAAAAAAAAGAAAAGAGAAAGAAAGGAAGGAAGGAAGGAAGGAAGGAAGGAAGGAAGGAAAAGAAAGAAGAAAGCTAGAGGGTGAACATGCCAGGCAAAAGGAGTAACAGATGTGCTTGTGTGGGACAATTTGTAATGTCTAAAAAACCAAAATGAGGTCAGATCCAGGGGCCGGCCTTTATTTCCGACATTGCAGGTACCCACAAAGTTCAGTAACACAGAAGCAACACTACACTATGAGATTAGAAAGAAAGGCATGGGAGCCAGATCACAGGGTCCTCACAGGACATCATCATGACTTAATTCTAAGAGCAGAGATAATCACTGGAACGACTATTTTTCAAAAGGATTTCTGTCTTGTTGTATGAAAAACGAGTGTCAGTAATGAAAGCAAAGATATGAGTTGTGAAGCTATTACAGACAAGAAGTAAGATAATGTATTTGAAAAAAAGGAGAAGATGGTTGCTTGGAGACGAAGAGGAGTGGGTGTATTGGGATGTATTTTTAGATAGAACCCATAGATTTTCAAGGTTCAAGAATAAAATGTTAAGCACTCTATCCTAGTTAAAAGATTAAAGGCACAGAGAAACTTACTCAATGACATTATACCAGAACTTTCTCCAAATCTAGTGAAAGAAATTCATATCCAAAAAGACAGGACAAGAAAAATTAATCTTCCACATCACAGTATAGTTAAAATGGCAAAAGTATAGAACAAAGAAGGAATATTAAAATATGCAAGAAAAAATGTAAGTTTGCTTATAAAATATGAACCCATCAGAAAAAATGTGCAAAAAATGCCTAGGCTCAGTTTATTGGAATCTGAATACAGACCCTGCCCAGGACATATCTGAACATGCTTCTGTGATTTAAATACTCCTCTGAAGGATTAATGAAAGGACTGAGCCAAACATCTGAATATTAATTTATTTTTTCTAAATTAAATTATTAATTTAACTTCTGAATTGGAGATCTCTGTATTATGGCTTCAAGTTCTATTCTTTTTGCCTTACTCTACTGGTAGTAATAAACCCTATGCCTTGGGGAAGAGATCTCTCATGCCATGCATAAGGTCACTGACTTCTACCCAAAAGGTTGTCAGCAGCAGACAGCGTTGTGCCATGGGGAAAAGACCGCCATCGTTAGAGAAAACGAGCAGCACCGTGATAATTACCTGCATTGTTCAGCACTTAGAGAGCAGCTGCTTCTGTACAGTTACCAGTAGGTTCCTCAAATGAGTCCACAGAGAACACATCAAAACGCTGACTGTAGTTATCACACAGGGAAGCATAATGATAAACGATTGCTTCTGCTGACAATTTACATTATCTCTAAAAAGAAAAATTCAGAATTTAAATTCAAATATATAATTACAGGTGGACTATATGGTCACTCATCTTATTAAATAATCATAACAGATTACCCAGTACAATGAGAAATTCTGTTAGTCTTGTCCATGGATTTTTATGTAGTATCATACAGTAAAAAAGATAATATTTACAGTATATTTTGGCACAAAAAAAATCATTTTTTAAAAAATAGAAAAATAATAGCCAGGAGGTGGTGGCTCATGGCTTTAATTCCAGCACTTAGGAGGCAAAGGTGGGTCTCTGTGAGTTTGATGACAGCCTGGTATACAGAGTAAGTTCCAGGAAAGCCAGAGCTACACAGAGAAACTCTATCTCGGAGGGCAGGGGGAAGAAAGAGAGAGAGAGAGAGCAAAGAAAGAAAGAAGAAGAAACAGAAAAGGAAAAAAGGAAAGAAACAGAAAAAAAAAGAAAAAAGGAAGGAAGGAAGGAAGGAAGGAGAAAATAATGATCTTTTAGAATGATTGTTACTCAGTCTTCCAGTCAGAATTGCAGCTTGAACAGTGATGAAGAAAACTAGCTATTTAAGAGGACTTTTAAAAGAACACTTGTAAACTGGGCGTGGTGGCTCATGACTGTAATCCCAGTACTCCAAAAGGCAGAGGCAGGAACATCTGTGCATTCAAGGCCAGTCTACAAAGTTACTCAAGGACAGCCAATGCCAACGCTACACAGAGAAACCCTCAAAGAACACATGTAGCAAACAAACAAAACAACAAAAAACCAGAAGTACTACAAAGACTGAAGGCTGCCTTGGAGATCTGTGGGAAAAAAAGAAGGCAAAAGAGAATTGAGTCACTAGGGAAGTGAGTACAGCAGAGCCAAGGCACGGCCTTTGGGATTTAGAGCATGGCCAAGCAGAAACTTCACCCCTTCCATTCCCTCTCCAGGTCTACAGCTCTCAGGGAGTCCTAGCCATGTTACCTTCAGCCTGCCCTCATCTCTCCAAAGCCAATCCAGGTGGGACTTCAAGGCAAGAATAAATAAAAAGTGTGAAAGGGTGCTTGAGAGGCACAAGAGGAAGCACAAGAAAAAGAAACCTTTCCTTCTCTTCCCATGTCTGTCCATCCTTGAGTACAGAACAACTTCAAAATCAGTTCCTCTGTATGTCTCCCTCTTCCTATGCTGCTTCTAAGATCAGATCCTCTGCCCCTCCATCATTCCTTTATCTCCTGTCCATTCAGTGAAAATTTTACTTTGTGGCAGTGCTAGCCAGGCAATGTCGGAGACAGCAGTCAGAGTGAAACACAGTCCCCTGCCCTGAGGAGCTCTTAGTGGTAATCGGAAGGAAAACACTAAGCACGTGGTCACTAGGGGGAAATAAAATTGGCACAAGTGCCCGAGGAAGCACCTGTCCCGAAAGCTTGTAACGGGAACATTTATATTAGTTTGTGAGGATGCCAGACTTCCTTGAGAAGGGATAGCTCAAGTGAGCTCTTAGAAAAGACTTAAGGTACGGAAATGCCTCCCTAAGGCAAACACACAGACAGTCCTAAGGAAAGCTGTGGGCAGACCAGCTGCCTTGACTGTTGCAGCAGTTTGTTTATTCTGAGAGCACCAGGAGCCACTGAAGGCATGAAGTAATTAGATGTCAGCATTTTGAGAAGATCCTGCTTAACTAGGCTGTGAAGAACGGACTAGGAAGAGTCCAGACTAAGAAATGAGAAGTGGTGGAAGCCTGGGCAGGTGAGGTGGAAATGGAGTCAGCAAACCAGAGATCCTTTTGGAGAATAAAGCAGGCAAGACTTACTTCTGAGCTGGGTACAGGGCGTATGAAGCAGAGGTACAGGCGTGGAAAACTCTAGGGACAGGTTTGGGGAACAAGTACACCCTGAGTTTTGGTCATGCAGAGTTAAAGTGTCTTTGAAACATTCCAGAAAACACCAGATAAACAGTTGGCAGTGTGAGGCTACATATAGTGCTGAGGTCAGATGAATGTACGACCCTTCAGCATAATGGTTGTCGGTGAAAATAACGTCATGGATGCAAATATGGAAGGAAGTATTAAGACAGTGGACATGATGGTGGGCTACAGGAGGAAAGCTTGTCTCTAACTGTGAATGCACCCTCTTCTACGAAGCAGGGAATGAAACATTGTTTTTGAAGGAGAAGATGTCAGGTATAGAAAAGGAAGGGAGTTTCTGATGGACCCTGATGGTCTAGCATCTTCTCCCGTCTCAATGGGCACTGTCAGGCCCTGAAGATTTTGGTTGCTATGAGGAGGTTTTACAGTACTGTCACTTTTCTTTCTTCTTCTTCTCTCTCTCTCTCTCTTTTCTTTTTCTCTCTTTTTTTTGTTTTTTGTTTTTTTGTTTTGTTTTGTTTTGTTTTGTTTTTATGGATAGAATTTCTCTGTGTAGACCTAGCAGTACTGGACTTCAAACTCAGAGTTCTGCCTCTGCCTCCCGGAGAGCTGGGATTACAGGCAGGCACCACCACTGCCAGGCTCCCGTCCTGATTCTTAATGCACATTAAATTTTAAAAAGCACTTGTCAACAGATGATGGTAAAAGAAAGGATAAGAGCCAGAGAAGGAAGGCCGTACATGAGGATGTAAGAGAGAAAACCCCAGAGAAGATGGCCAGTACCCAAAAATAACACTCTTCCTTTGTTGAGAAAAATGAAAAAGGGAAAGAAGGTGTGGGATCACAGGCAGAATATTGAGAAAAACGTTAGCAAAAGATGACAGACTTCTTGGCCAATAAAGTAGGTCCCAAGGTCAGCTACAGAGAAGAGGAAAGAGGGTTTCTGCATGTTTGTCTATGTGGAAGTGTCAGACCCTGGAGTTACAGACAGTTGTGAGCTGCATATGGGTGTGGGGAAATTGAACCTGGTCCTCTGAAAGAGCAGTCAGTGCTCTCTCTCAACCACCGAGCCATCTCTCCAGCCCCTGGAAGATAAGTTTTAAGCCAAATAATAATAACAATGATGATGATGAGATGATGATGATGATGATGATGATGATGATGATGATGATGATGATAGTGCCTTCTTTAACTCATGGGGCTCTACTTTAAATGACACTTTGACTTTTTCCTGCAACCTCTTTAAACCTCTTTAAACAGGCATGCACTGATATATAAAAACACCAAACATTTTAATGATTTACAGTTCAACTTACATTTAAGTTGCATGAGCCTCACTAGACCAACATTATCCAAGTTGCTAACACTATAAAAGTCAAATGCATGTGCAAAAAAAAAAGAACTTGAAGAACAAAAAAGTCTTTAATCTTTGCTTACAGTTTATATGTCTGCAAAGTTTGCCAAATCAATAAAATGACCTGAGTTCATCTCACAGTCAGATTCATTAGTAATTTACTTCATTGGCTTTCTGGTGACCATTTATCATGAGGTATAGAATCTTCAGAATGAATGGGAAAAGTGAAAAACTTGACATGCTTGCCTCTTATATAAACTAAACATTTGATTTATAATACACAAATGAACAAACCACGATAGCCTGTCATGTTTTTTTAGTTTCTAATTTATTCAACCTCTGCTCAATATTGATCCTGGCAAGCAGCATGGCCCAAAGATAAATTTATCCATTCCACACTTTAGTCAGGAACAAGCTAAAGTTTATAGATTTTTCTCAGGCAGATGATGACAGGCAGTCAGAGAAATGACAAATGGCTGTCTTTAGACTTAGTAAGGACAGTTGGGCCAGACATTTCCCATAACGATTGGAGCGTGCTGCTCAGATACACAGGTTCATCACAGTCATCATTAAAGCAGAGAGCACTGCCTACGGCAGACACCCATGCAGGAGCAGGGTGCTGGCCTGCAGGGGAAAGGGAATTGGCAGCTCAGAATTTTGCAGCACTCCTCTAAGCGATAGCATGACATGATCATTTATCAAACAGAGACTGTCCAGAAAAGTGTCTGGTTCCTTGAGTAATTTATTGAAGGGCAGGAAAGTGAAAGCATTTTATTAAGGACAGGAAGGCAATGAACAACCAGAGCGTGTCCAAAGGGTAATCGTATTTCAGGACAGGATTAGTTTGGCCTTAAGTAAACATACACTGGAGGGAGTATGTCCAGGGTCATTTATCAAGTGAGGAATAATTAACAAAACTCCAAGCACTGTTTTATCTTTATCAGTTTAAAGTTCTCTTGTTGTTTATGGGCATCATATTCAACAGTATGAATCATACAACACACAGTCCCTTCCTTGTGGCTTTTAGAGTAAGAGAAATACAGAGTTCTTGCATAAAATAATTATGGCTCTGTTAAACATGGAACAAATGTTTCAGAAAGAGCAAAATCTAAGGTCTAAGACTGAGGGTTGAGGTTATAATTTTGAAGACATCTTTCTTACACAACTACTTGCTGGTCAATGGGTCAGAAGTTTTGTCTTTAAATTTTGCTGTTAATCAAGATGGGGAACAAAAAAGGACTTAGCTGAAGAAAAGAAGCAGAAAACAAACATATTTATGAACTTACCTGTTTTGGTCCCCGAACTTTATATGCCATGACAATTCATTCTAATTGTAATTACTAATAAATAAAGACAGGAAGTGGTTTGTTGGTGATGCACGCCCTTAGTCCCAGCATTTGGGAGGCAGAGGCAGGCAGATCTCTGTTCAGGTGAATTCGAAACCAGGCTGATCTACACAGTGAGACTTCGAGAACACCCAGACCATGCAGAGAAACCCTGTCTCAAAAAAACAGAGAATAATAACGAAGACCAGCCCGGCGTGGTGGCACACGCCTGTGATCCCAGCACACAGGGAGGCAGAGACAAGCAGACGTTGTGATTTCGAGGTCAGCCTGGTCTACAAAGTGAGTCCAGGACAGTCAAGGCTACACAGAGAAACCCTGTCTCAGAAAACCAAAATAATAATAATAAAGATGATAATAATAATAAAATACAGACGTGCATGAGCGCAGTAAGCAAAACCTCAGGAAACAGAGTGCTGCTTCTGAGACGACAATTCCTGTTTTCATAAGTTTAGTCAAGCACAGACTAAACTCTAGAGCTAGACATACACCTACAGAAAGTCACTACGTTGGAGAGATATCTGCATTCTTATGTTTGGTGTACCATTTCAAAAAATAATCAAAGTACATTAATGTTTTTGGAGTAACTGCCTTTATTTCATTTAAAAAATTTTACTCTTTGGGGTATATATAAGGAACACTTTGGCTGGAGAGATGGCTTAGAGGTTAAGAGCACTGGCTGCTCTTCGAGAGGTCCTGTGTTCAATTCCCAGTAACCACACGGTGGCTCACAACCATGTGCAATGTGATCTGGTGCCCCCTTCTGGCATGAAAGTGTACATGCAAATAGAGTACTCATTCTCAAAATAAATATTTAAAGAAACACTCAAGTATACATCCTTCCCACTAAATAGTAGTAAAAGTAACATTAATTTTTAAAGAGGAAGGGGAGAAAGGAAAAAAAGGAATGGCAGAAAGACAAAGAATTGGGGTGGGAGTTTGACACTGGCTGAGAAAAGAAATGCAATAGGGAGAAAAGGGGGGTAAGGAAAAGAAACTTAGAAAGCTGCTTCTGAAGTGCCACCCGTCTGGCTTCCTCGCTGTCAGATGACCTGTATACTGTGGACTAACTTAGTTTTTCTTTAAGTACCAACAAGTCATTTTCTGGTAAGCTATAAAAGCATGCAAGTGGTTATCACAGAATGTACAACAGAGCTGAATGTGCACACGTTTAATCCCAGCACTTTGTAGGCTGAGTCAGGTGGAGCTCCGCGAGTTCAAGGCCAGCCTGATCTACACAGTACGTACCAGACCAGTCAGAGCTACATAATGAGACCCTGTCCAAAAACAAACAAACAAACAAAAATCACAAAACAGAGCAATAATAACAAAAAAGAAAACTATAACCACAGTAAAAACAGAATTACAAAAGAAGCCCCTAGGTCCATAAAAGGCCAGGAAGACATATAATAAAGCCAAAAGAAGATGAGAAGGGCATGACAGTGGTTCAGCATGGTCTTTGGGTGATGAGTGGGCAAGTGATTTTTTTACTCTGTTTCGAAGTTGGACAGGATTTCCCCTCCTTCATGAAAAAGTAGGCAACAATGGATATTGGCCTGCAACGCTGGCACACTGGGGTGGTGTTTAGTTTGGTGAACCAAGAGTTTTACTGGGGTCACTTACAGGAGCAGAAATGGTCAAAGAGCTGCAGCACCAAAAATCCTCTCCAGAACGTGTGGCCTGGAGCCGGGAGCCGGGAGCTGGGAGCACACTGCACAAGCTCACCAGGCTGGGGAGCACTCTTCCCCGGCTCAGCGGCTGGTCCCTGCCTCCTCCAGACAACTCACCCCTTCTGAGGGTGTGTCTCAGCAACAGCTGAGGGGTTCTTTACTCACTACTCTTCAATTGCCTGAATGTGTACGCTTTTACGGATTCCCCTGAGAACAGTGTGTTTTCTGCAGAAAGTGTTTTTTTGAGCAGTGCTGTGTGAGCTTAGTAGCTTAGTAGCTCCCATTTTGCCGCCTCTTGAGCTACCCTGCTATTAGAATAGAGTGTGGGGAGCTAGAACACCATAAAAACCAGTTACCGCCTTTAAAAGTAGCACTAGGAGTGCTGATAATTATGAAATTCCTGTGCCTTCTTTTTTCTTTCCTGATTATAGGACTTGGAGTTTTTACTGAAAAAACTGATGAAGCTGTGGAAAATGGATTTAAAGGGAAATCCTGTTTGTCTTAAGCCAAAATACAGAGACAAACTGATACTGACGTCCAAGTCACTGGGTACGTGTTTTACATTAATTCAACTTTCTTAGAGAAAATAGCTTGTTTAACTTTTAAGTTATTTTATCATCAAACTTTCAGAAATAAAACATCTGGCTCTAGAAATTTGGTCAACTTAAGCTTATATATTTGAATAACAATAAAGTTAAAAATAGAAAGTAATACATGAAAAATATTTATTTATTAAAATATTAATTGATTAATTAATAATGTTTATTCATAAATAAATACCAGGCACACTTTTAATAGAAAATGAAGCCACTGCCTACAAAACTAATCAGTAACAAATGTGTTGAACGTTGCTTGGACAGATTCTTGGCAGGTCTTTAGACCCCTTAGCTTTTGGTTCTTCAGATAAAACCAGTCAAGGTGGTTTACTTGTCGTTGGCCAAACGGTACCCCAGGAGCACATGGTGTCTCTCGGAACACACGGGTGTCCCTATAATTTGAAAGGAGAGTAGGGAGCTGCTTCATAAAATCCTTACAACCAACAACATCCCTCAGTCTACCCTATA